>NC_089583.1:15235390-15573166 GCF_019320115.1 Miscanthus floridulus
TCACTTGTTGCTGCAACTTTGTAGATGACTCGCACTCGTGGAGGGGCTGGTACTAGTCATGATGGTGATGATGATCTCCCACCACCACCGCACCCCACACCAGCGGAAATGATGGCACAACTCCTGGAGACCCAACGGTCTATGGGGGAAGTACTGCATGGGCTTGTGCAGAACGCCGATCATGGACGGGGATGGGACCAACACCAAGGGCCCAAACCAAATCAGTTCAGTGATTTCAAGGACTTTTTGGACACTAAACCTCCTATCTTTAAGGAGACAGAGGAACCATTGCAAGCAGATGAATGGCTCAATACCATTGAGCAAAAGTTTTCTCTTGAGAGTTACAGAGCATATGAAGGTTGAGAATGCCTCACATCTGTTGCATGGTCTAGCTGGCATTTGGTGGACTCATTACCTATCTATCCTCCCTGCTAATGCTCAGGTTACATGGAATGAGTTTAAGGCTGCTTTCAGGGGGCATCATATTCCCCCTGGTCTTATGAGTATGAAACATACATAGTTTATGAGGCTTACCCAGGGTACCAAAAGTCTCACTAAGTACTTGCATGCTTTCAACAACCTCTCTAGGTATGCGCCTGAGTTTGTGAATACCGATGCTAAGAAGATTGCAAGTTTCAAGAGAGAACTAGGTCCAAAGTTGATGAAGACTCTAGCAAATAACAAGAGCATGACCTACAATGAATTCATGAGTGATGCGCTCACACAAGAGAATCATAATAATATTTATGCTGCATCCAAGAGCCGCAAGAGGGCCTTTGAAGCCGGTGCATCTCAGCAGAGAGCTCCAGTGGTGGCAAGAACCCAATACCGCCCACATGCTCCAAAATACCAACCACCTCAGAAGAAGGCCCAGCCAAACCAAGCAAATAAAGGGTATCGTCGGGCATACTCTATTGCTCTACCGCCTTAGGGTGGTGCAGGACAAGGCAACTCGAAGGCACCATCTAACAATCAACCATGTTTCAATTGCAACAAGACTGGTCATTGGACGAGGGAGTGTGCTTACCCCAAGAAGAAAAATCAGAGGCCAGCAGCTATAAATGCACACCTGGGGTATGTGCATTACACCACCATGGAAGAGATTCCCTCTGGCGAGGTTGTCACGGCTGGTATGTTTCTTGTGAATCATCATCCTACAGTCGTTCTATTTGATTCTGGAGCTTCGCATTCATTCATGAGTCCAACATTTGCATCCAAGCATGATCAGAAAATATTTGTAGTAGACAAAGGTGGTTATTATATAAGTGCAGCCAGGAGTAACATTTCTACCAATTAGATAGTTAAAGATGTACTTATCCAAATAAGTGAACGAGAGTATACTACAAATTTAGTGATATTACCGGGATTGGGTATATATGTGATCTTGGGTATGAATTGGATGAAGAACCATGGTGTCCTTATCGATACATCGACTAGAACCATTATGTTGAGAGACCCCAAGAATAACAATGCTTTTCTAGTACCCCTTCCTAGGGAGTTTGATCTCCTAAATGTGGCCAATGCTATCCAGCCTGTGGCCCTTGCTGAAATTCCTGTAGTATGTGAGTTTTCATATGTCTTTCCTGATGAATTGCCGGGGTTACCACTAGACAGAGAGATAGAGTTCAAGATAGAATTGTTACCGGGTACCACACCCATTTCCCAAAGATCGTATAGAATGCCACCTAATGAGTTAGCAGAATTGAAGATCCAATTGCAAGAACTCTTAGAAAAGGGTCTCATTTGCCCTAGTTTGTCACCATGGGGTTGTCTGGCTATATTCATCAAAAGAAGGACAAGTCTTTGCTAATGTGCGTGGACTATCGACCACTCAATGCTGTTACTATCAAGAACAAATATCCTTTGCCTCGCATTGATATCTTATTTGATCAATTGGCGAAAGCAAATATGTTCTCTAAGATTGATTTGAGGTCAGGTTATCACCAAATCAAGATTAGGCCGAAAGACATACCTAAGATGGCTTTTTCCACTAGGTATGGCCTTTATGAGTATTTAGTCATGTCCTTTGGATTGACCAATGCTCCTACCTATTTCATGTATTTGATGAACTCAGTGTTCATGCCCAAACTTGACAAGTTTGTGGTTATGTTCATCGATGATATCTTGATTTATTTAGAGACGGTAGAAGAGCATGAGGAGCACTTGAGAGTGGTGTTGTCGAGACTAAGAGAGCATAAGTTGTATGCAAAGTTTAGTAAATGTGAGTTTTGGTTGAAGAAGGTACCTTTCCTAGGTCATGTATTATCTGAAGATGGAATTTCTAAAGACCCATCTAAAGTGCAAGAAGTGTTAGATTGGAAAACTCCCACCTCAGTGCATGAGGTTCAAAGTTTTCTTGGTCTAGCTAGATACTATCGTCGGTTAATCCTAGATTTCTTCAAGATAGCCAAGCCTATGATGAGGCTACTTCAGAAGGATGAAAAGTTTGTATGGACACCAGAGTGTGAACCAGCTTTTCACACTTTGTGGACTCTGCTACCTACTGCTCCTGTTTTAGCGTAACCTGACATTGAGAAACTGTTTGATGTATTTTGTGATGCCTCAGGTATCGGTTTAGGGTGTGTTTTAATGCAGGAAGGCCGAGTCATTGCTTATGCCTCATGCTAATTGAGAAAGCATGAAGTCAATTATCCAACTCATGATTTAGAGCTAGCAACAGTTGTCCATGCTCTAAAAATTTAGAGACATTACCTGCTTGGTAATGTTTGCCACATCTACACTGATCACAAAAGCCTTAAGTATATTTTCACTCAACCTGAGTTGAACATGAGGCAGCGCAGATGGCTAGAATTGATCAAGGATTACAACCTAGAAGTGCATTATCATCTAGGAAAGGCCAATGTGGTTTGAGATGATGCAGATCCATTGAGGGCCTCTTCAGTAGACCTCTTGCTGTTCTCCATGATCTCAAAGATACGAAAAGGTAGGAACTATACTAAAGACGAAGAAGGTTTGAGATGAAGCGGGTTGTTTTTTGATCCACAGCTGTGGCCCGTATATATAGCCCAGGAAAGCGAGAAGGTAGATTTCGCCGGGGGTGTGAAATTGAAATTAGAAACAGAAACGGATCAACACTCTAGAAATTCAGGGGACGAACAACAAAGAGATAATAGAGTCAAACTTATTGCTTCCCCAAATTACAAAATATCGTGGGATGGATACGAAGAATTTACATTGACCAGAGACCAACCCACCAAGACTTCTTTGGATTGAAGGGAGTCTAGGTCCCCACAAGGCCGAAGGTCATCGTGAACCGAGTCACATCGGCCCGTTGATAAAATTGTGCTAGAAGAAGGGGAAAGGCCACCCAACAGATGCCCAGCTGATTCCTCGGTGACTGGGAAATTGTGGGAAAGAAGCCTATGGCTTTCCTGGTAGGCGTTTGGTGAAACAAACAAGGGGAAGGTGTTCACACATTTTAGCCCTTGCAAACACTAGAACAGCTGTGGGAGCATAGTGAGAAGACACAGGTGATATCACAAGACTTCTTCTAGCCGTAGTAGTTGATCCTCTTGCTCGACAAGGTGCTAGAATGAGCGACACAATCACCCTATGCACAAGAATTCTTCTAACCACTCAGGATCTTCATAGCAAAAGGATAGACCATGGAGGATCCGACGGAGTTAGAAGCACTCGAGGGAGCAGATGGAAGAAAAACATGGCTAAATTGTTGAGTTGCTCTCGCCAGGGTCGGATAGACATTTTATAGCTGGCCTGGAAGGATGAATCCAAGTGCCCGTGAAGCAATGATGCTCTCGTAAAAGTTTTGAAGCATGAGCTCATGAGCTGACATAGACGACAACAAATAGTAGACCGCAGATCAAGATTCTTTACCCATGACTGCGGACCTATCGGGGGCACAGACGTGATAATTTTGGAATAAAATTACTTTTATCCCAAAATTGGAGGCATGTGTTTACAATAAAATTTGGAAGAAGAGTCATAGGGACTCGAAAGCTCCCAAGATCATGCCATCAAGGAATCAATTGCGTGCAGATAGGAACCAGCTGATTTGAATGCAGTACTAGAATTGGCTTTCTTCAGGCAGCGCTAGCAAATAACGACAAAGGCTACGATCGGCGCTGGGAGAAGACATGTTGGACTGTACAAAAAGGGAAAGATTAGAGTCTAAGTTATCTTAAATTAGGAATGTTTTATCTTAGACCAAAGATCATGATGAGTCGTACTTAGATAGGAGTCATGCGTAGATCCCGGGTATAAATATCAAACCCCGGCTATTGTAAAAAAACACAATCAATCCAATACAAGTTATTTACTTTTTTTTGGCTCCGGCCACCCCTTAGGAGCAGGAGTAGAGTAGATCTCGACGAGTTCTTCAGCAAGTACGGGCTACAACGATCCGGTTGACCTCCACTGCTTGTCTGTAAGTACCGTCATGGCTTATACCTCTGTTCGTACGGCTGCATCGATCCGGTCGACCTCCACTACGACTCTGGTATAAGTTAGTTATCAGCTCTTGTCTAGTTCAAGTACGGCCGCATCGATCCGGTCGACCTCCACTGCTCAAACTAGATTAAGGTCAAGTTATCGGCTCTATCTAAGGGTGGCGTTCCTTTAGATAGATTCATTAAGTTATTGATATTGCTTGTTGCTTCCATTATTTATTTAATTACAACAATATCACTTCGCCCAATTAGGATTGATCTAGATCGGCCTTATATCTTTTTTAACCCATCGTTTGTTAATCTAAACTAATCTAATCTGCACTTTAAACGATGAGTTATGTTTTATCGGCTGTTTTACATCAATCTTGATCGTGCATAGCGTGCGGTTAAGGCATGTTTGATCTTGAGTAGATTTATTGGCTAGCGAAAACTGTTCCATGGCCTGTTATCACGGCCTGTGTGATTCTGCCTCACACCCCACTGTTAGCATCGTGGAGTGGGGATCGTTATTTGGTAGATCTGTTCCTAAGAGGACATGACCTTAACTGTGCGCTATGCCTAAATCGGCTCTTTTAGCCGATATCGAGTGCATTCACAAATAGTTCGCATCACGAGATTGTTGAAGTAGCGATAGGTTGAAAGATGTGTTAGCCCCATGATCTTATTATTGTATTATGGCCTGCATGATTCTGCCTCATGCCTCACTGATATTAGTAATAAGTTAGGGTCGTCGAGTCTATTGTTGTTTCTACGGCCTGCATGATTCTGCCTCATGCCCCACTGGTCATAGCGATAGATGAGATCTAATATGTTTATTAGATTTATCTCTATTAAATAATTGAATGATGATGAATTGTTTATTTTATAAAAGGGGCTCGGTTACTTGCAGTCATTGGCTCAGTATAAACTAATTATTGTTAATATCCTTTTGCCAGTGACCAATATTTGTCTAGATAATGATATTCATCCTGAACGATAACCGATTCTTCTTACACAACCCTATGAGCTTTAACCGATTTGTTCTTATGAATATGCTGGGATCGACTATTTAGTCGATCTCCTTTCATATCGGCTCTCAGAGCCACACATTTGGGACTGTCTGGCAACACCGGCATGTTCTGCCCTTAATTACTGATAAACTTTCTCTCCTTGTCAATTACAGGGTCAAATTGACTAGCACGTCTTAGGAGGTGTGCGCAGGATGGACCACCTCTATGCTGAAGCTAGGTGGATCTCCAGCTCTATCGAGCGGACCCTTCCGGCTTGCTCGTGTGCCCTCGGCACAGGACAAAAATTCTGTGTCAACACACGTTTCTGGCATGCACGGTGGGTCCCCACAATTGTCATGGCGGTTCACAATAACGACGACATCCTTATGGTACAATATGAAGATCTACCTGATGGAGATAAAGGTGTTATCTACAAAGCTACAGAAGAGTTTCAGAGCAAATGTTTGTTGTCCTACACCAAAACACGTGACAATATAATTGTTTAGAAATTTCCACTACCAAGAGTTCTATTACACGGACAGATAGATACAACTGAAGCTAAAGACAGGTGTTTCTTTACAGAAGTTGTAGACAAATCTGTTCGTGATGCCATATCAAGCCATAATGAAGCTTTCTTGGACACATTCCACAATGCCGAGAAAGAAGCGATTCATGGGTTTCCAGTTGGTCAAGGTGGGCCGGCTTATTACAACATTCTAGATCCGTTGACCCAGGGGACCAATCAAGTCAGTACCAGCCATCAAGAAGCAGCACCAGCTGGTAATGGTGATGTCCAGGTAGTTCAGGGTTCATCTGAACAGGCTCAAGGTACTACTACGAATCAGATATAATATAATCCTGGATCGTCAGTACAGCATGTGCAACAGCCGGCGGGGCAAAGTCAGAACCAGGTGATCAATTTTGGCACATAAGGCCACATACCATTGTCGGCTCAGAAAATAGCATCTTCAATTCAAAGGATCCGTAGAGATATAGATCCTTATGTCTATAATCAGAGACTTCAAGCAGCAAGCCAGTAAAGGACCCAGCAGATAGAGATTCCATAAGGGTATCATTGTGGCACAGATTATAACACCCTTCACATGATTCCGAATCTAGGGTAACAAGGCACATGGGATTTCAATCCACAGATGGGTCAGCAGGTGCAGAGAAATCCAAATCCGCAAGCTGACGAGTTGCTGCTGAAGGTGACCGAGATGATGAAAAATCAGTTCGATCTAAAGCCAAAAGGGCTGGCCTTTTCGTACAAACGCCCATATCTAGAATGGTATGATTTGGTCGCTCTTCCCACAAATTATAGGCTCCCAGAGTTCGCTAAGTTCACTGGCCAAGACAGTATGAGCATGATAGAACATGTCCATCAGTATCTTACACAATTGGGCGAAGCATCAGTTGAGGACGCCCATCGAGTTCGTTTCTTCTCCCTGTCCCTATTAGGACCAGCCTTCACTTGGTTTTCATCACTGCTAGTCAATTCTATTGCCAATTAGGCTGACCTAGAAAAGAGGTTTCATACATATTTTTATACTAGGACTGGAGAAAAGAAGATTACCGATCTGACAACTATAAGGCAGAAGACCAATGAATCAGGCACTGAGTTTCTTCAGAGGTTCTGAGAGACTAGAAATTTATGCTTCTCATTAAACTTGGCTGATGATCAGTTAGCTGCTTTAGCCATTCAAGGAATGCTGCCAATGTGGAAAGAAAAGCTGCTGGGACAAGAATTTGATAACTTGGGTCAATTGGCTCAACGAGTGGCAGCACTTAATAGCCAATTCTAGAGCATGCGTAGAGATACCCAATTTTAGAAGAGTACCATAGTGGTCGAGGCTTACAATCCATACTCAGTCGATAATGGCTATGAAGATGAAGAAGAAGAGGTTGCTATGGCTGAATGGAATTGGGGCAAGAAATCAGTAATGGTGCCAAATCCTTGGGAAAGAGGAGTCGAGGAGAGCTATGACTTTGATGTCACCAAATCAGACAAGCTCTTCGATTTCTTGCTTGAGAAGGGGTAGATCAAGTTGCCCTATGGTCATGTTATGTTACCCCCTAATCAGTTGAAAAATAAGAAGTTCTACAAGTTTCATAACGCTACTTCTCATTCCACTAATGAATGCAGAATTTTCTGGTAGCATATATAGAGGGCTATTCAGCAAGGGAGGCTCAAATTTGATACACCTCGAAAAATAAAAGTTGATGACAATCCTTTCCCAGGAGATCAAAACATGGTCGATGCTAGGCTGATCAAAGGAAAGACTAAGGTCCTAACATCAACCAAATCAAAAGAAGCTGGAACAGTCGATCCTAAGATGCAAATATTGGCTGACGAGTACAGAGAGATTAGAAGACGTCGCGCTAAGCAAAAGAGCCGATATGAGCAAGGAGGAACATCAAAAGCAGGGGCGACAAAGCCATGAGTTACATCTTAGATTCTGTTGAATAAGTGGCAGCGGTAGAAGGAAAATGATTATCAGCATTGGTTGAAGGATCAAGAACACCAGCATCAACTGGAAAGAGAGAGGTATGAAAGGAAACAAGCCGAATCACATTAGAATTGTCCTTTCTCCAGACATTGCTAGAATGAAGGTTTGAAGCTGCCTATCAGACATGACTGTCCAGAATGCAACAATCAATATTGGGAGTTTAGGCAATCTCAAACCAACCACCGGTCTATCCTTGCTCAAGATGCATATCATCATAATAACATGGATCAGCGCTTAAAAAATGAAAGTGTTCATAAATGGCTAGGAAAAAGAGTGGTTGATCAAGACTGGGGTGATTATGAAGAAGAAGGCAACAAGAGGAAATATGTTTGGTAGGAAGGTCAATGGTGTCCAGGAGGTTTAACAAGAAGCTAGAAGAGAAGGGTGCAATGCCTGAGGGATAAAGAGTTGGAACAGGCTCAGACATCCAGCAAGCCTCCAGTATGGCGTGCTAAGAAAACAGCCGATAGAAAGCAATCATCGGCTAATATCCAAATGGATTTTCTATTGCCATCAGAATTCAGAGTCAATGGTGAAAGCCAACAGCCGATCCAAGCAGTCGGCTTTAAAATTTTGTCTTAATGGATAATCCAATAGATGGTACAGATGGCAAACTAGGATATGGCTTCACATCGGCCGATGAATTGGAAGAAGTAGATATTGGTTTTGGAGATAGACCTAGGCCGACATACATAAGTGCTAAGTTGGATCCGGAGTATAAGCGAGAATTAATTAATTTATTAAAGGAATTTAAAGACTGCTTTGCTTGGAAATACTATGAGATGCCTGGTTTAGACCGGTCAATTGTTGAACATCGGTTGCCAATCAAACCTAGATATCGGCCATTTAAACAAGCTCCAAGGAGATTCAACCCGAACGTGCTCGATGATATCAAAAAGGAGACTAAAAGGTTACTGGAAGCAAAGTTTATCCGACCGTGCCGATATGTAGAGTGGATATCGAATGTTGTCCCTATATATAAGAAGAATGGAAAATTGAGAGTTTGCATTGATTTCAGGGATCTGAATAAGGCCACACCCATGGATGGTTATCCGATGCCGATAGCTAATATGTTAGTGGATGCAGCAGCCGAACACAAGGTTATTAGCTTCATGGATGGCAATGCATGATACAATCAAATTTTCATGGCTGAGGAAGACATAGCGAAGACCGCTTTTAGGTGCCCTGGCGCAATCGGTTTGTTCGAGTGGGTTGTGATGACCTTTGGTCTAAAGAATGTCGGTGCAACTTATCAAAGGGCGATGAATTACATTTTCTATAAGTTGATTGGTAGGATTGTTGAAATCTACATCGATGATGTGATGATAAAGTCCAAATGGTACAAAGAACACCTAGCTGATTTGCGAGAGACTCTAGAATGCATAAGAAAATATGGTCGAAAGATGAATCCTAATAAGTGTGCTTTCGGAGTAGCTAGACAATTCTTGGGATTTATGGTCCACGAGAGAGGAATCGAAGTTGGTCAAAAAAGTATAAAAGCAATTGATGAAGCAGTTCCCCCGACTACTAAGACAGAGTTGCAATCTCTGCTTGGTAAGATTAATTTCATCAGAAGATTCATTTCAAATTTGTCGGAAAGGATCCTGTCGTTTTCTCCCTTGTTGAAGTTGAAAAATGGTCAAGAATTCAAGTGGGGTGACATACAACATGGGGTGTTTGAAGAGATAAAAGAATACATGAAGTGTCCACCTGTGCTGGTCCCTCCTCAGCAAGGTAAGCCTTTTAAGTTGTACATATCGACTGATGACAAGACAATTGGATCGGCCTTGATGCAAGAATTTGAAGGAAAAGAGAGAGTTGTTTTCTATCTGAGTAGAAGACTACTAGATCTAGAGACAAGATATTCTCCCACCGAAAAGTTATGCTTGTGCTTATATTTCTCTTGCACTAAGTTGTGATACTACTTATTATCGGTCGAGTGTATAGTTGTTTCCAAGGCTAATGTGGTTAAGCACATGTTATCAATGTCAATACTGAATGGAAGAGTGGGAAAGTGGATTCTTGTGTTATTGGAATTTGACTTGAAGTACGAATTGGCTAAAGCAGTCAAAGGACAAGTAATGGCCGATTTTGTCACCCAGCATCATAAGCCAAGCATTGGTTATGTAGAGCCGATGCCTTGGACGTTATTCTTTTATGGATCATCATGCAAGCAAGGTGGTGGCATTGGTATTGTTATTATTTCGCCTCGGGGTGCAAGTTTTGAGTTTGCTCTTCCAACTGAACCAATGATTACTAACAATCAAGCAGAGTACGAAGCTATTCTTAAGGGACTTCAACTTCTTCATGAAGTAAAGGCCGAAGCAATTGAAGTATTTGGAGATTCACAGTTAATTATTAATCAGTTGATCAGCCTATATGAGTGCAAAGAAGAGACTTTGAAAGGATACTATAATGAGTGCCAAAAGTTGCTCAAGGAGTTTCTCCATATCTCTTTCCAACATATTCTGAGAGCACAAAACCAAGAGGCTAATCATCTAGCTCAAAGTGCATCAGGATATCGAGTGTTTGAAGAAGTCTTGAGTAGTGAAACCTCGAGTGATGATTGGAGAGTCGAGATAGCCGATTATCTTAGAGATCCATCTCAGAAAGTTACCAGAAAGCTAAGGTATAGATTGACTAAGTATGTTTTGTTAGATGATCAGTTATATTATAAAATAGTCGATGTGGTGTTGCTCAAATGCTTAAACCAAGAAGAAGATAAGGTGTTGATGGGTGAGGTGCATGAAGCGATATGTGGAGCTCATCAATCGGCTTATAAGATGAAATGGATTATTCGTAGAACTGGATATTTCTGGCCAACGATATTAGAAGATTGTTTAGAATATTACAAGGGATGCCATGACTGTCAATGTTTTGGTAATGTCTAGAGATCACCTGCGTCGGCCATGAATCCAATAATCAAGCCATGGCCATTTCGAGGTTGGGGGAATTGATTTAATTGGCTAGATTTTTCCGCCTTCAAGCAAAGGACATAAGTTCATATTGGTAGCAATAGATTACTTCACTAAATGGGTTGAGGCAATTCCTTTGAAGACGGTAACCTCAAATAACATGATTGATTTTGTCAGGGAACACATTGTGTATCATTTTGGGATTCCTCAAACTATAACTACCGATCAAGGGACAATGTTCACATCAGAGGAGTTTGGGGATTTTACTACTAGTATGGGAATCAAGCTACTGAATTCCTCTCCTTACTATGCTCAGGCTAATGGCTAGGTAGAGGCGTCCAACCAGATTATGATTAAGCTGATCAAGAAAAAGATCGAGGAACAACCAAGGAAGTGGCATTCGATGCTAAATGAGGCACTATGGGCATACAGGATGGCCTGTCATAGATTAATTAAAACATCACCTTATGAACTTGTGTATGGCCATAATGTAGTTCTTCCTTGGGAAGTTCAAACTGGATCGAGGCGTGTTACACTGCAGATTGATTTGTCAGCCGAAGTCTACAAGAATCTTATGATAGACAACTTGGAGGACTTGAGTTGCCATCGGCTGTGTGCTCTCAAAAATATCAAAGCCAATAAAGTGAGGATTGCAAAATATTACAATAAAAGGTCAAGGTTAAGCAATTCTCTAAGGGAGACTTGGTCTAGAAAGTAAAATTGCCGATCGGGTCAAAGGACAGTAAATTCAGCAAATGGTCACCTAACTAAGAAGGACCTTATCGGATCAAACATTATGCGCCTGGTAATACTTATATTTTGGAAACACTAAGAGGAGAGAAAGAATTTGGCCAAGCAATCAATGGGAAATATCTGAAGAAATATTACCCTAGTATTTGGATTAATACTTAATAACCAATTTGTTCGGTCTTCAGCTTTAATAGCTGATATCATAAAGGTATCGCCTTTAGTGCAAAAATAAACCCGAAGGGGTAGAAGCCGGTACGATGTGTATCGCCTATAGAAGCGAAGCAAACACGGACGAAGTGACGAGTATGAAGTACAAAACAAAGGAAAATCACTCAAGACGAAGAAGTTGTTTGCTAAATATTACCTATTACAAGCTACAGTCTGGAAAACACTTTGCTTACTATATCATCGGCCAGGGTGTTGAAGGCTACAGAGTTGGCGGCACTAAGAAAGTTCTCAACCAAGCACTCATGCACCCCAGGGTACGCTATGTCCAAAAAACAATGGGGAAGAAGCCAAATATTATGACCAGAACAGGCTTGTGCAGCAGCCAGCGCCATGGCAGCACCATGATGAACGCCATGAAGGGTGACCTCCCTAACATGATTCAGGATGTCATGCAGGCGAACCACCAGGATGGCGCCCCTAGCATTGACAAATCCCACCGCGTGATCCACAGCTGATCGAAGACTCTCCAACTGAGCAGTTAGATCTAAAAGATTTAAGGAAAGAGTGATCAGAAATCTTAAAGGCAAAATTAAGAAGAAGATAGAGAAATTATGGCAGACATCTCACCCATGATTCTATCTTCAGCCCTGGCTAGCCTTTCTCCCACCAGGCTGACCTCGGGGGGTGATCGGCCTTCAATCATGGCCAAAGCCAATTCTGCAAGGGAGAGGCAGTTGGCTAGATGCTGGTCAGTCCAATCAATGGAGGCCAGTAGATCGTCATTGTCGATCTGCCTCTACGAGTAACAAGGGAGCTGGCGGCGAATTGGTGCCAGAGATGACCCTGAAGGCTGGGTAGAGTCAACCCTTTGCTCTGAAGCAATGGGAGTACCCCAAGTTGCATCCTCTTGGCAATGAAGGTGTTGGCGTGATGATGTAGATCCGTTGAGGGTCTCTTCAGTAGACCTCTTGTTGTTCTCCATGATCTCAAATATACAGAAAGGCAGGAACTATACTAAAGATGAAGAAGGTTTGAGATGAAGCGGGTTGTTTTTTGATTCACAGCCGTGGCCCGTATATATAGCCCGGGAAAGTGAGAAGGTAGATTTCATCGGGGGTGTGAAATTGAAATCAGAAACGGAAATGGATCAACACTCTAGAAATTCAGGGGACGGATAACGAAGAGATAACAGAGTCAAACTTATTGCTTCCCCAAATTACAAAATATCATGGGATGGATATGAAGAATTTACATTGACCAGAGACCGACCCACCAAGACTTCTTTGGACTGAAGGGAGTCTGGGTCCCCACAAGGCCGAAGGTCATCGTGAACCAAGTCACATCGGCCCATTGATAAAATTATGCTAGGAGAAGGGGAAAGGCCACCCAACAGATGCCCAGTTGATTCCTCGGTGACTGGAAAACTGTGGGAAAGAAGCATGTGGCTTTCCTGGTGGGCGTTTGGTAAAACAAACAAGGGGAAGGTGTCCACACATTTTAGCCCTTGCAAACATTAGAACAACTCTATGAGCATGGTGAGAAGACACAGGTGATATCACAAGACTTCTTCTAGCTGTAGTAGCTCATCCTCTTGCTCGACAAGGTGCTAGAATGAGCGACACAATCACCCTATGCACAAGAATTCTTCTAACCACTCAGGATCTTCATAGCAAAAGGATAGACCATGGAGGGTCCGGTGGAGTTAGAAGCACTCGAGGGAGCAGATGGAAGAAAAACATGGCTGAATTGTTGAGTTGCTCTCGCCAGGGTCGGATAGACATTTTATAGCCGGCCTGGAAGGATATATCCAAGTGCCCGTGAAGCAATGATGCTCTCATAAAAGTTTTGAAGCATGAGCTCATGAGCTGACATAGACGGTGACAAACAGTAGACCCCAGATCAAGATTCTTTACCCTTGACTGCGGACCTATCAGGGGCACAAACGTGATAATTTTGGAATAAAATTACTTTTATCCCAAAATTGGGGGCATGTGTTTACACCAAAATTTGGAAGAAGAGTCACAGGGACTCAAAAGCTCCCAAGATCATGCCATCAAGGAATCAATTGCATGCAGATCGGAACCAGCTGATTCAAATGTAGCACTAGAATTGGCTTTCTTCAGGCAGCGCTAGCAGATAACGACAAAGGCTACGATCGGCGCTGGGAGAAGACATGTTGGACTGTACAAAAAGGGAAAGATTAGAGTCTAAGTTATCTTAAATTAGGAATGTTTTATCTTAGAACCAAAGATCATGATGAGTCGTGCTTAGATAGGAGTCATGCGTAGGTCCCGGGTATAAATATCAAACCCCGGCTATTGTAAAAAAACACAATCAATCCAATACAAGTTATTTACTTTTTTTTGGCTCCGGCCACCCCTTAGGAGCAGGAGTAGAGTAGATCTCGACGAGTTCTTCAGCAAGTACGGGCTACAACGATCCGGTTGACCTCCACTGCTTGTCTGTAAGTACCGTCATAGCTTATACCTCTGTTCGTACGGCTACATCGATCCGGTCGACCTCCACTGCGACTATGGTATAAGTTAGTTATCGACTCTTGTCTAGTTCAAGTACGACTGCATCGATCCGGTCGACCTCCACTGCTTGAACTAGATTAAGGTTAAGTTATCGGCTCTATCTAAGGGTGGCATTCCTTCGGATAGATTCATTAAGTTATCGATATTGCTTGTTGCTTCCATTTATTTAATTACAGCAATATCACTTCGCTCGATTGGGATTGATCTAGATCGGCCTTATATCTTTTTAACCCATCGTTTGTTAATCTAAACTGATCTAATCTATACTTTAAATGATGAGTTATGTTTTACGGCTGTTTTATATCAATCTTGATCGTGCATAGCGTGCAGTTAAGGCATGTTTGATCTTGAGTAGATCTTTTGGCTAACGAAAACTGTTCCATGGCTCGTTATTACGGCCTGTGTGATTCTACCTCACACACCACTGTTAGCACCGTGGAGTAGGGGTCGTTACTTGGTAGATCTGTTCCTAAGAGGACATGACCTTAACTATGCGCTATGCCTGAATCGACTGTTTTAGCTGATATCGAGCGCATTCACGAACAGTTCGCATCACGAGATCATTGAAGTAGCGATAGGTTGAAAGATGTGTTAGTCCCATGATCTTATTATTGTATTACGGCCTGCATGATTCTGCCTCATGCCCCACTGATATTAGTAATAAGTTAGGGTCATCGAGTCTATTGTTGTTTCTATGGCCTGCATGATTCTGCCTCATGCCCCACTGGTCATAGCGATAGATGAGATCTAATACGTTCATTAGATTTATCTCTATTAAATGATTGAATGCTGATGAACTATTTCTTTTATAAAAGGGGTTCAGTTACTTACAGTCATTGGCTCAGTATAAACTAATTATTGTTAATATCCTTTTGCTAGTGACCAATATTTGTCTAGATAATGATATTCATCCTGAACAATAACCGATTCTTCTTACACAACCCCATGAGCTTTAACCGATTTGTTCTTATGAATATGCTAGGATCGACTCTTTAGTCGATCTCCTTTCATATCGGCTCTCAGAGCCGCACATTTGGGACTGTCTGGCAACATCGGCACGTTCCGCCCTTAATTACTGATAAACTTTCTCTCCTTGTCAATTATAGGGTCAAATTGACTAGCACGTCTCGGGAGGAGTGCACAGGATCGACCACCCCTGCGCTGAAGCTAGGCGGATCTCTAGCTCCATCGAGCGGACCCTTTCGGCTTGCTCGTGTGCCCTCGGCATGGGACAAAAATTCCTTGTCGACACTATCCATTCACCCGAGTAGCAGCAAGATGTACCAAGACTTAAATACTCGATTTTGATGGACAAAAATGAAGAAAGAAATTGCGGCATACGTTGCTAGATGTGATAACTATTGCCGAGTTAAGGCCATTCATATGAAACCAGCAGGGTTACTTCAGCCACTATCTATTCCAAGTTAGAAATGGAAGGACATTAGTATGGATTTTATTGTCGGACTTCCAAACACCCAAAAGGGTCATGATTCTATATTGGTAATTGTTGACTGTCTCACCAAGTTTGCACATTTTATTCCTGTCAATGTCAAGTATCGACCTCATCAATATGCAAAGTTATACATTGAACAAATTATAAGATTGCATGGAGTACCTAAGCATATTGTATCAGATCGAGGGCCCCAGTTTGTTAATCATTTTTGGGAACACCTACACAAGTACTTAGGTACCACATTGATTCGCAACTCTGCTAATCACCCCCAGACAGCATTTCAAATTGAGCATGTGAATCAAATCTTGGAAGATATGTTGAGAGCATGTGTGATTTCTTCCAAGGGTTCATGGGAGGATTGGTTACCTTTGGCTGAATTCTCCTACAATAATAGCTATCAAGAGAGCATCAAGATGGCTCTGTTTGAAGCTTTATATGGTCGCAAGTGTAGGACCCCTCTGAATTGGATTGAGCCTGGTGAAAGAAAGTATTATGGGATTGACCTTGTCAAGGAAGCTGAAGAATGAGTTCAAATCATTGAACAACATATAGAAGCTGCTCAATCAAGACAAAAGAGTTATGCAGATAAAAAGAGAAGTCCTATTATGTTCCAAATTGGAGATTATGTGTATATGAAGGTATCCCCAATGAAGAAAGTACAATGGTTTGGAGTGAGACAAAAACTTACTCCTAGGTATATCGGTCCTTACCAGATCATTGAACAAAAGGGACCAGTGGCCTACAAACTCTAGTTACCTCCAGAAATGAGAGCTATATTCAATGTTTTCCATGTCTCCCAACTCAAGAAATGTCTTTGTGCGCTAGAAGAAGCTATTGAACCCGCTAGTGTCAAGATTCAGTCGGATTTGACCTATGAAGAAAGACCTAGTCGAGTGCTTAAAGAAATGGAAAGAGTGACCCATAGCAAAGTTATTAAATTCTACAAGGTGATTTGGAATAATAATTGAGAGTAAGATGCTATGTGGGAGCGAGAGGATTATCTTCATGAAGTCTATCCGGGTTTCTACGAGAGATGATAGGTTGTACAAATCTCGGGACAAGATTTCTTTAATGGGGAAGGGCTGTAACACCCTCAGTGTTAAGCATGCATTTAGCATTGGCATTGCATGAGCACAAGCATCATTAATCATTCATAAGCATGAGCATCTCAAATATTATCTCTATGTTTGCTTATATTGCATGTGTTGTCTCTAAATGCCTCACATATGCTAGGGTTTACATGTAACCAATGTATAAATGTTTGTGGGACCCTAGAAGTACCTTAAACATGTTTAGAATGTCATATGGAACAACTTTGGTATTCATGACTTGGACCCATTGGCCTCTAAGTCATGGTTATAGTGTAACTTACCATTTTCAAGTTGTACGTTTGACCTAAGTTGAACTATAGCATAGAGTATTTGCATGGTAGTGCACCCTTAAGCAAAGTTGTAGTACTTGATTAGAGCAACAACTTTTTTTTGGGTCAAGGTCTAATTCTATGATTAACATGGTCAAATCATGCTCACAAAAATCAATGCAGTGCTGTTTTGAAGACTTAAAATTTTTTCTGTCTTAACTGCATTACAGTTTCAATGTACCGATGTTTATCGTGTTGTAGCTCATAAACGAGGCTGATTTAGACCAAACTCATTTAAGCAAAGTTGGAGTACTCATGAAGTTCTACAACTTTGATTCTTACAGTTTTTGCTGAATCACGCTGGTTTGAGAGATCGAGAGTGAGGAAGGGAACGGTTTCAGTCGAGCTGAATCAGGCTCATGCCGATTTGGGCAGGCCGGTGGTGCCCAACCGTCGCAGGCCACACTCACCATCTGTCGGCCGTACGCTAGCACGGGCCCCACTAGTCAGGTTGGGGTGAGCTTCTATATCACCGCAATGCACCCATCTGCTTGCTCGCACTCATTTCCTCTCCTTCACTTGCTCTCGCACCCTCCCATGGAGCACCGCGCTCGCCATTGTCGCCACCGTGCTCTGCTGCTGCGTAGCGCCATCATCGCTACACCATTGTCTAATGAAGTTCGCCAGCAACTTCACCATAGTCACCTCTTCCATCCAAACCAGCTTGCCCCTCTTATCGAGCCAGGGTAAGGTCGTATTTTGCTTTGCCGCCACCGCGCCATCACCGGAGCGGCGTCGCTCTCGTGGCTCACCATGGCCGCACCTCTCCATCGCACCTCCTGCCCTCCTTTTCTACGATATGTAGTCGCCTTGTGGTACTTACGCTTATGTAGGAGTTTGGCTTGAGGCTATAGTGTGGTCGTGCAGGAACACGCCACCGCTCCCGCCATGGCCGCCATTGCCGTCGTGGCAATCGAGCTCGCCATCGCCAAGCTGAGCCATCATGTTCCATCTCTTTCGCACGCATTAGGATGAGTAAGCCTAGACCTAGCGTCTAGCAAGATGGTGACCCACCTCTCACTGTCGTCTCATTGAAATGCCATGAGCACCACCGTGCTCCGTGCGCCGCCGCGCGGGCATGCACGCGGTCAGAGCGCGCCATTACATCACCAGAACCCTAGCCACCTAGGTTAGCTCCAATAGGTTACCACATAGCTGTAGAGCTCCTCACCAGAGCATATGGAGGTCGGAGGACGCTGGCGTACCGCCACACGACCACCGCCATCTGCCATTGCCGCCGACGAGCTACTTCCGATGAGCTTCCAGGCTAGCCGAGCACACCTATCGACGCAGCTTGATGAGACGAGCACGTAGGTGTTGTCGTCGTCGCTGGTGATCTCGCTGCCAGTGAGATATTACTGGTTGGAGCATCTCCTCTGTTCTTGCATCACTGACGTCTGGGTCCCACTGACCAGCGGGCCCCATCTGTCAGTCTGAGTATTAGTTGATTTTCTGAATTGTTTTCACAGATTTGAATGCTTGTTTCAAAAATTCATATCTAGAGCTAGGAGTGTCCAATTTTGGTGAACCAAATTTTGTTGGATTCCTCATGAAGTGTAATATTTTATAAAAATATGAAATGCACTATTTCTGGTATTTTTCAAGGTGAATAAAATGTAGCTATATAAGTGCTTTTTGAATGTTTGCAATCTTGTAAAATGTATAACTAGAGCTAGGAAAGTGATAAAATTGTGATTCCAATTTTACTGATCTTGTGTTGACATGCTCTAGCTAGGAAAAATACTAAACTTGTTGTAAACTTGATTGGAGTAATGTCTTTCTATTTATCTTTTAATAAATGGTGTTTTCTGAGGAAATTCATAAGGATAAAAACAAGTAACATATTGCCATGCAAATTGTTGTACAGTGTTATGGTACTAGAATGAAGCTAAGAAAAATATAGAATCTAATGTTTGACCCTTTTCTATAGGGTTAACTATTTTCACTAAAATAAACCTTGCTAACTTGTCATTTTTGTAGAGGATGTTATATATGTTCAAATGGTATGAAATTTGTACAGTATCCTACTGGGAGCACTTGGAAGTCAGTGTAATTTTCTGACAATTTACTATGCACATTTGATATATATTTGTTATTTCACCTAATTATTTAATTAAATTCATAAAGGCATTTAAATAGATAAATTGGGCTTGACCATTATTTTTCTTGAGTGTATTTGATATTCCTGAACTGTTGGTATATTTGGTGATATCCAATTTTGAATCCTTATATGCAGTGAAAATATTATTGCTCTATAATTCAATTTAGATTTATTTGTGGACAGATTTTGTTGTTGGATATTTTGCATAGTAAAAATGAAGTTTTCTATAAAAATGGTTAATAACAAAGTTGTAGGAAACTTCTTCATCTATCTGGTGTCAAAATTTTAGGGCAATAGGCCAAATGATTTAGGAGTTATAGCTGTTTAAAGTTGGTCTCCCGAAATGCTTGTTCTCTATAATTTCTGGACAGAGCTAGAAAAATTGCCTATTTTGGTTAGGATAGAGTTTTAATTAGCTTTTGGTGATTAAATAAGAGTTGTAGGTAATTTTATAAGCTTTTCAGAAAGTCCAAGCTCACAATATTTGTATAGGTAGAACTATAGTTATGATTTAAACTTGTAACTGCTATGTATAGCTTAGAAATTATTTTGTGATGAATATTGAAAGTGGATAGAGAAGAGTTATGCACCTACTCAGTAAACATGAAATTAATGTTGTATCATTTAAGTAACTTAACATCATTATCACCACAGCATGTATAATCCCATGTCGCATCATCCATGATCCTTCTTATGCATTCATGGAACTTACTTATGCATATGCATACAATAGGTGCGGCCGAGGAGATCACGTTGGTGGAACTTGAAGCCGATCCACAAGAGGAGAACCAAGAGGTGAAGCACCAGGAGATTCCCAGAGAAGGAGATCCTAAAGCTGATCATCTTCCCAAGTGCCCAAATCACCAGCCTACCACGTTCGTGAAAGGAAAGCCCCGGAGCATTATAAGTCTCCCTATTTTATTAATGTCACCTAAGTTACTCGTATTGCTACATTACGTGATAGGAGTTGTTTGGAAACACTTGCTGCATATTACTTTTCCTTATTCAGAAATATCTACCCTGAATCCTATTTAAGTCCAGGAACGCTCCTTATGCTTAGCTATGCTTAGACTGGTAGAACTCGGGTGATTTTCTGCCACCTACGAGCCATAGGCGATAACTTGATCACGGTTGGCTATATTATGCTATCATGGAACATAACTTGGTGTTGTTGATCGGACGGAGTCTTATGTTGGTGGTAATCATAGTGATTATATCTGTGTAGTTTAAGGACCAGTCATTGGAGGTCATCTTGTCATGTTGAACGCATGCCTCTCACATAGTTGGCTGGATAAGTCGTTCCGACCGTGAAGCCGAGTAGCTCAACTCAGGCCAAAGACATAAGCAGTTAAAGTGCGCACCCTGGAGGCAGTAAGGATGTGCAGAGAGCCAATCGCGTGAGTCCAAGGGTGGGTTTGAGTCCTGAGCTTCCTGGCAGATTGGTAGTATCTTTGAGGGTGCGACGCTGGTCTTACCCACGATTTGGACTTGAGTTGTACCATAGGTGACCTGATGCGACCCTGATGGGGGGAGTATGGGTGTGTATTAGGAATAATTCCCCAGCTGGGTAGGAATCAATTCGAATCGCCGTCTCTCTCGGATAGTGAGAACTTGATAGGAGTACACTTCATCATAGTAATTGATGGAAGTGTTGGTTATGAAGTTATGGAAGGGCTCAACTTGATATGGTTATTATTGTATTGACTTAATGGTATCAACATGTTTGGCATAGGATAGTTGCTAATCTAGTATGAGATAGGATTAATAACTGGTGATTCACAGTTTAAGAGAAATTGGACAACTAATGCTTTTTATGCAAATAATGTCTACCAGCTCTACTTATAAAGCCTTGCATACTCCTTGGTGTCTTAGTATTTTAGTTGATGATGGGTAAGTCTAGCTGAGTACCTTCTTGTACTTAGGGTTTTTATTCCCATTGTTGCAGATAATGTGATGTACCACGGCTACTGTAAGCACTGCTTTGCTCCTACAGTGGATGAGGAATAGGACCATGGGCATGGTCATTCTATATATCATCTCACCCTTGTGCTTTTATTAGAGATGACTATGAAAACTGGCTATGTATCTAAACTACTGCTGATGTCGTCCTGAACTATGTTGCTTCCGCTATTTAAACTTGGTTTGTAATAACTATGTGAACTCCGATGTATGTGAGAAAATGGTGAACTATTTGTGAACTATGATGTAACATGTGACTGGTTATGTTGAATCATGTATGATCTTAGCTTGTATGTTGGTTTGTTTGAGATCACTGGTGATTTCATCAGGCTACCGGGTTTATATGGGCTCAAGTATGACAATTTGATCGCTTTGGCGATTGTTATTGTACTTGTGCTCTTATAAATTGGACGGTTCTGCTATACGTATCTGGGTCAGCCCATGCGTGTGCTGTCATTGCGCTGCCTACTGGGCCAAGTTTTGTAGGGTAGCGAGTCCTTGTGAACCCGACAGTAGCCCCCGAGCCCCTTTGGGACTTATGTGAAGTTGTGAAGGGGCTGTTATTGGAACTTCAGTGTTTTCCCCCATGGTTTGTTGTACCACATAGGGTAACCGAATAGAATTTTGGCACCCAGCCTCCATGTGGAGGACTGGCAAAGGCCATGGAGGCGCAAAGTGGATACGGGTGCCTAGCCTCCGTGGGGAGGGCTGGCGAAGGCCGCGGGGACGCGCCGGAGGGATATTGGCACCCAGCCCCTAAGGAGGAGACTCGCTGGTAATCCGTTTTCCATTGGGTGCGCGTGAGCGCACCTAATGGGTGTAGTCCCTAAGCCTGCAGCCCACTGGGGAGTCGGTCGGAGGCTGAGTACCTTGGTACTCTTTTTTGGGGCTACGGACTCTTATGTCTCTTCCGGTCGAGGTGTTCGCTCGTGTCCATTCTGACTGCAACCTGTGCGGTCGGCTGGACTCCCTAGTCGGGGTCAAGTGGCCCGAGCCCCACCAGGCTCAGTAGGGGTTAGTCGAGTTTCGTGCATCACCCCATCCATGGTTTTCACAACTGGAGGGGTGGAGCTAACACCGCTTGCCTCGATGGGCTCAAGAGACGTGCTCGGTGAACTTACTAACGGGCATGTCCGAGTGGAATTTGGGTCCGTTGTTCATAACAGGGTCAGCATAGCCCTCATGTGGCATTCCACTGCTCCTTAACCTGCCTTCTAGTAGATGCCCGAGCTGTTTCGAAGACTGACTCAGGTGGCCTAATGGCCTCCCCTTGATGGAGATTCTATGGGCATGACTCGAGGTCAGGATCGAACAAGAAGGTCAAGATGACCCTGTCTGCTTCTGAGCGGATCGGGCAAAGGCTGCTGGGGCTCATCTGTGTTTTCTCCCCTAGCTCTGTTTTGACATGAGGCGGCCTCGAGCCCTTCGCGGGCCGGCATTTGAACCCCGGTCGATCGTCGCTCATATCGAATGGGACGACTACCGCTTCGTGATGCAATGCGAAGCATTGTGATGCAATAATTGCATATGCAATGCTTGGATGTATTGGATGAATGTATGGATGAATGTATGAATGCATGCATGAGAATGGATGAATGAATGATCATGCACTGTAAAAGTAGAATGGGGGTTGGTAAAGTTACCTCGATGGCTCGAGTGATCGGTTCGGGGAGCTCCTATCGGATATGTCTGAGTGGAATCCGAGTCCATCGTTAGTGACAGAGTTGGCATAACCCCCATGGGGCATCCCACTGCTCCTTACCTATCTCTCGGCAGCCGACCGAGCCATCCGATCGACTCGGGTGATCAGTTGGCCTCTCTTCAATGGAGATTCCATTGGTGGGCCCCTCCAAACCCTGCCTGGGAAGGTGGAGGGTCATTTGCGTGTGGTTGTGCCTCGTTTCCCGTGCCTAAGTTATGGTAGTGGTGGGCCCCACCTAGGCCACGTTCTGTTAGCTAGGCAATGTTTTGTTGGGTAGGCCACATCTCGTCAGCCAGGGCCACGAACCCAAGGGGTCGGGCGAGATGGAGCATGAACCCAAGTGGTTGAGCGAGACAGAGCAGGTCACCGTGCAGTGGGTGATGGAGGCTCACTGCTCGATTGTGGTAGCAGATGTGCATCGGGAAGACATTGTCCATCCTGTGGAGGTAGTGGAGGCTAGGTTGGAGGCGAGTGTCGTCCCGCCTCCAACCGAGCCGAATGTCGTTCCGACCACAGCTGAGCTGCCTTCATCCTTGTCAATCACACCATCAACCGACACAGCTGGGGGGCATACTCGAATTAGAGTAGAAATAGTTAGTTTATGTAAAAGATGAATTCATGGGGGAGCCCCCATGTGAACAGTTTTACATTCATGAATATTTTAAGTTTGTTTTGTGATGAAATCACTTCTAAGGGGAAGCTTGTCCCATCCACCCTTTTTTACCCTTGCGTAGCTTTGTTTTTTGTCCTTTCTTTTTCGCACCTGCCCATTGACCCATAGGCTACAACCTTAAGGACCCAGGCATGGCGGTGAGGCTTAGCTACTCATAACCGTAGGTCATGGTGGGGTGTGATCGGTTTGGAGGTTAAAGCGCAAGTTACATAGGGTAATCAAAGGAACGGAATGTCCTTTCATGTGGCGACGCCCTTTCGTTTGGGCGAAAAGTATTACTACATGATAGTAAAAAAGGGGGTGGAATCACACCCCCATGGAGCCCCCGAGCGACCCAGGCCGAGAGTGCTTGGGCTAGGGCACTGTAGGAGCAAAATTTGAATGGAAATAAACAGTAAGACCGAGGTTTAGGGAAAGAAACGACGTAACTATTTGATGTTCCATGTGTTGGTCAGAACGTTGCCGTTGTCATCCTTTAGTCGGTAGGCACCTGGTCGGATCACCTCGGTCACCGTGTAGGGTCCTTCCAATGGTGGAGAGAGCTTATGTTTCTCCTTGGTTGACTAGGTCCTCTAGAGTACGAGATCACCGACCTCGAGGATCCTTCCCCTGATTTTTTTCATGGTACCTACAGAGAGTTTGCTAGTAACAAGCAGAGCGGATGATGGTCATCTCACGAGCCTCCTCGAGCAGGTCGACCGCGTCCTACTAAACCTCCATGGCTCTGTCTTGATCGAAGGCCTTTACTCTTGGGGCACCATGATCGAGGTCGGAGGGCAACACTGCTTTGGCTCCGTATGTGAGGAAGAAAGGGGTGAACCTTGTGGATTGGTTTGGGGTCGTTCTTAGGCTCTAGAGGATCGCTGGGACCTCTACAACCCATCGTCTAACATACTTTTTTAGTCGATCAAAGATACGGGGCATGAGTCCTTAGAGGAACATGCCATTGGCCCGCTAGACCTGACCGTTAGTACGCGGGTGTACGACCGAGGCCCAATCGATCCTGATGCCGTATCCATCATAGAAGTCTAGGAACTTCTTCCCGGTGAAGTTTGTTCCATGGTCGGTGATGATACCATTAGGGACACCAAACCGATAGATGATGTCGAGGAAGAACTTGACCGCCTCTTCGAAGCAGATATTAGTGATGGGCTTCGCCTCTATCCACTTGGTGAACTTGTCCACCACCACGAGTAGGTGAGTGAAGCCACCCGGGGTCATTTTGAGGGGTCCGACCATGTCGAGGCCCCAGACCATGATTGGCTAGGTGATGGGGATGGTCTGAAGTTCCTACGCTGATAGATGAGTCTGCCGAGTGTAGAACTGGCATCCTTCACACCTGTGGACCACCTCCTCTACATCTCGTACCACAGTGGGCCAGTAAAAACCTTATCGAAAGGCTTTCCTGACTAGCGACCTTGGGGCCATGTGATGTCCATAGATTCTAGCATGGACTTCGAGGAGAAGCTGTTCCCCCTAGTTGGTTGGGATGCACTTCATGAGTACTCCCAACGGACTCTGTTAGTAAAGTTCATCGCCGATGGCGACGAACGTCTTGGCGCATCAAGCGATTCATCGCGCTTTAGTCCTTTCTGATGGGAGAACCTCCTCGAGGAGGTAGGCGAGCAGTGGTGCTCTCTAGTTGATAGGATCAAGTGCCATCATGGCGATGTCACTGGGCGACGTTGCCATGGAGGCACCAAGGTCGGAGCCCCCGAGCACTTGGTCGGGGTCGGGGCATGTCGGGGGGGGGGTTAGAGCCCCTGAGTGCCAGATTGGTGTTGGAGCCTGTCTGGGTTGGATCCTCTTAGATGCGGGTAGATGGCTCATGGCCACCAATTTTGTAAGGAAGTCGGCAGCGTCGTTGTCCTTTTGAGGGACATGATGTAGTTCTATCCCTGGGAACTTGTCCTCAAGCTTGCACACCTCCTAGCAATACACCACCATGAGAGGGTTCTTGCAGGAGGACTCCTTCATGACTTGGTCGACATCCAACTCTGAGTCGCCGTGGACATACAACCATGTGGCATCAAGCTCGATGGCGATGTGCAGTCCATTGATGAGGGCCTCGTACTCCATAGCATTGTTCGAGGCTGAAAAATGGAGATGGATCGCGTAGCGAAGCCTGCTCCCATTTAGGGAGATTAGAACCACTCTAGCCCTCGAGCCAGGCACCATGACCGACCCGTCGAAGTACATCATCCAGTACTCATGGGTGACGTCTGGGGTTGGGAGCTAGACTTCCGTCCATTCGGTGATGAAGTCGGCAAGAGCCTAAGACTTAATAGCGGTGTGGGGGACATACTTGATGTCGTGGCCTATGAGATCGAGAGCCCACTTTGAGATTTGGCCAGCGGCATCACGGTTATGGACGACCTCCCCGAGTGGGTACATGGTGATGACCATGACCGCATGGTCAGTGAAGTAGTGCACGAGCTTTTGGGTCACCATCAGCACGGTGTACAAAAGCTTCTAAACCTAGGGGTAGCAAACTTTGGTGTTGGTGAGTACCTCACCAATGAAGTACACCGGTCGTTGGACCTTCAAGGGTGTCTCGGCTCCTCCCTCTCGACGATGAGGGTGGCGCTCACAACATGGTTGCTTACCATGACGTAGAGGAGGAGGGATTCTCCCTGTTCGGGAGCAATGAGGATTGGGGCCAATGTCAGCGATGCTTTGAGGGTTTCTAAAGCCTGTTGTGCCTCCTTTGTCTAGACGAATGTGTCTGTCTTCTTGAGAAGTTTGTAGAGAGGCATCCCTCATTCGCCTAGTCAGAAGATGAACTGGCTCAGGGCGGCCAAATAGCCAGTGAGCCTCTGTACGCCCTTGATGTTGCGTATCGGTCCCATGTTGGAGATGGCCATGATTTTTTTGGGGTTGGCTTCGATGTTGCGCTCGGACACGATGTATCTAAGCAGCTTCCCCTTCGGAACCCCAAAAACACATTTTTTGAGATTCAATTTGACGTTGAACCTTCGGAGGTTCATGAATGTTGCGGCCAAGTTTGCGATCAGGTCACTTGCTTGAGCCGTTTTCACCACTATGTCATCTACATAGATGGCGATTGTTGGTTTCAGCCGCTCGACTTGGTTAGGTTGGTCAAGTGGGTCAATTTGGTCGGTGAAGTATCGTTGCATGAACCATTGATAGCTAGCGCCAGTATTCTTCAGACCAAAAGGCATGGTTACATAAAAGTACGAACCATACGGGGTGATGAATGAAGTCATGACCTGGTCGGACTCTTTCATCACGATCTGGTGGTAGCCTGAATAGGCATCTAGGAAGGAGAGGATTTCACACGCATAGGTGGTGTTGACTATTTGATCTATGCATGGTAAGGGGAAGTTATCCTTTAGGCATGCCTTGTGGAGGCCAGTATAGTCAACACACATTCTCCATTTCCCATTCTTCTTTTTCACAAGAAGAGGATTAGCTAGCTAGTCAGAGTGGTATACCTCTTTGACAAATCCGGCTGCCAGAATTTTGGAGATCATGAGGTCAACCTCCACCACCTTGGTTTCCTCAGTCAGATGGAAGGCACTCAAGGAGGTCAGCCCGTTGCAGTCGGGGACTGCTGGAGTCGCCGAATTCCCAAGCTCTAGGAGCTCGGCGGAGTTGATGACAGCAGTGGCGAGCTCATAATGTTCGCGGTCGCATGTGTAGGCATGAAAGAAGGGACTACCTATAGTGATGACATTGTTTGGCCCTGGCATCTTCAGCTTGAGGTAGGTGTAGCTGGGGATCGCCATGAACTTAGCGTAGCATAGCCACCCCAAGATGGCATGGTAGGACCCCGAAAAGTCCACTACCTCGAAGGTTAGGACCTCCAAGCGGAAGTTGGCATGGTCACCAAACTTGACGGGTAGGTCGATCTACCTGAGTGGATACTCCTGCGCCCCTAGGATCACGCCATGGAAGGGAGAGCTCACTGAGCAGAGCTTCGATCGAAGGAGCGCATGGCGTCGAGGGTGTCAACATAGAGAATGTTGAGGCTGCTGCCTCCATCCATCAGCACCTTGGTGAGCCGCTTCTTGCGGATGATGGGGTCGACGACAAGTGGGTAGGAACCTAGTCAGGCAACATGAGAAGGATGGTCTCTCTGATCAAAAGTGATCGGGGAGTCCAACTAGCTAAGGAAAGAGGGGATGGCCGACTCGGTGGCGCATGTCTCTCTATAGTATACCTTATGCTAGCACTTGGAGTGGATAGCATTGGATCCCCCAAAGATCATGAGGCATTCCTCGGGGTTAGGGAAGATGTCTTCATCCTTTCCCGTTGCGCCTCCTTTCTTGGCCTCCTCCTCCTTGCCTTTCTCTTCCTTTGGCTTGGCAACATGCCATAGGAAGCACTTGAGGAGCTCGTAGTCCTTGTAGAGGTGTTTGACAGGATAGGCATGGTTGGTGCATGGACTCTCCATGAGCTTGTCAAAGTGGTCAGGCTAGCCCTGCTAGGGCTGCTTGCCCGCTTGGTCGGCTGCATCAACCAAAGCTGGGTTGGTCGGTCGGCGTCGATCCTTCTTATTCTTCTTGCCCTTTTGTGTGGAGGGGCACTCATCTTGGTCCTCACGCTTGGCCTTGCCCCTGTCCCGACCGCCGCTGAAGACTGCCCTAACTGCCTCCTCGCCGGAGGCGTGGTTCGTGGTGATGTTGAGTAGGTCACGGGTGGTATGGGGCTTCACACAGTCAAGCTTGTGGATCAGGGACTTGCAGGTTGTCCCAGAGAGGAACCTACAGATGTAATCCTATAGGGACTTGTTGGGCTCTTGCTGGTAGCTCTTGAGGTCCCTGGAATTCCCAGGATAGACATATGTACCCTAGAAATTTCCAACAAAGACCCTCTTGAGATCCGCCTAGTCGCAGATGCTGTCGAGCAGAAGGAATTTGAGCCATGCTCGAACATGCTCCCCCATGCAGATGGGGAGGTACTAGATGATGAAGTAGTCATCATCCACTCCTCTAGCTCGGCAAGCCGGAAGTCTTCGAGCCATAAACCGGGGTTCGTCTCCATGGTGTACCTGGCGATGTTGGTGGGCGGTCAGAAGCGTTGTGGGAATAGTGCTTTCTGGATGCATCGACCAAAGGTCGGTGGCCCCAGGTGAAAGGTCCTTATATGGCTAGAGGGGGTGAATAGCCTATTTAAAAATCTACAAACCAACTAGAGCAATTTGATTAGTATGACAAATAGCGAAAAGCAAGCTTGCTCTAGCCCTACAAGGGTTGCAAGCCACCTATTCAATAATTCTAGTTACTATGATCACTAGACACACAATTTACTAAGTCACTACTCACTAAGAGCTCTCACACTTGCTACACTAAAGAGCTCCACCATTTAAACTTAAGCTACAAAGTAAGCTCTCAATTCTAGCTACACTAAAGAGCTTGTTACAACTAATAGAGTGAGCTAGAGCCGGCCAAACGATATTTATAGACATCCCTAAACAATAGAGCCGTTGGCTCAATTATTGGGCTGACTACAGAACGACTGGACACACAGGTCGTGTGCACCAGACGCCTCCGGTGGGTGACCAGATGTGTCCGGTCGTTGCGTCCGGTTATAGCCTGATCACCAGTGGCTATTTTTGCATAGTAATACTACTTGATCGGACATGCTGTTAGAAACGACTGGACTCAGGAGACACGGTGTCCGGTCGAGTCCAGAGAGCTCCCAGAGCCACTCTAGGCCGACTGGACGCGTCCGGTCACACCAGATCGGACGCTCCCAGCGTCCGATGAATTATAGCGCTAAAAACCCGAGACTTGCTAGTTCACACTGGACGTGTTCGATGTGGCGACTGGACGTGTCCGGTCGCTCTCTATAATCCTGTATCGGGCTATATCACTTTGACCTGACACTGAATAGTAACTTGTCAGCGTTCGGTCCCTCCACTGAGCCAGAGTATGGTCACTTTCACTTAGTTGCTCACCTCAGGTCCAAATATCGAACGCGTCCGGTCCTGATTTCGGACATGTCCGGTCACTTCCGTCTGACTACCCGAAGTCTGGATAAAATACCGGACACGTTCGGTCACTCTGTGACTAGCACGACTAACTCCTTTTCAACTCTATCTTCTTTACCCTTGCTCATAATGTGCCAACCACCAAGTGTATCACCTTGTGCACATGTTGTAGCATATTTTCACAAATGTTATCAAGGGTGTTAGCACTCCACTAGATCCTAAATGCATATGCAATGAGTTAGAGCATCTAGTGGCACTTTGATAACCGCATTTTGATATGAGTTTCACCCCTCTTAATAGTACGACTATCGATCCTAAATGTGATCACACTCACTAAGTGTCTCGATCACCAAAACGAAAAAGCTCCTATCAAGTTTTACCTTTGCCTTGAGCTTTTTGTTTTTCTCTTTCTTGTTTTCCAAGTCCAAGCACTTAACCATTTCCATGGCATCACCATCATCATGTCATGATCTTCATTTGCTTCACCACTTGGAATGTGCCACCTATCTCGTAATCACTTTGATAAACTAGGTTAGCACTTAGAGTTTCATCAATTCACCAAAACCAAACTAGAGCTTTCAATCTCCCCCTTTTTGGTAATTGATGACAACCCTTTCACAAAGATATAAATTGAAATTCAATTGAATCCATGTTGCTTGCCCAAGCATATTTATCATGTGTAAAAGAATATGGACAAGTTTCATGAATTCCAAATGGTAGCAATTGCTCCCCCTACATATGTGCTAAGAGTTTGGATTGTAGCTTGCACATATGCTTAGATAGGAAATATAGGAGACAATGTCTACCAAATGATGCTAAGGTATAAAAGATGGACCTTTGAAGCATGATACCAATCGGAGTGCACCAATATACCATCCTTAGCACCATTAGTAACTAGACATACACAAAAACTAGAATACCCCATCAGATCAACATTAGAAGCAAGGGTCTAGTTTCCATAAAATGAAAATAAGTCTAGTTACTTAACCTATGCATGCTAGTTTTTCATTTCATCATTCAAACCTACAACTAGCATACACCAGACAAGCTTGGATATTGAAATTTAAAACTTGTGCCATGCAAGCAAATATATGAAATGCACATTCAAATGCAACATACAAGTTTATGAGCTTGCTCTCCCTACTTGTATATAATTTTTATTGATCCCCTCACAATGTCATTTCATTTGTTTGCTCCCCCTATCTTACTATCTTTATCTTTGTGAATTTCTCTCTCCCTTTGTCAACAATTAGCATAAAAAGGTGAGCTCAAATTTTAGATAGGTTGGGATGAAACCATGTGAAGTGAGGATTATTTTCCCAATTTGGTTCAATCTAGATCACTTACAAAAGATATTTAACTCAGTTTGATCCAAGGACAAGCTTCTTCACACCTCCAAATAAGGGTTATCTTGTACCATGTTGAGTTAAACACTTAGAGCTCATTTTCTAGATCAAACACTAGGTTTACAAGCCCACAAACATGTCATATGCTACCACTAGACCAAATTAAGCATAGAAGCAATAGTGTTACCATACAAACATCAAAATCATTTGATTTTCATGAATGAGCCTAGGACATGATAGGAATGACTAGATGCACTAAACAAGTCCTTAGCAATGGATGAATGACATGCCAATCAACTTTACCTTGCTTTACTCGAAGAAGAGGCATGCCATATAATGGGGGGGTGCATCAACACATATTTGAGAAATCCAAAATGTTCAACACATTCCTTAGCTTGCAAAACCTTTTCTCATCTAATGGCTTCGTGAATATATCGGCAAGTTGATCTTCGGTGCCCACACTCAATGCAAATGTCCCCTTTTTATTGGTGATCTCTTATGAAATAGTGGCAAACATCAATGTGCTTTGTTCTTGCATATTGAACCAGATTGTTGGTTAACTTAATTGCACTCTCATTATCAAATAGCAATGGCACTTTCTTGAACTTGATTCCAAAGTCACACAAAGTAGCCTTCATCCAAAGTAATTGAGCACAACAACTACCGGCCAAAATGTACTCCGCTTCGGCGGTTGAAAGTGCTACACTATTTTGCTTCTTTGATGACCAAGACACAAGTGATCTTCCCAATAGTTGACATGTGCCCGATGTGCTCTTTCTCTCAACTTTGCATCTTGCATAATCAGAGTCCGAATATCCAATCAACTCAAATCTTGCTCCTTTGGGATACCACAATCCAACATTTTGTGTATGCATCAAGTACCTCAATATTCTCTTTGTTGCCTTCAAATGACTTTCTCTTGGTGAGGCTTGAAATCTAGCACACATACATACACTAAACATCACATCCGGCCTTGATGCAGTCACATAGAGTAGGCTTCCAATCATAGACCGATATATCTTTTGATCTACCATATTGCCACTTGTATCACTATCCAAGCTTCCATTTGTCCCCATTGGTGTACTAATAGCTTTAACATCAACCATTCCAAACTTCTTAAGCATGTCTTTGATGTACTTGCCTTGACTCACAAATGTACCATTCTTTGTTTGCTTGATTTGAAGACCAAGGAAGTAACTAAGCTCTCCAATCATGGACATCTCAAACTCACTTGCCATCATCTTGCCAAACTCCTCACAAAAATCTTAGTTTGTTGACCCAAATATGATATCATCAACATAGATTTGCAATACAAACAAATCATTTCCAAGTTTCTTGGTGAAGAGAGTGGTGTCAACCTTTCCCATCTTGAATCCCTTAGAGAGTAGGAAATCCCTCAATCTTTTATACCATGCTCTTGGTGCTTGTTTCAATCCATACAAAGCCTTTCTCAACTTGTAAATATGGTTGAGTTTCTTTTCATCTTCAAAACCAGGAGGTTGCTCAACATACACAAGCTCATTGATGTACTCATTGAGAAATGCACTCTTCATATCCATTTGGTAGAGTTTGATGTTGTGGGCACAAGCATAGGCTAGCAAGATTCTAATTGCTTCCAATCTAGCAACCGGGGCATATGTTTCTCTAAAGTCAAGACCTTCAATTTGTGTATAGCCTTGTGCTACCAATCTTGCTTTATTCCTTACTACTATCCCATCTTGATCTTGTTTGTTTCTAAAGACCCATTTGGTTCCAATCACATTATGTCCCTTTGATCTCTCTACTAATTCCCATACTTGATTTCTTGTGAAGTTATTCAATTCTTCATGCATAGCATTCACCCAATCAACATCCTTCAATGCTTCATCTATCTTCTTTGATTCAATGGATGACACAAATGAGAAATGTTCACAAAATAATGCCAATTTAGATCTTGTTTGTACACATCTAGAACTATCACCAATTATAGAGTCTAAAGGATGATCTCTTACAACATTGGTTGGTTGGAGCACTTGCACTTGATTGCTTGCATTTGATTGATCATTTGGTTGAGATGATGAACTAGCCACTTATTGTTGATCTTGCACTTTATCAACACTAGCACTTGCTTTACTTTGATCTTGAGAACCACTAGCTTGTACATTTGAGTTAGAGAGCACTTGATTTGTCATCTTCAACATCAATCACCTCTCTAGGTCTTATATCACCAATGTCCATGTTCTTCATTACATTGACTAATTAAGTGCCTCTCACATCATCTAGATTCTCATCTTCCTCTTAGGAACCATTTGTTTCATCAAATTCTACATCATGAACATCCTCAAGAGTACCACTAGCCAAATTCCAAACTTTATATGCCTTGCTAGTAGTGGAATAACCAAGCAAGAAACCTTCATCACATTTCTTTTCAAACTTGCTCAATCTAGTGTCTTTCTTCAATATATAGCATTTACAACAAAAAACCCTAAAAGTATGCTATGTTGGGCTTTCTTCTATTTAATAGCTCATAAAGGTGTCTTCTCCATCAAGGGGTGACAATAAAGTCGGTTGCTATAATAGCAAGCCGTATTGATTGCTTTGGCCCAAAAAGAATGACTCACATTGTACTCACTAAGCATAGACCTTGCCATATCAATGAGTGTTCTATTCTTCCTCTCAACAAGGCTATTTGATTATGGAGTGTACTTGGTCGAGAATTGATGTCTAATTCCAAATTCATCACACAACTCATCAATTCTAGTGTTCTTGAACTCATTACCATTGTCACTTCTAACTCTTTTGATGGTTGTTTCAAACTCGTTGTGAATGCCCTTGACAAATGATTTGAATGTTGCAAACACATCACTTTTGTCCATTAGAAAGAACACCCATGTGTATCTAGTAAAATCATCCACAATCACAAATCTGTATTTATTTCCACCAATGCTAGTGTATGTTGTTGGTCCAAACAAGTCCATGTGCACCAACTTAAATGCCTTAAATGTGCTCATCATGCTCTTCTTAGGATGTATGTTACCAACTTGCTTTCTGGCTTGACATGCACTACATAGCTTATCCTTCTCAAATGTGACATCTTTCAAGCCTCTAACTAAGTCATGCTTGATCAACTTGTTCAATTGTTTCATTTCAACATGACCAAGCCTTCTATGCCATAACCAACCCATGCTAGACTTAGTGATCAAACATGTTGACAATTGAGCTTCTCTAGCATTGAAATCAACCAAGTATAGATTCTCATATCTAAATCCCTTTAATATTAAGTTAGAGCCATCTACACTTATGATCTCTACATCATCCACACCAAATATGAACTTGAAACCAAGATCACATAATTGAGCTACCGATAATAGGTTGAAGTTCAAACTCTCTACTAGTAGCACATTGGAAATGCTCAAGTCATTGGATATTGCAATCTTACCAAGACCTTTGACCTTACTTTTACCATTGTCACCAAATGTGATACTATCAATCACATTGCTCTTATTTTCATTGATTAAATTGAACATTCTTAGATCACCGGTCATATGTTGTGTGCATCCACTATCAAGCACCCAATGCCTTCCTCCGGCTTTATAATTGACCTACAAAAGAAGATCAATTCTTTTTAGGTACCTAAACTTGCTTGGGTCCTTAAAGGTTAGTTACCAAGGTCTTTGGTACCCAAATGGCCTTCTTCTTTGGGCCCATAATTGGTGTACCAATGAACTTAGCATTCACACCATTCGCACCCTTAATAAGCATGTAACAAGAATCAAATCTAATTGAGGATACATTAGGTTGCTTGTTCTTGTTAGTCTTTCAATATTGCTCTATATGCTCAACTTGCTTATATTTATTGCAAAACCGACCATTGCCCTTCACAAAGCTAGCTTTGGGAGTGGCAAAGGCCGCCTTGCCTTTCTTGGGGGTATAGCCTAATCCCTCTTTGTTGAGAGAAAACCTTTAGCTACCCAAACACTTTAGCAAGCGGGCATCTCCACCATAGGCATTGCCTAAGGCACGAGTGAGCTCATTCACCTCCTTCTTGAGGGTCTCATTTTCCACCATTAGTGAGGCATCATAAGTGAAACCGTCACTCAAAGGTGAAGTTGAAGTAGAAGTGCTACAAGAAGGGTTAGTGGGAGCAACTACAATGGGATTATAAAAAGATTCATCAATAATATCACACGTTAGTCCCACATCACAGGACACAATCACTTACTTCTTCTTAGCTTCCTCCATTTTGACTTGCTCAATGAGAGAGGAGTGAGCCTTTTCAAGCTTAGAGTGAGCTTTGCCAAGCTTCTCATGGGCTTATATTAGCCTCTCATGAGTGGCATTTAGCTCATCAATGGATTGCTCAAGAAATTTGACTTTCTTGCTCAATTCTTTGCACTTCTTTCTCTTCATCTCAAAGCAAGTGTGCACTTGCTCACACATGTCCATGAGCTCCTCCTTGGTGTACTCCTCATCATCATCATCACTCCTACAAGCATCACTTTTACATTCATCATTATCTTTCACATCATATTTTACCTTGGTAGGCTTTGCCATGAGGCATGTCGATGGAGTGTCGAAGATGGAGGGCTTGTTGTTGATGGCGATGCTTGCTAGTGCTTTCTTAATAGATTTCTTGCCATCATCACTAGAGCCATCACTATCGAAAGAGCCATCACTATCCCAAGTAGCCACATAGCCTCCACCCTTCTTCTTCTTTTGGAAGGTCATCTTCTTCTCCTTATTCTCCTTCTTGTGCTTCTTCTTCTTATCCTCATCATTGTCACTATTGTAGGGACAATCCGCTACAACGTGATCAGAGCTCTTCCAATTGTAGCATCTTCTCACATATTCTTTGCTTTTGGTGTGATCTCTTCTCTTTCTTGCACCATAGCCCTTCTTCTTCATGAATTTACCCATCTTGCACACAAATAGAGCCATAGCCTCATCATCAATGTCACTAAGATCCTCATCATCACTTGATTCTTTCTTGGACTTGCCCTTATTCTTGGATGATGAGCTAGCCTTGAATGCTACACTCTTCTTCTTCTTCTTGTCTTCGTCTTCCTTCTTGTCATCCTTGTCAACCCCTTCCCTTTCCACATGGTATGTCTCTTGTGTCAAGACATCACCTAGTACTTGGTTAGGAGTAATCTCCTTCAATCCTCCTCTTATGATAAGTAATCTCAACATCTCAAATCTTAGAGGTAGGCACATCAAGAATCGATAAGAGACATCATCATCATTGATCTTCTCTCTCAATGCCTTCAAATCATTGACAATCACTTGCAATTGATGGAACATCTCCGAAATGCTCTCATCTTCCTTCATCTTGAAGCTTGTCAACTTGTCCTTGAGAATATACAACTTGGCACTCTTCACCGTCGGTGTGCCCTCATATGTTTCCTCCAATCTCTTCCACACCTCATTAACTCTATCACAATCCTTGATTTGCTCAAATACCTTGGAATCAATGGCATTGTATATGGTGTTGAGAGCCATTGTATTGCATTGCTTGTTGGCCTTGTCTTGCTTGGTGAGATTGTCGGGATCAATGATAGCATAGTCACTCTCGGTCATATCCCACACTTGATCATTGATTGAACCAAGATACATCTTCATCTTTCTCTTCCAATAATCATAACATGTGCCATCAAAGAACGGTGGTTTACCCCCCCCACATGGTTGAACACAACTTGAGACATAATTTGACACCGAGGTTGTTAAGCCTTCAATCAAACGATGACCATGGCTCTGATACCACTTGAAAGGTCCTAATATGGCTAGAGGGGGGGGTGAATAGCCTATTTAAAAATCTACAAACCAACTAGAGCAATTTGATTAGTGTGACAAATAGCGAAAAGCAAACTTGCTCTAGCTCTACAAGGGTCGCAAGCCACCTATTCAACAATTCTAGTTACTATGATCACTATACACATAATTTACTAAGTCACTACTCACTAAGAGCTCTCACACTTGCTACACTAAAGAGCTCCACTAGATAAACTTAAGCTACAAAGCAAGTTCTCAATTCTAGCTACACTAAAGAGCTGGTTATAACTAGTTTGCGAAAATATAAATGAGTAAGTAAGGTGCTTATACCGCCGCGTAGAGGAGTGAACCAATCACAAAGATGAATACTAATTCAATCACCGGGAGAATACCAAAGGGCAAGAGACAACCAATTTTTCTCCTGAGGTTCACGTGCTTACCGGCACGCTAGTCCCTGTTGTGTCGACCAACACTTGGTGGTTCGGTAGCTAAGAGGTGTTGCACGAACCTCGTCCACATAATTGGACACTGCAAGAACCTACCCACCAGTGAGGTAACTCAATGATACGAGCAATCCACTAGAGTTACCTTTCGACGCTCCGCTAGGGAAGGCACAAGACCCCTCACAATCAACGCGATTGGAGCCAGAGACAATCACCAACCTTCGCTCCATGATCCTTGCTGCTCCAAGCCATCTAGGTGACGGCAACCACCAAGAGTAACAAGTGAATCCCACAGCGAAACACGAACACTAAGTGCCTTTAGATGTAATCACTCAAGCAATGCACTTGGATTCTCTCCCAATCTCACAAAGATAATGAATCAATGATGGAGATGAGTGGGAGGACTTTGGCTAAGCTCACAAGGTTGCTATGTCAATGCAAATGGCCAAGAGAGTGAGCTAGAGCCGGCCAAACAATATTTATAGACACCCCCCAAACAATAGAGTCGTTGGCTCAATTATTGGGCTGACTGCGGGATGATCGGACGTGTAGGTCATGTGCACCGGACACGTCTGGTGGGTGACCGGACGTGTCCGGTCGCTATGTCTGGTTGCTGCGTCCGGTTGCAGCCTGATCGCCAATGGCTATTTCTGCACAGTAATACTACTTGATCGGACACGCTATTAGAAACAACCGAACTCGGGAGACGCAATGTCCGGTCGAGTCTAGAGAGCTCCCAAAGCCACTCTAGGCCGACCGGATGCGTCCGGTCACACCAGACCAGACGCTCCCAGCGTCCAATGAATTATACCGCTGAAAACCCGAGACTTGCTAGTTCACACCGAACGCGTCCGGTGTGGCGACCGGACGCATCCAGTCGCTCTCTGTAATCCTATATCGGGCTATATCACTTTGACCTAACACTGAACAGTAACTTGTTAGCGTCCAGTCCCTCCACTGAGCCAGAGTATGGTCACTTTCACTTAGGCTCTCACCTCAGGTCCAAATATTGGACGCGTCCGGTCCTGATTTCGGACGTGTCCGGTCACTTCTGTCTGACTACCCGAAGTCTAGATAAAATACCGAACGCGTCCAGTAGCCATATCGGACGCGTCCGGTCACTCTATGATCAGCGCGACTAACTCCTTTTTGACTCTATCTTCTTTACCCTTGCTCATAATGTGCCAACCACCAAGTGTATCACCTTGTGCACATGTTGTAGCATATTTTCACAAATGTTTTCAAGGGTGTTAGCACTCCACTAGATCCTAAATGCATATGCAATGAGTTAGAGTATCTAGTGGCACTTTGATAACCATATTTCGATACGAGTTTCACCCCTCTTAATAGTACGGCTATCGATCCTAAATGTAATCACACTCACTAAGTGTCTCGATCACCAAAACAAAAAAGCTCCTATCAAGTTTCACCTTTGCCTTGAGCTTTTTGTTTTTCTCTTTCTTCTTTTCCATGTCCAAGCACTTAACCATTTCCATGGCATCACCATCATCATGTCATGATCTTCATTTGCTTCACCACTTGGAATGTGCCACCTATCTCATAACCACTTTGATAAACTAGGTTAGCACTTAGAGTTTCATCAATTCACCAAAACTAAACCAAAGCTTTCACTGGGCCATCCGGGCTAGGGCTCCGGTCATTCGGTCGGCCGCCATGCCTAGGGTGCGTGTCCTCGCACTCCTCGATGATCAGGCCGGGGCCCGCGCCGCCTGCTCTCGCCGCCATTCGATGGACATCATCATCGCGCTAGCATGGTGTCGATTGTTGATGCCATAACCAACACATGTGGTCGGTGTGGAGCGGACGCCGGGTCGAGCTATAGTGTAGCCGCGGCTTCCTGCTCCACGCCCAACAACTACTACGGTGAGTGGACGGAGTGATTCGATTAGTGCGGCCCTAGTTCCCCAATTGGGCAAGAGGCCGCGAGCCGGTGTCGTGACGTGGAGCTCTCCGCCTGCTGAACAGCAGCGGTCTCCACCAGCGCTCGGAGGTTCCGGTGGATTGCCTGTTCCTAGGGGTCGGCAGGCTCGGGGAGGCGCGTAGAAGCATCGCCGCATCAACGATGTTCTGGCTAGCCTATGCAAACTGAGGGGGTCGTCCCCTCCGTCCAGTATGTTATGCTAGACCTGATAAGCATGACCCCGAGCGCTGCTCATCGGGTTACGTGCATATGGCGCAGCGTGATGCGCCGAGCACTCCGGCACAGGCGGTGGCTAGCTCTGCCGCCTTTGCCGTAACTCCTCGTCGTGCTGCTACACACGCGCTAGGACCTACGCATGGGGGTCCAGAGGGGTGTGAGTCTATAGAGACTCCACTACCTCTGGTCGCTGTCCCGGGTGAAAGGTCCTAATATGGCTAGAGGGGGGGTGAATAGCCTATTTAAAAATCTACAAAACAACTAGAGCAATTTGATTAGTATGACAAATAGCATAATGCAAACTTGCTCTAGCTCTATAAGGGTTGCAAGCCACCTATCCAACAATTCTAGTTGCAATGATTACTTAGGCACCCAAACTTGCTATGTAACTACTCACGAAGTGCTCTCAAACTTGCTACTCTAAAGAGCTCAACTAGATGAATGTAAATAATAAAGCAAGCTCTCAATTCTAATTACACTAAAGAGCTTATATCAACTAGTTTGCAAGAATGTAAATAAGTGAGTAGGGTGATTATACCGCCGTGTAGGGGATGAACCAATCACAAGATGAAGATTAAGCCAATCACCGGGAGAATGCAAGTGACAAGAGACAACCGATTTTTCTTCCGAGGTTCACGTGCTTGCCAACACGCTAGTCCCCGTTGTGTCGACCAACACTTGGTGGTTCGGTGGCTAAGAGGTGTTTCACAAACCTCGTCCACACGATTGGACACCGCAAGAACCTACCCACAAGTGAGGTAACTCAATGACACGAGCAATTTACTAAAGTTATCTTTCGGCACTCCACCGGGGAAGGTACAACTCTCCTCACAATCACCGGAGACGGCCACGAACAATCACCAACTCGTGCCAATCCTCCACCGTTGCATCGAGCCATCTAGATGGTGGCAACCACTAAGAGTAACAAGCGAAATCCACAGCGCAACACGAATGCCAAGTGCCTCTAGATGTAATCACTCAAGCAATGCACTTGGATTCTCTCCCAATCTCACAATGATGATGAATCAATGATGGAGATGAGTGGGAGGGCTTTGGCTAAGCTCACAAGTATGCTATGTCAATGAAAATGTGCAAGAGTTAAAGCTTGAGCCGGCCATAGGGCTTTAAATAGAAGCCCCCATCAAATAGAGCCGTTATACCCCTTCACTGGGCATAACGTGGGCTGACCGGACGCTCTGGTCAGACTGATCGGACGCTGGTCCTCAGCGTTCGGTCGCCCGATAGACGCCACGCGTCACTAGCTTCAAACGTTGTTCGTCAGATTTCAACGGCTACGAAGCTGATCGGACGCTTCGGCAAAACTGACCGGACGCTGAAGCCCCAGCGTCTAGTCGTTTCCAGTAAGCTCCCCGAGGCGTATTTCTTCGACCAGACGCGTCCAGTCCACCTTGACCAGACACAGACCAGCATCTGGTGCAATACCCTAGGTACTGTGCTGACCCATCAGTTCGACCGAACGCTGTCTTTCAGCGTCCGGTCAGTTTGAGCCTTAGCGTCCGGTCGCCAGACCGACGCCAGGGCTTCACTGCTATGTCTGACCGGACACGCCGGTCCAACAGTGACCAGCGTCCGGTCACTCTATAGACAGTGAGACTGACTCTTCTTCAACTCTATCTCTTTCACCCTTGCTCAAATATGCCAACCACCAAGTGTATCACCTTGTGCATATGTGTTAGCATATTTTCACAAATATTTTCAAGGGTGTTAGAACTCCACTAGATCCTAAATGCATATGCAGGAATTAGAGCATCTAGTGGCACTTTGATAACCGTATTTCGATACGAGTTTCACTCCTCTTAATAGTACGGCTATCAATCCTAAATGTGATTACACTCACTAAGTGTCTTGATCACTAAAATAAAATGGCTCCTACATTTTATACCTTTGCCTTAAGCCTTTTGTTTTTTTCTTTCTTCTTTTTCAAGTTTAAGCATTTGACCATTACCATGCCAGCACCATTGTCATGATCTTCGCCATTGCTTCATCACTTGGAGTAGTGCTACCTATCTCATAATCATCTTGATAAACTAGGTTAGCACTTAGGGTTTCATCAATTAACCAAAACCAAACTAGAGCTTTCACCAGGGCATCCGCCATAGTGCACTCCTGGGATAGAGGGTGGCCAGGTGCCATGACGTCGCTGATGCTGGAGCCATCGCTTTCGACCTTGTCAGCGACGAGGTCATGGAAGGAGGTGGGAGCATAGCCCGCCATCCCCACGAACTCGCACGTGAGAGGGGGTGGCATCAGCATCCTTCGGAGTCCCCGTGCGCATGTGTTCATGGGGGACACGAAGCCGTAGGGGAACCGGTCGCACAACGATCGTGGTGGGGACAACGGGGTCCCTCCTGAGAGTCGGCGAAAGGTGTTAAATACTGAGTAAAGAACAATATGTACATCACTTTACCGTAGGGTTTGAGCCCAGCATGGGCTCGAGGCGAAGCGCGGGTGTCTCGACGTTGAGGTTGTCGAGTGGCCTGTTGCAGTCGGTGGAGGGCGCTCCTCCTCCAGTGGGCACCGGGACAAGCGCCTCTTCGAGGAGGCCAAGTACGCTGAGCTGGTCAGCGATAAAGTCTAGACTCCCAAAGAGGAAGGTCTGGAGTGGGGCGAAGATAGGAGGTGCCCACATCCCAGCAAGTGGGAGCGTGGGAAACTCCAGCGAGTCGAAGTGAATCGTATCGCTCGAGCCCGCAATGCCGAAGATGGTGGAAAGGTGGGCCATTCGATTACCAAAGGCATGAACGCACGGCGTCCTCCCCACGAACGACGCCAACTGTCGGTGCAAAAAGTAACCAACAAGTAAATATTTGTAGTTTTGCTATGCGCTGTGATCGGATGTGGCCTAGCACTCAATGACACAGAATTTATACTAGTTTAGGCAACATGCCCTACGTCCAGTTGAGGTCGGTCGGTGACTTTATTCCTGAGCCCAGGTGCTCGAAGTTTGCTATGGGGTTACAAATGAGTAAGGAATGAGAAGGGGGTGTTAGAGGCCCGATCGGAGGAGCATATGCTCTGTGTGTCTCTAGAGCTGTTGAGCTGTTGTGTTCTCGAGTCGTCGAGAAAGTCTTCGAGAGAGAGAGAGAGAGAGACCTGTTTTACAGAAGAGAGCGCATCCCTTTTTATAGTTGAAAGGAATGGCCTTACAAGTCAGAGAGAAAGAGAGAGATAGTGTATATGTGTGTTGCCTAGTCTTGTTGCTCACGCCTTTGGGTACGGGATGGCCGCCAGCGCCCACAATATATTTATGCTCTGGCGCGTCTGGCAGGCTTTACCGTGCTTGTCTGTCATGCCCTGACGGCATCGTCCTGCAGGTACGCAGGGCATGACAGGGTATGGTCCTCGGTATTGCGGTTGACTTGAGCACCTTATCTTATCTGCTGCGCTTGCTCTCTGGGTCCACACTGAGCGGGCGTCCCCGGTCGGTCGCTCCTAGTCGGCCCCGACCGTGTTGGTCGGGAAAGAGCAGCGAGCAGAGGTCCGGTGTATCCTCGGTCGGAGAAAAAGGGGGTCGAAGTCGGACTGCGGTCCCACCACGCCCAGGCCTTCCGTCTCGCCCGACTCATTGGGTGCGGGCTCCGCCTCGCCCGACCCCAAGGACGTGGGTTCCGTCTCGTCCGACGGGGACCCATACCGGATCGTGGTCTTGGTCTGTTATTTGTGTATCTGGGCCAGCCCAGACGTGTGCTGTCGCGTGCCGCCTGCTGAGCCGAGTTTTGCAGGGAAGCGGGTCCATTAGAGACCCCGAGTTTATGAACCCGACAGTTTGACTTAGACCAAATCTAAAATTATACTTTATCTATCAACAAAAGAATGCAATTTTCGTTTTTCGAGGAGTCAAACAATTTAATGTTTGATCAAAGTCATATAAAAGATACTATTTATGATATACGATAAGTACCATTAAATTATTATTAAATATATTTCTATAGTAAATCTAGACGGTGATATAAATTTTATGGATATTTGGTTAAAGGTAAGCTAGTTTGACAAGCTAGTTTGACTTGCATAATTTCATTCTTTTATGGATACAGGGAGTATCTATTTTGGTATTACAGAGGTATTCACTCATTTTGATGGATGATCTGGTTGATTTTTAGCCACAAATGCAAGAAGACGGGTCCAAGGGACGAGAAAAATGAAACCTACCTTGTAGATTTGAATTTCGAAACAAAGATAAATCTGGAGCAATTAATAACGAATCAGATCCTACCCTCCAAATCCAAATGGACCGCCTGCAGGCTGCCGGAGCAGCAGAAGGAGAAGTGGTCAGTGGAGAACCGAAACAAAGCCGCGGATTTAGGGCCATTCCTCCGTTTCCAAAAAAAACCCACCCATCGCCTCGGCAGTTTTGGCGAGCAAGAGCGGCAAGGGGGCGGCCTGCTTGTCGGCGTGGTGGCCTGGTGGGTGTGGCGGCCAGCGCGCCCGTGGGAACGGGGGAAATTTTGGGTTTTCGGGGCCGCCGCGCTCGTCTCCCGCCAAAAGCCTCCGCCTCTCCACGTGCTCCCCGCCTCGCCGCCGCGCGCCGCAGCAGCCACAGCCGAGACCGAAACCCCGAAACCGGGGGCGACGGCCTGAACGGCGCGCGCTATAAAACACCCCTCGTCCCAGCGCTCCCCCGGTTCGACTCCCCTTTCCGCCCGCCCGCCCGCTTGTCGCCTTGCTCCGTCCCCCGCGCACGCGCCTCCCGTGCCGCCCGCCCTCGGCGCCGCCGGCGAGGGCGACGCCGCATCGGTAAGTCCGCCTCCGCCCGCCTCCTCGGTTAGTTTCCTGCGTTGTTGGTCGGGGCTGTCGGCGGAGTTTTGGGGAGTTTCGAGGAGGGGATCCGCTTAATACCGTGCCAATGGCACGTTCGAGAAAAAAAGAGAGGAAGGGATCCGCTTGGTCCCGTCGGCGAGCCGCGCGGCCGCGCCGCAGCCGTCGCTCGAGTTCTCCGTCCTGGTGGGGATTTAACCATTCCGGAGGATTGGGTTCCGGATTTCCCGTTTGGTGGTGGTGCTGATGCTCGCGCTCGAGTCATGTGGCGATTTCGGCGCGGATTCGAGGGAATCACCTTCGAGAGTTCTGTCGGATTGTTCCAGTTCCGTCGGAGTGTTCCTCTTTCCGGAGGATTGGCTTCCGGATTTCCCGCTTTGGTGATGGTGGTGCTGCTCGCGCTCTAGTCATGTGGCAATTTCGGTGCGGATTTGAGGGGAATCACTCTCAAGAGTTCCGTCGGATTGTTCCAGTTCCGTTGGAGTGTTGCTCAGCTTCGTCTTGGGGGGTTTGGTATAGGATTGTTTTATTTTCAGCGTGGCTGTTGCGATTTTGTACTACTTTTGTGCTGCGGTAGTGTAGGGATTTATGCAGAAATGCAGGATCTGGGGCTGGATTAACCAGGCGAATCACATCGTTTGCTTCGCTTTCCCCTTCCTGTTAAGTGAGGACCGTCGATTAGTGCGCTGTTGATTTGGGAGTCGTGCGCTTCCCCTTTTCAACCATTTTTGCTCCATTTTTCCCCTCTACGTCTCATATCGTGGGTTTTGGACTTGTGCGAGCTCTGGAGGTTAGGTTTGTATTCGGGTGCAGGGGCCGTGGATTCAGGGCCATTCCGTTGTGCTTAAGTTTGTGAAGTTCACAGCTCCAAGTATTCCTGGTAGTATGTAGGGGTTTAGGATATTGCTCCATTTTTTTTGGCTACATCTCACATTGTGGGTTTTGGACTTCTGGTGCGAGCTCTGGAGGTTAGGTTTGTATTCGGGGTGCAGGAGCCGCGGATTCAGTGCCATTCCGCTGTGCGTAAGTTTGTGAAGTTCACAGCTCTCAGAATTCCTGGTAGAATGTAGGGGTTTAGGAGATTGTTTGGAGAGATCTTTTGGGGTGGTTGGGTGGAAGTTCAGGGTCAGTGAATGCTTGCTTTACTGTGCCTGTAACTCTGCAGATTTGGGGATACCCTCATGTTTGTAAGTTTTAAATCTGTGTAGTTCAGGGCTGCAGTGGCTGCTATCTGTAATTCTTTGTATGTGGTATATTCCGCGTAGAGGTTTAGGGAGAGATATTTTGGAGTGGTTGAGTGGAGGTTTGCGCTGCATTGGTTAACCTTTTGCCCATCCCGTCTTTCTCAGTAATAGTGCAGGCTGCTTTTGCCTTATTTGTCATCTCCTAGTGTCCAGCTAAGTAGATTACCCCTAGTGTACTGCTTTTGATATTGTAATGTTACTGCAATGCAGGAGCAGCAGATCTTTGCGTGGGATTCCTGTTCTTCCCCATCAATCGCTTGCCACACCAGTACCCCAGCACTAATTGCCTTCAGCTGGTGATTTTCTTCTTCATTCTACTCGGTATTTGCACGTTGCACTCTGTCTTCTCAAGCTGCTGAGCTGTTTCAGTGATTTTTGTTGTGCTGTTTAGATGTAGTGAATGTGGGTTTGCCACCAATGACTCATGAACTGTCTGAGTGTGCTTTTATTGTACCAATGTTTACAGTGGAATGCTCTGGCTTTTACATGTCACTTTAGAGGCTGTAACATGACATGAGCGCTGTTCTATACTGGGAACACACTGGGTGTTGGGTTCGTGGTGTGGGGCGTTTGATACTTGAAAAATAAAAATAAAATGAATGTATTCAGGTGAGGGCCGAGCTTGGCTAGCTGGGTGCTTTCTTTTTTCCCCCAAATTGTTTTATCTAATTTAAATGGTTTCATCTTTTTTAAAGCTGAAGTGCAGTGATTTATTTGTGCTCTTATCTCCTACTCTCCTTGTTCCAAATTGTATGTCAGTTCTGGCTTTTCTAGATACATTGTTTTTGCTATGCACCTATATATATAGGCTATGTCTAGATACATATGTATCTTGAAAGGCCAAAACAACTTATAATTTGGAATAGAGGGAGTAGTAGGTAATCAGAGCACTGTATCAGGGCCAGTATTGCTGCATAAGACAGATAACATAGTGCCATTGTATCACGTTTTGTTGTAATTCCCAGTTCTTGTCATTAGATTGCTTTTTATTCTGCTTTCTCTAAATAATTTGCCTTGGGTGTGAAATATACCAAATGAGGCCAAATTAGTTATATGCTCCTTTCATGATTGTATGATTTCTATCTTGGCACTAAACCTATCATTTATGTGGTTAATGCTATAATGTTGATCTCTATTCTTCTGTTTTTATAGATAATGGCTGTTAGTAATTATTCTTGTGCTTCTACACGATTTAGAGTGCAGAGCAGTTGAGGATGACTCATGTATCTGTTTCTTGTGCAAGTTTTTCAGTTAATGTTGAGTGCATACCTCTGGTTTATGTCTTGATAATGACTTGACAACAATCTGTTCTATGGCCTGTTATAGTTCCACCTGAAGCAGTAGGTGTACTTAGTTCTATTCAGAACATATGTTATAGCAACCTAGTGTGCTTGATTTCTGTGCGTGCTTTTACAAAAGGAAATATTCTGCTATTTATTGCTGTGACCTTGTAGCTTAAACTTTTTATGGACTTCATTCATACAAAATGCTGCTTGACGTTAGTGCCGAACGTACCGTAGGCTCAGAAATCATTTTGGGCGCATCTGGTTGTACTCCAAGGTGACGTGGATCAAGCGGAAGCTCAATTCGATATGTTTGGAGATAGTTTTAATCTCGGCAGAAGATAGGTGCATGGTTTGTGCCGAAACTACCATGGGCATGAAATCGTTTTAGGCACACACGATGGTACACCTAGGTAATGTATGTCAAGTGGAAGCTTGTTTTGGTCCATTAGGAGATAGTGTTAGTCTCGGCACAAGATAAGTGCATGGTTTATGCCGAACGTACCATAGGCTCGGATAGAAATCGTTTTGGAGATAGGTGCTTTGGGCACACTTGATGCTACTCCTAGGTGATGTATGTCAAGTGTGCTTGATTTCTGTGCGTGCTTTTACAAAAGGAAATATTCTGCTATTTATTGCTGTGACCTTGTAGCTTAAACTTTTTATGGACTTCATTCGTACAAAATGCTGCTTGTCTGCAGCTTGTATTGCATCACATTTCTGTTGCATGCCACTCTAAACACGAATGGACACTTTTTTGATGATATGCTTAAAATTAGAACTTTAACTTAGACTATGCCTGGCTGAACCATTTCACTATACTTTATTTTTGAGTGAGTAGCATAGAAGTATGCCCCCTTATCTTTTTTACTTTTCATAATTTGTATTTCTTATTGTCATTTCACGTATTTCTTATTATCTGAGCTGCAGTTGGATTTCCTGCATTTATTTGGTAGTTCTTGACATGGCTGACTAACATTAAATTTACAGGGGGGACATGGTGAAAACTCCGAGATCTCCTGTTACCACAGGTCTTGTTCTGAATTACCTAGTTTATTTGTTCTTGGATTACTTCAAGTTTTGGTAGCTTTAGTTCTCTCAACATTTTGAGGAATACAGTGTAATGTGTACTATTTTGTTCCCTGTTGATTACACCTCTACTTCCATAAAAGTTCAAAATCTGCCCTTCATAGCAAAAGCAAGTATATGTTATACCTTTTGCGCCAAAGTTTGTAAACCATCACAATGTTCACCCTTGTTGGAGCTGCTAGTGGTTTTGCACATGTTGTGTTATTAGCTCGATATAGAAAGTGCTTTGTTGACTTTCTTTATCTTTTGCTTGTGCTTAGTTGTGGCAGTGGAAATGGTACAGGTTGGTGATGTGGCCGTCTAACATGAATTTCCCTACGCTGCTTGCCTTATCTTACAAAATTAGATCTAGCAGTTATGGCCATTCTAGGTGCAGCAGGAGGCAATGCTAAGCTTCAAAGTGTGATACTGTGATTGTGATGGTGGCAATGGCGAGGTCGGCCATCATTGGTGGTGATGGAGCAACAAGTACTAGCCACTTTGTAGAAAACTCATGTGGTCCCTAGCATGGTCATTTGACTTAATCATTAACTAGATAATACACTGATGAATGAACCAATGTAACACTTAAGTGGAAGTTTATTATTGCATCTGTAGAGTATTGTGATGCAAATACATGTATTCTTCTTGCAACAACCACATGGTAAAACCACTTTTTTTAGGCGTAAGGAACTTCTCTAAGAAATCTTTCTCAAAACTAATCTTTTATGCGATGTCTTATATGGCAAGAAAGAATTGACAACAATATATAGCATATACTCTGTGGTGTCTATTATGGAAGGGGAAAAACTGTTGCAATGGTATAAATTATGGGTCACATAGATTTTTGAGATCCAAGCGTTATTTTGCCAAATCCTGCCATTGCACCTACAACCTCTAATGTGGAAATAATCGTATTTCAAAACACCAAGTGGTTAGAGGAAATGACAGTCGCTACACCATACATTGTATTTTATTTTACTTATTAATAAAATACTCAACATGTGTCCATCCATATTCAAGTATCATACTACTCACCTATAAAAATCATTTATATTAATCAAATACAATTTTATTTTTACAGGGATTTTATACATTGGTGGAAATTAGACTATTCAAGTTTAATTGCTGAGTAATTTAACTCTGAAAAGAGAATTTAGCTCCAATTTAGCAAATTCTTCTCACTAGAATCAAGCTTTGATATTACCAAGGCATTCATTTTTTTTTATTTGGAGTTCCAAAATTATTTGGATTATGTTCTATTTGGATTCTAGCATTATATGTCTATCTAATGTTTAAACTGAATGTGGTATGATGGCAATATAAATGTTTCTTTCTTTTACTCTGAGCACTGCTCACTTTTTTTTGGTCAAAAAGCTTCCTATTTATATGATATAATATATTTTTAGCGTGGAAAATTTGGTTTTGTGTTACGAAAAATAATTAAGATATATACCAGTAGAACAATACATTACTTTTTAATACCATCAAAGTTGTTTTTTATCTAGTTTACTACGTCTGTCTGTTAGAATTGTTTTCTTATTCTTATTTTCCATTAATAGAATTATAAGCTCCCTCGATTGCTCCTGTCTTTAACCATGCAGCCTAGCAGCACATACACTTTCCTTTTGCACTGGAGTTCTATTCCCTGCTGTGTTTATGGATCTTTGACATCATTGATGGCATTAAACTTTGAGTCAGGCACTTACTGATCTCCACCTGGAACTATGGCATATGGTTTCTATATTCTTCATCCCATTTTCCTTCCTTTCCGTTCATCATTGCTTTCTCAAACCTTCCCTGAATCCACCAAATTTCTTAAAACAAATGCATGTACCTGTGCATTTTTGAGCTCCACACACAGACACTCGAAAAAAAGCTCTATGAGCATCTTCTTCCCTATCAGACTGGGTGATGCATGGCACAACCTTATTGAACCATGCCTCCCCTGTCCTGTTCTCCAACCATGCTGCACACCTTTCATTTGTCATATACTCAAAGTTCATATAAAAAAAACCCATCGGATCAATGCCAAATCCATGCTAGTTAAAAGATAACTACGTGGAGTCGATGCTTCTTCCCACAATGTAGTCTTCACATTAGAGCACCTAGGTGTGGCGTTCCCCTCCCGGGTTCGAGCCCTGGTGGTGCACGCACCTCCCTGGTTGGTAACGGGGTAGGTGGTTCTTGTGGCCGTCAATGAAGCAAGTGTACATGAGGTTCTTGCCTGCTGTCCGTGGTTCGATTGGTCCCTACCTTAAGACTAAGTCAATGGGATGTCTCTCTCCTTGATCAAGTTAGTTGGAAATGGAGTCATCCCAGTATCCTGCAGTCTGACCCAAATATCTTTCCCGAGTTGTGACAACCAGTGTTACCCAGACATCTGGGCACCTTTTTTTTTTTTGCTGAGTCAGAAACCTTACTGTCCCCCCCCCCCCCCCCCCCCCCCCCCCCCCAAAAAAAAAAAAAAAAAAGACGCCCACACCCATGTCGTACGCCAATACCTGCGTTAGCCCTTGTGTCCCATGTGACACTGGTGACAACTTGCTGCTAAACTACTTGGCATTTGTGTGCTTGTTTATCCACCCATAATGGTAGTGTCAGTTGAGGCAGAATCTTCCTTTATAGGCAAAGTATATGAATTGATAATACCATTTCCGTTTACAAATTTCACATGAACTATTGGGGTTGATATTGCAACTATGATAACAGAGGTATGTTGAGCGTTCAGTAAGATTCAAGCCATGGTTGGGAACTATTTCTTTTGTCCAAGGGTAGATTGGTAGATTAATTACATAAGCTCTATGGTATTCCAGTTGCTTATATTATTTTTTTCTTTCTATTCTTGGATTGGGCCGAATATTAACTGTCTACCTTTTAGAACATGGTCTCCTGACGTAATGTTGTGACTCATGTAGTTTTAGATTTAGTAAAGGAAGCACTATTTACAGGCTACAGCTCCATTTTTTTACCACGAATTATATTTTGGAAGAAATAAAGGCGTTTCTAAATGATCTTTTGTCTTAATTATTGTCTTTGTTGCTGCACTTCACAGGCCTATATTTTTCTAGTTACTGATAGCAAGCATTAATAACGGTTTGATGTTTGGTCAATATTTATTCTGTTCCTTAAATCTAGTCAGTCACCTAAGCCTTCCCTTTTTTGTTGAATTTATGTTTTGTCTGCATCTCTGGCCTGAGCGTTTCTTTTCTTCGTGTTCACTGTTCAGTGCTGTTATTTTAACTTTTGTTCCCCCATATAGCTGATTGATATGCTGACCAATGATTTTTCAGGAACAAGAAGATGCAGAGCAAAGCCACAAAAGAAGGAAGAGGAATCCGCAGAAAACAGCAAACTGGAGAGTGGATCTCAGGATGCAACAGAAGAGGTGCATCATGGAGTCGAAAAAGGTGGACATGTTACCCGCAAGAGACCAAGGAGAGCAGCAGCCTGTTCTGATTTCAAAGAGAAATCCATACGCTTATCCGAAAAAAAGTCTGTTGTCATGGTCAAGAAGAATCGGATGGAGGAAGAAGAAATAGATGCTGTGAATCTGACAAAACTTGGACCAGAAGATCCACCACCTTGCCGGAAGTTGATTGATTTCGTCTTGCATGATGCAGAAGGGAACCCACAACCCTTTGAAATGTCAGAAATTGATGACTTCTTCATAACAGCTCTTATCATGCCCATGGATGATGACCTAGAAAAAGAGCGTGAAAGAGGAGTACGCTGTGAAGGATTTGGGCGAATTGAGGACTGGAATATTTCTGGTTATGATGAAGGTACTCCTGTAGTCTGGGTGTCAACTGATGTTGCTGATTATGAATGTGTGAAACCAGCAACCAATTACAAATCTTATTTTGACCACTTCTATGAGAAGGCTCAGGTCTGTGTTGAAGTTTTCAAAAAGCTTGCAAAATCATTTGGTGGGAATCCTAACCAGGGTCTGGATGAATTGCTTGCTAGTGTTGTTCGGTCAATTAATGCCATGAAAGGATATAGTGGAAATATGAGCAAAGATTTGGTGATCTCCATTGGAGAATTTGTATACAACCAACTTGTTGGTTTGGATGAGACATCAAGCAATGATGATGAGAAGTTTGCTACCCTGCCAGTTCTTCTTTCTCTAAGAGACCAGTGCAGATCTAGGGTGGAACTGACCAAGCTGCCCTCTAACATCTCGAACACGAGTCTGAAAATTAAGGACAAAGAGTGTGAAGAGACAGCAGAAGATGATGATGATGATGCAAAATTAGCTAGATTACTTCAACAAGAAGAAGAATGGAAAATGATGAAGAAACAGAGGGGTAGGCGTGGAACACCATCCCAGAAAAATGTCTACATAAAAATAAGTGAAGCTGAGATTGCCAATGACTATCCCCTTCCTGCATACTATAAGCCATTTAGCCAAGAAATGGATGAATACATATTTGATAGCGATGACAGCATGTTTTCTGATGATGTGCCAGTGAGGATACTCAATAACTGGACTCTGTACAATGCAGATTCCAGGCTTATGTCTTTGGAATTGATCCCTATGAAATCAGGAGCAGAAAATGATGTGGTTGTCTTTGGATCTGGATTCATGAGAGATGATGATGGCAGTTGCTGTTCTACAGCTGAGTCTGCGAAATCGTTGTCTTCCTCTAGCAAAGCTGACCAACAGGATGCAGGAGTCCCTATTTATTTGAGCCCAATCAAAGAATGGCTTATAGAGTTTGGTGGATCAATGATTTGTATAACCATTCGGACTGATGTGGCCTGGTAAGTACCCTCAGCTACTTTCTTTCAGCACACTGCTTCATTATGCAGTCATTAACTGTGTTCTTAGCAGTTGTAGCACTGAATCCTCTCATACCATTTGAAGATCACTTTTAGTTCTTTTCATCTTTACTCCATTACAACTTACATTTAGAGTGTGGTTTCAGGTACAAACTACGCCAACCAACAAAACAATATGCTCCATGGTGTGAGCCTGTACTGAAAACAGCAAGGCTTGCTGTTAGCATCATCACCCTGTTAAAAGAGCAGAGTCGTGCCTCAAAGCTTTCTTTTGCTGATGTCATAAAAAAAGTAGCTGAATTCGACAAAGGGAATCCTGCATTTATATCTTCTAACATTGCTCTTGTTGAGAGGTATGTTGTGGTGCATGGACAGATAATATTGCAGCAGTTTGCAGATTTTCCAGATGAGACTATCCGTCGGAGTGCATTTGTCAGTGGTCTTTTATTGAAGATGGAACAGAGGAGGCATACAAAGCTAGTTATGAAGAAAAAAACTCAAGTAATGAGGGGAGAGAATCTGAATCCAAGTGCAGCAATGGGTCTGGCATCAAGGAGAAAAGTGATGCGTGCAACAACAACCAGGTTGATCAACAGAATCTGGAGTGAATACTATGCACATCATTTCCCTGAAGATTCCAAGGAGGGAGATGGAAATGAAACAAAAGAAATTGATGATGAACAAGAAGAAAATGAAGACGAGGATGCTGAAGATGAAGGGCAGATTGAAGAGGAGAAGATCTCAAAGACTCCACCATCAACACGGTCCCGGAAGTTGCTATCACAAACTTGTAAGGAAATAAGATGGGAAGGTGAAACATCTGGGAAAACATCGTCTGGAGAAACTCTATACAAATGTGCTTATGTTAGAGAACTCAGAATACCTGTTGGTGGAACAGTGGCGCTAGAAGATGATTCAGGAGACACAGTCATGTGTTTTGTTGAGTACATGTTTCAGAAAAGTGGTGGTGCAAAAATGGTTCATGGGAGGATTTTGCAAAATGGTTCACATACAATTCTTGACAATGCTGCAAATGAGAGGGAGGTTTTCTTAACTAATGATTGTTTAGAATTCAAATTAGATGACATCAAGGAATTGGTAGCTGTTGATATTCAATCGAGACCTTGGGGTCACAAGTATAGAAAAGAGAATGCTGAAGCTGATAAAGTTGAGCAGGCCAAAGCAGAAGAGAGAAAGAAAAAGGGCCTGCCCATGGTATATTTCTGCAAAAGCTTATACTGGCCTGAGAAGGGTGCCTTCTTTGCCCTCCCCCGTGATAAAATGGGTCTTGGTAGTGGTGTATGTAGCTCTTGTGATCAGATAGAGCCAGATTCTGATGAATTGAAAGTACTCTCGAAGACCAGCTTTGTCTACAGAAAGGTTACATATAATGTCAATGACTTTTTATACATAAGGCCTGATTTTTTCTCTGAAGATGAGGATCGTGCAACCTTCAAGGCTGGACGAAATGTGGGCCTAAAGCCCTATGCAGTTTGTCAAATATTGGCCATCCCTGAAGGAGCTGGATCTAAAAAACTCAATCCAGCATCAGCAAATATCAGTGCTAGAAGATTTTACAGACCAGATGACATTTCTTCAGCCAAAGCCTATGCATCTGACATCAGAGAGGTCTTCTTTTTCTATCTTATATGTTTGATTTATCTTATCCATAATGTCATTGTTACTTTATTTTCTCAAACATGTGTGAGCAAATCCTAGAGTCCTGAGAATGGTCATTCTTGTATTTTTTTCTTGTTAACTTTTGTTTCTTCGATTCAGGTCTACTATAGTGAAGATGTAACTGATGTGCCTGTGGATATGATAGAGGGAAAATGTGAGGTTAGAAAGAAGAATGATCTTGCAAGTTCAGACCTTCCAGTGATGTTTGAGCATGTATTTTTCTGTGAACTTATATATGACCGTGCCAGTGGAGCTCTCAAGCAGGTTAGCTGTACTTTACTGAAGTTGCTGTTCTGATTCATTAGTGATAGTTTTGATAGTTCCCTGAATGTGTGTTCTGTGTCTGGAGCAGTTGCCTCCAAATGTTAGGTTTATGTCTATGGTGCAAAAGGTAACAACTGCTTCGAAAAAGAACAAAGGAAAGCAGATCTGTGAGACTGATCAAATAGATTCAGGTAAATGGTTGGATGTGCCAAAAGAGAACCGTCTAGCTACTCTTGACATTTTTGCTGGCTGTGGAGGTTTATCAGAAGGGCTGCAGCAAGCTGGTATGTATTGTTAACACTAATGCTGTTTATCATGAACATGATGACCATCAGAAAATATTTTTCTCATTGTTCAATGCTGTAGGTGTATCTTTTACAAAATGGGCAATTGAATATGAAGAGCCTGCTGGTGAAGCATTTAGCAAAAATCATCCAGAGGCTGTGGTCTTCGTGGATAACTGCAATGTGATTCTAAAGTAAGTGCAAATTGTTTGATGCCATTATTATGCTTTTGTTGCAGAACAGAACCAATATTTTTGGTAATGCAGGGCAATTATGGATAAATGTGGGGATGCTGATGATTGCATTTCAACTTCTGAAGCTGCTGAACAAGCAGCAAAACTTCCTGAAGTGAACATTAATAACCTTCCAGTCCCTGGTGAAGTAGAATTCATAAATGGTGGTCCTCCGTGTCAGGTTTGTTATTATCTACAGTTCTACATATAGACCAGAAAATCATCAGTCACCTGTTCAGTTTCTTAAATCAAATGCTTGAATTGTTTATTCTTTTCTTATCAGGGATTCTCTGGGATGAATAGATTCAACCAAAGCCCATGGAGTAAAGTTCAGTGTGAGATGATTCTAGCATTCCTCTCATTCGCAGAGTATTTCCGTCCCAGGTTATTTCTTTTAGAAAATGTTAGGAACTTTGTTTCCTTCAACAAAGGGCAGACCTTCCGTTTAGCAGTTGCATCTCTTCTGGAGATGGGATACCAGGTATTTCTTCTGTTCATTCATTATCTGCTAAGACCTGCAGCTTACACTTTTTGTTTTGTAGTGGTTTAAATCTGTATACTCAGAAATTGTTTGCCATTTGGTTAGGTCCGGTTTGGAATTCTAGAAGCAGGGGCTTTTGGTGTTGCTCAGTCCAGGAAAAGGGCATTTATTTGGGCTGCTGCACCTGGAGAGATGCTTCCTGATTGGCCAGAGCCGATGCATGTGTTTGCTAGCCCTGAGCTGAAGATAACACTGCCTGATGGCCAATACTATGCAGCTGCCAGAAGCACTGCTGGTGGAGCGCCTTTCCGTGCGATTACTGTTAGAGATACAATTGGGGATCTGCCTAAAGTGGAAAACGGTGCCAGCAAACTCACAGTTGAGGTAACTGCTGCTCTGAACCATCTATTTTCATTTTTCTCTATGAGCATGCCAAATGAGCTACTGGTTATCTTGTGCAGTATGGAGGTGAGCCTGTGTCTTGGTTCCAGAAGAAGATAAGAGGGAATATGATGGTATTGAATGATCACATATCCAAGGAGATGAACGAGCTGAACCTCATAAGGTGCCAACACATTCCGAAACGACCAGGTTGTGACTGGCATGACCTACCAGACGAGAAGGTAATGTCCTGAAATCTGTTGTTATTTTCATTCTGTCCATGGAGCACTGACCCATGCTATGCTTACAGGTGAAGCTGTCAAATGGGCAGATGGCTGACCTGATACCTTGGTGCCTGCCCAACACAGCCAAGAGGCACAATCAGTGGAAAGGGCTGTACGGGAGGCTGGACTGGGAAGGCAACTTCCCCACATCTGTCACAGATCCCCAGCCAATGGGCAAGGTCGGCATGTGCTTCCACCCTGACCAGGACAGGATCATCACGGTCCGGGAATGCGCCCGGTCTCAGGTAATCTGCTCTACATCCATTTCCATCTGCAAAGAAATGATAATGACACTCAGGATTACCTGTCTAATATGATCCAATCTTTGCCGTGCAGGGCTTTCCTGACAGCTACGAGTTTGCGGGCAACATCCAGAACAAGCACCGGCAGATTGGCAATGCTGTGCCCCCGCCTCTTGCCTATGCGCTCGGGAGGAAGCTGAAGGAAGCCGTTGACAACAAGCGTCAGGAAGCTGGTGTGGGTGTGCCTGCACCATGAGAGGAGCTTCCCTTCCATGGCTCATGAAGCCAAACGCTGAGGTCGTCTTTAGAAACAGCGAAGGGCAGAGTAGCCTGTCATGTCATGTCTGAAGTCTGAACTGCAGTAACTATGCGAGTTCATGGTTTATCAGTCTTATGGACTCCCTGAGTGTATATGCTAGAAAGTGTTGATTGCTGATTGGTACCCTGATTCAGGGTAGTGGTTATTATATTAAAAACTTTTGAGAAAATCTAATGTATTGTGGTTGCCTTGCGCTCATACAGCTATATACAAGCACCATGGTTTTCATATCTGTGCTATAATGGTGTGGACTTTCAAGTGCAAACTATTGCATTTGTTTTTCATTCCTCAATGTCAAGCAGTGCAGGCGAAACCGTGTCTGTAATGGTGGTTGCTGACTCATTGGTTGAGATGGGTGGAAAACAGTAGATGCGTTGTGGTTATTTTTGTCCCATTTATTTTGCGAGACAGCGGCACTTCCAAACAGCTAATTGCCTAATTGCAGTCTTCTGAACTCCTGGGTCTTTAGTTCCCGAAAATGGTACAAACAAAACTTTATGAAAGAGGTTCAGAGGCCGCTTATCTTATGTTGCTACTAATTTATTTACGAGACTTTATGGAAATTATTAAGTGCAATGGAACAGATGATCCGTGTTTGGATCGGAGTCAGGACTGGTGTCACTAGGACTCCTTGATCAGTTCGAATTCCATCAAGAGAAACAAGTCATCAAGAGGCAGAAGAATATACAACAGGCTGTCTGAAGTAACACCATGGTTAATCAACGAGACAAGCATCACACACCGTTAGTTTTTTCTTTTATCAACGACGACCCGTTTCAATTTCTGCATATAGAACAAGAAGAGTACACAAATAACTGAACTTCAGTTTGAGGCTTTCAGCAGACATCACTACTTCGGATCATATAGACTGGATACACTTCCATAGTTCTATACTGCAAACTCAGCTAATCCATCGCTTGAAATAAACAGAAATCAAGAGAAAATTTCGTTTCTTTTCAACTGGAAAATCACTTCCAGGGAGGCAGGGACTCATAACGCGAGGACGCGAGGAGTTTGACGAAACGTGTCATGGAGTCAGCTGGGAATATAAAACGTACGTTATGCTCTGATGGTTGCCTGTTGGATCTTCTATTCATGCGGGTGGTATATACGGTTGTGAATTTTGGTAGAGGAATGCTGGACGCACTTCTTCATCGAGGTCAAATGTGCCTCAAATGAGAAAGAAGACTGGTCTCAAGAAAAATTGAGGAAATACAGAAGGTTATATATACGAGTGTAAAACAAAAACCTATTGAACAAAAGAAGTGGACATCAAATGATATTTAAACAAAAGCCAGGGCTCATAGTGATCATGTGCCTTTAGTTTCAAATTTGAATAGTGGTGAGAGAAAGAAACCTAGTATCTTTAGGTTTGAGAAATGGTGGCTTGAACAACCTGATTTCAGGGAACTAGTGTTGAAGGTGTGGAATATAAACTGTGCCTTCACTCAGGGGCGAAGCCAGGATAAAATGTTATTGGGGTCGGTACGAATACAGTACTTGGAGCAACTCTAAGAGTACCCTATTTTTTTTTCAAAAACATGGTGTTTTTCAACTCTAAAAAAGGTATTGGGAGAAGAATGAAGGTCATCTCTAATAGTTTCCAATAAACCACTTTCACAAAATCAAATTTTAGTCCCATGAGGATTTTTTTTGCAATATCTTTTTTTTTTGCATGAGCAGATCGATGAAGTTTACCTCGTCATAGGTCGGTGGCGGCGAAGATCTTTTAGGTCCCGTTTGGTTTTAGGAATCAAGAGGAATTAAAAAATAATCTAATAATAAAATAGAAAGCACTTTCTAATAATAAAACACTCCCTAAATTATATAAGCTGCAAATCATGAACCCGAGAGCTCTAAAACGACGAGGACACGAAATGGATATGGACCGAGGAGGAGCGAGTAGAGAGAGAAACTAAACCATCAATCGGTGCAAAGGTCAGCCGTGCTTGATGCACGTCAATGAACTGGGCTATTACTTTATTGGGCGCTTGTCATCCAGGCTGACTGCAGCTTGCCAGCTGCTGTGTTCGGTGCGCTGGGGTCAAATTATTTTTTTGCCGGGGTCTGCACCAGTAAAAATTCATAGAGTACCTGTGGGCTAGCCGAGTCGTCGAGGTCTGCCGACCCCGATGGCACAACGTAGCTCCGCCCCTGCCTTCACTGATCCCTTAGACATTTGGCAATTTAAGATTAGGCTCCTTAGAAAGAAGGCTAAGGGGTGGTCCTGGAATAGAAATGCTGAGGTGAAAAAACTTAAGCTTCAACTCCTTAAGGAGTTTGATGTGCTAGACATTAAACAGGAGAAGGGGTGGCTAAATCAACAAGAAAAAGGCCAGAATGGATAACATTACCAATGAGCTGGAAGCCTTGTGGAAGTTAGAGAAAATAAAAGTTAGACAGAGATCTAGGGATAGGAAGATTAAGGAAGGTGATAGGAACACAACCTATTTCCAGGCTGTAGCCAATCAGAGAAATAGGAAAAAACATATTCCTGGTCTTGAGGGACCGGAGGGGTGGATTGATGATAATGACACCATGCTTGGGAATGCTGTTGATTTCTATAAGAATCTTTTTGGAGAGGAGGAAGATAATGGTGTGAAGTTGGGGAGTGATTTTTGGGAGGAGGAAGAGAAGGTGTCCTCTTGTGAAAATGATATGCTGGAGGCACCTTTTTCTGAGGAAGAGGTTAAAGAAGCAGTGTTTGGTTCTTATGCTGAGGGGGCTCCAGGACCTGATGGGTTTTCTTTTTTATTCCATTAGGTGTTTTGGGATGTTATTAAGAAGGACCTGATGGCTCTAGTGAATAGTTTCGAGCAAAATCAATTAAATATGGACAGGTTGAATTTTGCTATGATCACTCTTATACCTAAGGAACCTGAGGCTAAAACTCTTAAGAAGTTTAGGCATATTAGCCTTATTAATTGTAGTTTCAAGATCTTTGCTAAGTTGCTTAACAATAGGCTGGTTAAAGTTGCTAATAGATTGATTGCATCAAACTAAACTGCCTTTATTAAAGGCAGGTATATTCTTGAAAGTGTAGTGGCTGTTCATGAAATAATTCATGACATCCACATAAAGAAAGAGTCAGGTATTATTCTGAAGTTAGACTATGAGAAGGCGTATGACAGGCCGGAGTTTTTTTAGATGAGATGTTAGAGTCAAGAGGGTTTGGCTCTAAGTGGAGGTACTGGGTGAAAAAAGTGGTCCAAGGTGGGTCCATTTGCATTAGGATTAATGATGAGAACAACACTTTCTTTAAACCAGGGAAGGAATTAAGACAAGGGGATCCCCTGTCTCCCCTCCTCTTTAACCTGGTAGCAGATGTGTTTTCTAGGATGCTCATGAGAGCTGCTAAAGTTAATCTCATTTCTGGTCTTTTGCCTCAAACTGAACTTGGGGGTATTATTAGCCTTCATTATGCGGACGACACTTTGCTTTTTTTTAGAATAATTTGGACAAAGCTGCTAATTTGAAATGGTTACTTGTTTGTTTTCAACAATTATCTGGTATGAAAATCAATTATGACAAGAGTGATCTCTTGGTAGTTGGGGTTGATGAAGATAGGGCCAATGAATTTGCTAGAATTTTCTGTTGTAAAAGGAGTAGCTTTCCAATTAAATATTTGGGAGTTCCTCTGCATTTTACTAAGTTAAGAAAAGAAGATTTGCAGTGTCAAAAGGATTGCTGGCTGGAAAGGGAGACTTCTGTCCTATGCAGGCAGATTAACCTTACTTAAGTCTTGTTTGGCTAGCATCCCTGTTTACCTTCTTTCTGTTATCAAGTTTCCTAGGTGGGCTATTGACTTGATTAACACTCACATCATTTTCTATGGAACAATACCGAGGATAAACATAAGTATCATCTTGCTAATTGGCAACTTGTGTCTCAAAAAAAGGAGGTAGGTGGTCTAGGTGTTCCTGATCTGAGAAGCTTGAACATGGCTCTTCTAAGTTCTTGGATCTTTAGATACCATTTGAACTCTAATTCCATCTGGACCGGAATTGTTGATTTCAAGTACAAGACTAAGAAACCTAACATTTTTTGTTGCCCTGATGTGGGATCATCGCCCTTTTGGAAGGGGGTTTTGTGGGCTATGCAAGCTGCCCATATGGGCATTAGATGGGTGGTTGGTAATGGAGAAAAGATTAGGTTCTGGAAAGATCAATGGCTAGGGAACACTAGTTTAACCATTTTATTTTGGCCTCTGTATGTTATAAATGAGCAACAAGGGAAGTCAATTAAAGAAATTTGGAATGGTGAGGAGCTTCAGCTCTCTTTTAGGAGGAGGGTGTCTTAGAGGCTTATGCATATGTGGGAAGACTTAAGTTCTGTTGGGGAGAGTATAGTTTTGACAGATGAGGATGATCAAATTATGTGGAGTTTCAGCTCTTCTGGCCAGTACTCTGTCCAATCTTTATATGCTATAATAAACCATAGAGGTGTGGTTCCTGTGTTCGTACAGGCTGTTTGGAAATTGAGTATTCCTCCGAGGGTGCAATTTTTTCTTTGGTTGCTATCTAATAATAGACTTCTAACCAGAGACAATCTTGCTAAGAGGAGAGAGGTTAATGATCCAACTTGCTTATTCTGTGGAGAAAATGAGTCGATTACTCATCTTTTCTTTCAATGCTGTGTTGCTAAGCTTGTCTGGGATGCTGTGTCAGATTGGTTAAACAGGAGGGTGGGAAATGACTTTGAATCAGTAGCTTCTTTATGATTGTCAAATAAGAGACATATGGTCTGTAATATCATCTCTTCTGCGGTGATGTGGGTTCTATGGAAATTACGTAATTCTTTGTGTTTTCAGGGGGTGCCGTGGAGGGGAATGAAGATGGTGTTTGCAATGACTGGAAGGATGCTAAGAGGATGGTTACCAATGCTAAAAATGGATGTTCAGGAGAAAGTGGAGCAGGTGATTCTATTAATGGAGGCCGAAGCAGGCTCGTCGCCGCTGATCCAATGGAGGGTGGATTCTTCAGGGTCGGCTCCATCAAGTGTTCAGCGTTTGGAGGGCTCCAGCAATGTGATCAACCAATGTAATAGGGCTTAGTTTTGGTGCTCCGGTTCTGGGATTATGTCTGCTATGGCCGTTATGGCTTCTGTGCGTTTTTACGCGACTTACACTGAACTGACGTTGTTATCGTTTTATGGTAATAAAGCGGGGGAAACCTTTTATTCAAAAAAAAGATATTTAAACAGGAAACCCGGTACATATCTTCAGTGAGTGCCATCATGACTAACTGAACTGTCGAAAACCAGGCGTTTTTTCTTTGCTTTGAAAATGTTCGTCAGGTATGCATATAGAGCAACTTGCTGGTCACCACTTTTCCTTTGGTGGTCTACAAATTCCATGACTAATTGACATTCACATCTGAGAAAAAGGAACTAATACTCTAATAGACATCAGAGGAAGATTGGCTTATGGTGAGCAGAGACATCAATTTATACACGATTCAAAAAAAAAGAGACATCAATTTATACATAGCCACATATATTTTACGAGCATAAATTCTGCGTCACCGCAGAACACACAGATCATATGTGACGGTATTACTGCACTCCATAAAAGAGGCAGCACATTTCTGCCAAGGAAGGAACATTTGTATTGGACCCACATACATGGTTCCATGTGTAGTACTGAAATCACACATACAACCATCGGCATTATTTATTTGTTCATAAACATAAGTAGAGCACCAATAACATTGATCACTCTACTCCACACACAACGGAAAGGTCAACACGCTACACAGCAGTGCGGCACGCACCAAACCGAAGTCCACAAACACACCAGAGAAGAGCACAGCAATTGGCAGTAGCACGCATGAGAGCATATGTCTCATGCTGCTGTTGCACAAGCTGAAGGGAATTCAGCTGTTGGACTGAATTCTTGTTCGCTGGCTCTTATTTTATTTCACACCATCTTTTTCCAACAAGAGCACATAGGCATCAGTGATGGATGGATGGCTGGATCCATTGAGGAAGGCTGACAAAACAAACCAAAGCAAAGCAAACTAATGCAAACGTGACAGACCACAGGACACAAGCAAAAGCATGTCGGTCTTCCCTGCGCGCCCCGGTAGGCGCAGCCTAGCTTCCCCACGCACGCGCCTCTTCTTCTCTATGCAGGAGCAAAATGGGTCTTTGTACTCGCTGGGCCCACTAAGGCGAGGCGGAGCTAGGTGAAGCCACTGTTTCCAGCTTCATCTCGCACCTATTCTCTGTCTTGGCATGTTTTAAGGGGCTCATTGGGTGAAGCTATTTCGTTTTACCCCATTTGGCACAAAATGGCTCCAAATAGCTCCAGGAACCGGTGGTAGAGTTGTGCCAAACGGGACCTAAAGGCACCACTTTTCCTTCGGTGGTCTAGAAATATTCCATGACTAATTGACGTTCACATCTTCACATCCGAGAAAAAGGAACTAATAGACATTAGAGGAAGATTGGACTATGGAGAGATATTAATTTATACATGACCACATATATTTACGAGCATAAAATTTGTCACCGCAGAGCATATGTGACGGTAGTATTATTGCACTCCAGAAAAGAGTTAGCACATGTTTGCCAAGTAAGAAACATTTGTATTGGACCCACATACATGGTTCCATACGTAGTACTGGATGTTGAAATCACACATACAACCATCAACATTTATTTATTTGTTCACAAACATAAGTAGAGCAACAATAACATTGATCACTCTACTCCACACATAACTGAAAAGTCAACACACCACACAACAGTGCAGCACACACCAAACCAAAGTTCACAATCACACCAGACAAGAGCACACCAATTGGCAGTAGCACGCATGAGGGCAATGTCTCATGCTGCTGTTGCACAAGCTGAAGGGAATTCAGCTGTTGGACTGAATGCTCACTGGCTCTTATTTTATTTCACTACTGCCCAAACAGAGCACATAGGCTGGTCCATCTGCATCACACCATCTTTCCAACAGGAGCACATAGGCATCAGTGATGGATGGATGGCTGGATCCCTTGAGGAAACCTGATTAAACACAAACCAAAGCAAAGCAAACTGATGCAAACGAGACAGACCACAAGACCCAAGCGAAAGCATATGCATCCATGTTGTCATTTGACGCGTGCACACACACACAAACCAATCAAGTGAATGCAGAAGCAGAACTGTGAGCAGGAGATTGAGGGCGAGACACCAGCTAGCAGGCTAGCCAGCGACTGTAATCCAACGAAGAGTCACCCAGGTTACCTCACCTGCAAAGGTTTGAGAGGAGAGCATCAGAGAGAAACGATAATATCCATCAATTTAGGTGAGCGAATCAACAAATTGAAGTGTCTTGCATGGCAGTCGCGATCGATGCACGTATATAAAAGGAATGCATAATTCATCACTAACCACTAAGCCATTGGTCAGGAACTCAGGATCGTAGATACTACTGTAATTGTCTTGTATTATGATAAGCATATGTAAAAACATTGGAGTATAATGGCAGAGATGGAGGGAAGGGAGTTCAATTAGTTGCTAAATAGACTTGGAATGGAAGACATAATTATGATAAATATGTGTTCTCCAGCTGCATGATGGGAAAGAGGGAGGGACTACCTGAGCACACTGCCCCTGAGCAGGGTCTTCTTGTAATACCGTGGGTGGATGGGTCTGTAGTGGTCTGCCTGCGAGTAGTCATCCCACTCCAGCCTGTCCCACCATTCCTTCTCGCAGTCGCACTCCACAACCTTGTTGCTACTGCCGATATCAGGAAGGCGTGTCAGGCTCCAACAGCCCCTGATCTTGACGGTCTCAAGATTAGGTGCAGACATTCTGACTCCACAAATGTGCTGTAGCGAAGGGAGCTCATGCAGGTGGATACGCTTCAGCTTGGGGAAGTCTTTGGAATTTGGCTTGTCATTTTTGAAAGGAAATATCTCCGTGAGATCACCGCACCATGCAATCTCAAGGGTCTCCAGGAGGCACAAGCTGTCCTCATCCCAGCGATACCAAGTGAGTGCATGTATAAGCCTAGGGCAGAAGTCCAGGTGCAGCAAAGTCAGGTGCGGAAATATACGGCCTCCATTTGATGTTGAGATATAGCGTGACTTTAGGAGTTGGGATGCCCAGAATATTCTCAGCCGATAAGTAAAGCCACGGCTTTGAACATTATCAAAGACAAAGTCCAATTTGGGGCACCTCTCGATTCTACACCACTCTAGGTGAAACCATTCTGAACCATATCCATCTGAAGTGATACTAGTGATGGACGGGCTATCGTGCACGTGCAGGATCTTAGCACAGTCTATTACAAACTCTGGGACAGCAATAGTACTAGTCTCTTCACCACCTGGAGGTGATTTTGTCCTCATTTGGTCTTGTACGTGTATGTAGCACCTCTTTTCAGGAAGATCAGGAACATCCGGGCAAGGCCACATCCACATGATTCCCAGAGTATCAGCACCGCCTTCACTAGCTTGTTGTACGCGGTCCACGGATATCTCTGTGTATACTGTAGGCGCAGGCTGCCGCTGCAGGTTTGCCAGCAATTGCTGCTCACGACTGCCTGCGCTCTTGAATATTCCTTCATCTTTGCCACCACCACCAACAGCGGTAGGATGAGGAGGAGAGGAAATCTCCACATATGCCTTGCGGGAATCAGAATAGACTGGCTCCAGGGACGCAAGGAGCCTTGCATCCCGTACAGAAATGTGCCAGTCAAATTCACTGCTCGGCCGACTGCCATGTGGTGCAGCTGCAGGTGCTACTGATGTTCCAGTAGTAGCAGTACTAGTACCCCGCTTGGCCTTTTCTTCTCTAGATTGGGCGGTGGGTGCTGACAGCGTGGTGTCAATGCACAGCTTACCCAAGCCTTCTTCTTTCATTTGGTCTTTCTTCGGTGGCCACAGGATTGCACAAAGCTTCTCACAGTGAAGTAGATAGAGCTCATCAAGGTACGGGATTTCTGTTGTACTGAGGTCTAGTGTTTTCACTGCCGTGCCTGAGATGTCTAGGGTGTGGAGCCTCCACATCTCTCCTCCCAACAGTATATTCTTCAGGTTAGTACATCCGCGGAAGGAGATCTTTTCAACCCCTCGATATTCATCAACAATGATGACAGTCTCGAGGCACCAAACGTTGCTGCTGCTTACCCCTGGCCCAAATAAGCTCGTCATGGGACTGGAACCACTCCGATAGTTTCCTGAAAAGTCAAGATGCTCCACCTTGTTCATCTCAGAGAACAGATCATTTTGTTGGCAACTGCAGCTGACACCAGACTTTTTCACTCGGAGCTTGCGGATGTTAGGCAATCGTCCCTGTAGCTGGCCCATGTCCCATCCTTCGGCTCCGATCACATTTAGCTCCCTGAGCTGGGTCATGAGAGCTAACATCTGCGCCGACAATATCTGATCACAGTCTGTGTAGCGCACGTCGAGCACCCACAGCCTCTGAAAGAACCGGCAGATGTCATCCTCCTTTCCCGCTGTATCTGTGCTTGTCCCGGTGCCTTGGCGGCAATGGTCAAGCCATAGAAACCTGAGTCTGTGGCAGCAGAGGAATGGAGGTGACTGAAAATCAAAGGTGCAGCCTGAGAGCTTGAGAACACAAAGCTTGTCAGCATAGTGTTGGAACATATCTGCGCTAGGAGCTTCAGTGGGGATCCTATTAAACCCATATTTTGGTGAAATCCAATATGGCTTGCTCTCAGCACACATTGACAAGTGATAGGAGGGCTGGTAGTCCATATCCAATGGCATCTCATGCTGTAAAGCATCAGCAGCTCTCCACAACCAATCATCGCCATCGCCATCACCAGCTCCGAGGTCCCTCTCTTCCTTTTGTATGATGCCATCACATACCCAGTAGTTGGCGCCATGGGTTGGCAAATCATTATGACTGCCTAGGGAACACAACTCCAACATGTACCTGAAGCACTCGTCCACTTGTTCAGGGTGATCGATGATGCCACGAGACCCGGTAGTCTTCATCCTGTGAGCCATGGCTAATACTTCCGCAGCCTCTTGGCGTACAAGGTAGGACCAGTGCTTTGTTGGATCATCAGATGGAAACCATGGGTATGATGGGGATGGGGGCACCGAGATAAAAGCGTCAGTTGTTCCCGCGGTCTTCATAGCCGTGTCAACTTTCCTCCGAGGTTTGAGCCGGAATCTCCCTTGGAATGTCCACAGCACCTTGCTGGTTGAAAATCCGGATAGAGGGAAGCCACAACAACTGGCCAGATCGATCTCCTCGCTGCTTCCATTGTGAAAAATCACCAAGAATCTGCGGTTCAGCTTCTGTATGTGTTGCTGCATCTCCCTGATGACTTGTTGTACCTCAGCACGGGATCCCTGGGCCACCCCACGGAAATCGTCCTTCTCGTCCTCCCTGTCGAACAACAACATCACTTCACTGGGGAGCCTCAGTTGCTCTGCGACCGCCCTCTGAAGCGCTCTCCTGCTCTGCCACATCGAGCAGTCGATGTGGATGACCTGATCAAACTCCTGTTCGGCCAGAGCTCTCCTCCCATCTGCTGAAGTTGTGGAGAGGCGTTGGGCGATGGCTCGGAGGACGGCGGACGCCCCCAGCCCGTCCCAGCCGTCGAAGTAGAAGACATTGTCTCTGCTACTGACGGTTCTGGTAGTATAAGTCTCTTCCTTCAGCGCTTCGAGTATTTCTTCAGCAGCCTCGTCTATCGTGTCGGCCTCAATATCCTGCATACATATGCACAAATGCGTCAGGCCGTTGCGGATTAAGGTGGAGCAAAAACCAGAGGAGAGATCTTGCTTGCTGCAACCTGGGTGGATTACCTGAGTACGCATGATGGATTGGATTGAGGTAATTAACCGGCCACGCCGGTCAGTTCGCCTTGGAGGATTATTTGTGCGTTCGGTGTACCACTACTATATCTTCAGCGATTAATAATGCTGCTGCAACCTCCGCTTCATTTTGGAAGGGAATGGTCCATGCGCAGAGCTGCCAATGTCCAGCAGACCGATTCCATTTGGATTACAATATGGAATCTAACCCATCGCGATCATTCCATCCGCTGACCTGATCAACACACAAACATGAAACTATTCACTCAATCCTGAAATATAGGAGATCTTCAGTTTTTTCTATATCAAATTATCTTAAGTTTATTTGACCAAGTTTGCAGAGTAAAATCTCAACTTCTATTACATCAAAAAGGTAAGTTACGGAAATACATTTCATAATATGTCAAAGAAAGCTTATTTGGTGTCATAAATATTATTGTTCTTTTTTCTAGATTTTTTTGTGAAATTTATGACAGCTTGAGTTAGAACAACCAAAAAATACATCATATTTCTGGACAGATGGGGTATTTAAGAACATATAAATTATCCATGTATATGTAGCGTCTCATGCATCATAAATTTTATGCTATACGTATGACATATCCACTTCTCCAAATTAGTTGATTTCCATGATGCGCAAGAGCTACATGCAGCAGAGCAGCAACAGACGATGAACTTGAGTAGCAGGACATATATAAATATTTTCTTGTCGAATACGTAGCAGGAGATATGTAGAAAGACAAACGGATCAAACCAAAGATTGCATGTAATTTCAAACTAGTGGTCCTTCCCATGATTATGAGCATGTTACATACATTGCAGATGGACTTGAATTTGCAACGGAAGTGATCCAATAATTAAATTACATACCTCGCTTATGTTGAATTGGCATGCGGTAGCAGGATAGAAGCCAAAGAGATGGAACCGACGATTGAGCGAGTGTTGTGCTTGTGTGCGTGTATGAGGGAGAGTCCAGAGAGAAGCAATGTAGCTGGTGGTAGTCCACAGAAACTTTGCTTTTTAGGCAAATGTTCAGATAAACTTTCCTTTTGTGTGTCTGTATGCTCATCAGAGATGATTCTTTTCTTATTGGGTGAGACAAAAGAAAACAAAAGACGATTCTTTGCTTGGAACCAGCTAACCGGCCGCTGCAGGATTTTCAAAAGATAAAGATTAATAAAGAGATGCTAGTAATAAGTAGCAAGGGTTCCTCTGTTCCTCACTATCTGCCTGATCTGGTCCTACAGTAGAGTAGAGGGCAATCGAGTACACTATCCTTTTCTTTTGCTGCGCCTTGTGAGGGGCTCAAAGTGAGCAAAGTTAGGGAATCCAATGTCTCACAAAACTTGATGTTTTAGCTTTTGGATAATATATAGGTTAGGTTCATATCAACTTGATGTTTCCATATATTTCGTTTAATGAAAGGTATTTTTTTCTTAAAAGTTCTGTTGAGTATTAATCTATCTTAAAAATTCAAAAATATTAAAATTTTCAGACGAAGGGAGTACTACTAGCTAGAAGTAGAATCCGAGCTGCTGCTGTCAACCAGTGTTTCTTTAACACTGGTCTATTATTAATTATTAATTAAAGAATGTTTGGAAGGCTCCATGCTAAATCTCACAAAATAAATCAAATAAAAAATAAATTTTAGAAAACTAGCATATTAGTATTTGGCCAACAAAATAACATTCCATATTAAATCTCAAGGTCTAGAAACTACCAGTTTAATCAAAGAAAGTAAAATAAAAATCTCCATTATATTACCTTCTTGGCAAAGACCAACTGGACCACTACAGCTTCACTTGTACTCCTAATTCATTTGGTTATTTATTAGTTTGCACCCATCTCTTCCGGTTAGACTTCATATATGTCTGCATGAAAAGTATATTACCCTTTTCAGTTTGTGATGTATATACTTTACGCTGCATGTATGCATAATAATAAGTCATATCTATATTCTTTATATTCTACATTCTATATTTCTATATCCACATCTATATACTCTAATAAAGCTAATAATGTCCACTATATACGGTGCATAAGGAGGTGGGCAGTAGAAGGCTTTGCTAAGGTGACCTACACGGCAAGGCACATGCGGTCCTGCACAACAATTGGTCGTTGGCTGTAGGAAGCCTCGCTACCGCCTGGAGAAACCATAGACTCTATTACCATCAGTAGGTTGACGGAGGGGCCATCGAGACAAGTGACATCTTGGAAAGCTTATGACATCAATGGGTACACGTACTATACCCACGCAAAGGATAGTAAATATGTGAACCAAAACAACGGCGTTCGAATAGAAGCTCTCGATGGAGTGGGGCGAAAGATCCAATACGTTGGCTCATTGAAGAGATATGGGAACTTGACTATGGAAGGGATATAACGGTGGCCCTGTTTCGATGCCGCTGGATCAAACAACACCAACTGAACGAGATCGGATTGAGAGTACTAGACCTCGAGAATCTAGGCTACTAAGATGACCCTTGGGTGCTCGCTTCACGTGTCGCAAAGTTTTCTATATGCCTGACCCATAAAGTAACCTCCCCCGAAGAAGAAGACAAATCACGTGGTTGCCTCCGGGATACACCACATTATCAGAGTTGATGGCGTGGACGATGTTGAAGCTTACAATAACTACGATGAGATGCCGCTATTCACAGACTTTCCTAAGAAGATCGGTGTTGTGGAAAAGAACCTGCCCAAAGACATATTGCCATGGGAACGAAAAGGTGTCAAGGGAAAAGTCGTTACAACGGGCTAGCTAGTTGTTGAACGTAGAGTGTTTGTATAAGTGTGTGTTTGTAAGACTTCATTTATGCATGTGTGTGAGAATATATATTTATGTATGTGTGTGAGACTACATTTATGCATGTGTGTGATACTACCCTTTGTAACATCCAGATGAACCTATTGCAACATCTACTCTATTACTACTAAAACAGTTGTAACACGCAGACACTTGAAACATGCACTTATTACTACTGCAACATGTTCGGACTACTATTGAAACACTTAAAACAAGCACTTAACACTTTATGAAATGAAGAAATGACCAAAATAAAAGTTGGAGATCTTGACGAGTTATACAACTTTTATATTCTTCACCTTTACAACTGAAATCATTTAGTGGTTGAAAATCAGGTTTGAAGTTGTCATTTTCTGAAATTCAAAATTTGAATTGTCCAAAATTAGTAACAAAGATAGATGACCAGACTAAAATGATAGAGCATAATTTTAGAAAATTTTAGGAAAAAAACCATCGCATTTGGAGTTAGTATGAGGGAGAAAAACTAGTTACAAGTTTCAGCCACAGATTAAAAAGAGAAATCACACTTGTTCATCATTGATCATCATGAACAGTTGTGATTTTTCTTTTTAATCTCTGCGTAAAATTTGTAACTAGTCTTTCTCCCTCATACTAACTCCAAATGTGATGATTTTTTTTCTAAAATTTTCTAAAATCATGCTCAATCAAGTTATTGTGTTGATTTGGTCATTCTTTTCGTTTGACAAAGTTTGACAAATTTAATTTTTCAAATTTAAAAAATGACAAGTTCTAACACGATTTTGAAACACCAAATGATTTCAGCTGAAAAAATAATGAATACCAAAGTTGTATAACTCATAAAGATCTACAACTTTTATTTTGGTCATTTCTTCATCTGACAAAGTGATAGTAAACATTGTTCATAAATCAACATTTCTCTCGTATAGTTTATGAAACTATGAGTGATATTTGGATTTGTGAACAATGTTTACTAACACTTTGTTAAATGAAGAATTGATCAAAATAAAAGTTGTAGATAGTGATGAGTTCAACAACTTTTATGTTCATGACTTTTCTAGTTGAAATCATTTAAGGTTTCAAAATCGTGTTTGAAGTTGCCATTTATTAAAATTCAAAATTTGACTGTCCAAATTTAGTCAAATGAAAAGATGACCAAAATAAAAGTTGTAAATAGTGATGTGTTCAACAACTTTTATGTTCGTGACTTTCTTATTTGAAATCATTTAATGTTTCAAAATCTTGTTTGAAATTGCCATTTATTGAAATTCAAAATTTGAACTTTTCAAATTTTGTCAAATGAAAAGATGACCAAAATATAAGTTGTACATCTTGATGAGTTCTACAAGTTTAATGTTTACAAATTTTTTTATTTGAGGTCATTTAGTGTCCTAAAATTTTATTAGTAGTTTTGAAATTCAAATTTTCAATTTTTAAAATATTGTTTTTGTAAAGAAGAAAATATAGAATTATATCTATATATATATATAATAAAATTGTTTATATATACATATATTTATTTATATAGAATAATAAAAAAACTAATATATAAATTTACATTGTGTTCTTTATATATGAATGAATTACAGAATTAGTAATTAAATAAATTAAAAAATATTTGTAGGGGCGGCTAACTCAGGAACCGCCCCTACAAATCAATTTGTAGGGGTGGCTAACTCAGGAGCTGCCCCTATAAATGAACTCCGGTATATAAACCAGAGCCCGTGGGCAGGCAAAAATTTTTCTAAGTCTGGGCGCTATTCTCCTCCACGACGCTGGTAGGCTACCGCCTCTGTGCCCTACCTCCGCCGCCTCTGTGGCCTACCTTCGCCGCCTCTATGCCCTACCTCCACCGCGCCCTACCTCCCCCGATCCGCCTCCAACCCCCGTTCCATCTCCTGCCCTGTGCGCCGCCGTTCCACCCGGCGTCTAGGGTTTCCGCCGTAGTTCCCCCTCCCACGACGGCTAGGGTTTCCGCTGCCGGTGCCCATGCTCCCTCCCCCCGGTGGCCCTGATGCCCTGGTGCCCGTGCGCTCTCCCTCCGCCGGCGGCCCCGGTGTCGGTGCGCCCCGGCGTCCCTGCTCCCTCCCTGGCGGCTCTGGTGCCTGCTGTGCGCTCCAGTGACCGCGCTCCCTCCGCCGGCGGCCCCGGTGCCGGTGCGCCCCGACGTCCCTGCTCCCTCCCCCGATGGCTCTGGTACCCGTTCGCTAATAGTAAGTACATCTAAACATTGGGATCTTTCATATCTTGACTTGCATTGGGATCTTTCCTGTAACACCTCTGGTGTTACGAGCTCGCTTAGCACTGAGATTATGGCCTGAGAGATAGATCTATTAATATAGTGAGTGAGTTACGTAAATGCCTATATGCATTAATGAACAACCCTAACGCGAAAAGTAGAATAAGTAGTTCTAAACATTGGCACGGGAGCAATTTTTTTATAAACAAAATAAAGTATAACTTGTATTTAGTACTTAAATAAAATTTGGAGCGCAAGTTTTGTAGATGGAAATGCAACATTAACATTTGGGAAGCAAAGATTGTTAATTAGTGTTCTTGGAAGCTCAAAAATCAAATTGGAAATTAAAATTAGCCCTTTTTGTTAAATCGGCAAAAAAAAATTGAAGTTGGGTTGAAAGTACACTTTTTGGCGATTTTTAAAATGCAAAATAGTTAAATAACGCCCTGATGTTTTGGTTCTAGTGCTTGGTATAAAGTGTGTGCTATGCCGTGAAATGGTTGTTGATGAAGTTTGGTAAAGTTTTGACCGTTTAAAAATTCAACCGAAAGTGCTGAGGGATGTTAGTTCTAACTGAAACCTTGAATTCTTTTAAGTATGAAATGATAGTAGATAATGTCATTTTGGCAATTGATTTCTGAAAATCTAGTTAAGCACTAGTGCCATGTTTGTATTTAGTGATTTGCACCAAGGTGAGTACTCGAGAATGGTGTAGGTTTCGTGTTGAGTGCCACGTGGATCTCGGAAAAATTTGCCTAATTTCGTTAGAATGCGTTGCGAATTCAATCGGGTGCTCGTTCACGAACCAACATTCAGCATCGTTCACAACCGTTCATTTCACCAACCACGGCCTGCTCTGTCATTGCGTCCACTGCCGTGGGGAGCACATGGCTCTGCACCTACCCGCGTCCTTCCCATCTTGCCTGTCTGCTGCCTCATGCGCCATTAAGCCAAGGCCAAGCTGCCATCCTCGCCCCTGCCCTTGCTTTCTTGAGGACGCCGAGCCCCTACGATGCTCCCCTCTATTGCTCGTGCTGCTCTGGCTCAGCTCCGCTCTCCCCTTTCATTCTCGCGCGTGTGGCCACCAGGGCCATCGTGAAGCTTGAGCTCACCATCGCTCGGCGCCTTCCCGCGCTCGACCACCTGCCTCACCGCCTCCGCCTCGCTCTCCTCGGTGTCCCGCGCGTGCTCGTCGGCCTTCACCGAGCCTAGCATCGCCGTGTACCGTGCCCCTGTGATGTGCGCGCATGGTCGGGCCGTCATACCTCGCCTCTCCATACCTCCACGTAGACGACCACGCCAAGGACTGACTCAAGGCCGTGCCTTCCTCTCCGGTTGAGCCTCCTCTGCCACGCCATGCTTCGCTTCGTCGGCACGGGAGCCATGCTGTGCCTCCTCTGCTTCGCCGAGGCCGCTACCTCACCGAGCCTTCTTCACCGCTGCACCCCGACATCCATGGTCGGGGACATGACCTCGCTAGCCGTCGTGAGTGCGAGCACGCCCGAGCCCCGCGTTGCCCCATGTTGTTCCACCTCCGCTGCCACGCCCCATAGAACCCCCACCATGGCCGCACCATCGCCGCCTCTGGCCATACCGCCGGCACCCACGAGCACGGCGGGTCCGCTGCTGCTCCTGTGCCGCCTGGCCATCGTTCCTTCTGCGGGAATCGGCCGGAGCCGTCCCTCTTCTACTCCTCTGCTTCGCCCATGGAAGGAGACACGTGAGAAATTAGAATATAAACTTTTTTGGGGTTCTCAATGCAAAATCCGTGACTCATATGAATAATGTTTTTGTACTGCGGGTTAGTTTTGAGAAAGTTCAGGGGCCTTTGTGCAAGTTGGCCACCGCGCGTGGGCCGACCGCTTCCAGCTTGCTGGGCCGCTGCCTGCCCGCTTGGGTCGCCCGCGCCCGTTACCGCGCGCCCCTCTTGGGCCGGCCTTGTGCCGCTCGCGCCTGGGCTGCGTGCGTGCGCTGTGCGCCTGGGCCGCTCGTCCACGTGGGTCGCCATGGCTGCGGGCTGGCCGCGTAGCCCAGTGCCTGGAGGAAATTTCATTTTCCTTTTTCTTATTTGCAGAAACTTCATAAATCTACCAAAAAGTATAAAAAAATCATAAAAATGCTAAACCAATTTTGTTAAGTTTTTAAAATCATGATCTATCTGATAGCGTATCTTGTTCACATAGGTTATGTATATTTTTAGGGTTGCTCTAATTATTTTAACATGCTTAATATTGATAACACATAAACTTGTAGGAATTTTCATGATAAATCGGTGATAGTGTTAGCTCTAAAAATTTTATAGTAGGTTAGAAGTGTTATCAAGTGTTCTCTATAATTTTTGTAGCTGCATAGTAAGTAAATTGCTAAGATAGCAAATGAGCCCTTGTTTGAATATATAGTAAATCAAATAAATGAAATAAAGAAACACCTTGGAATTGTATGACTAAAACACTGGTTGGGAAATGACATCTTTCTCGACGATGTTGATACGTAGATTAGTACGTAGTCATTAGAGCTAGCTTGTTAGTTCGTAGTATGTACTCTGTGTTAAGAGTTGTTGTTGCCTTGTTAATTAACTATTGCATCATCTCTGCATCGCATTGCATACCATAATAGGGACAATGATGGATCGCGGAGGCATAGGGAGTTGCTGGTGAGATGGTACTTTTGGAGATCGTGCCACAAAGATGGAATACTAACTTTTGGCTTATATGTTACCCAGGCAAGCCTCGTTGCATAACCCTTACTTTTCTACACTTTATATTATGTTTGTGCATTAAGTTTTAAGGAGTTGAATGGAACCCACTTGCATATATATATATATATATATATATCCTATGAGTCTTACTAGTATGACATGATCGTGTAGATTGCTATGCTGTAGGACTCCGGTAGAAGTCGAGTGATTGCCTGTCACTCACGAGAGATATGAAATATATTATTGTTGTTACTATATCATTATCACTTGGAATATATATGAATGATAATTGGAGACCGGACGGAATGGTACTTTGGATCTGGACTTGGTTTGGCATTCGAGTGAGGCTCGGATTGCATTTGTTTCGCTTGTGTCGGTTAAGGACCGCCCGTTGCATTGGGTTCTAGGCAGGTCATAGACTTATTATCCTGAACACATACTTATGTATGGGCATGGGAAGACTCATTGCTCTCTTGTCATGGGTTCTGGCTCTTTCCGGACCGACTGATTGGAGGTGGGGATGGTGGAGGTCTAAGCACCACACTGAATCCGGGACTCAGGGGCGAGTGCTTAGAGTCCAAGTTTGGACGGGGACCTAGACCCCGTGACAGGAGGGTAGTGGGTTGGTCTTGCTTGTTCCTGGGGTACAAGCGGGGCATGTGTTTCAGGATACCCAGCTGGGCACATTGATTCGCGAATCGCCGGCGATCCGGTACGACTTGTCTACAATCTGGCACCGTAGTAAGAACTTGAAGATGAAAGATGGTAAAATGATTCTGATTGCTTACCACCTGCTTGAAAGTAGTACAAATGCTTACATAGAATGGTTAGTTAATGAACTAATGATGACTACTAATAAAATTGAATATAAGGACGCACGTTTAGTAATGCTCCTGCAGATGCAATAAACCCATAAGTCAGATAGCCTTGCATATTCTTGGAGTCTTTATTTTCTCCTGTCGGGTAAGTCTTGCTGAGTACAATTGAGTACTCAGGGTTTGTTCTTCCCTATTGAAGGTGACAGGCGGATGCTAGAGCTAACCCATGTGTGTGGATTCCTCCTGGTGGGCTCAGAGATGATTCTTTGACGCTGCGATCATAGTCTATATTTATAACTCTCACTAAATATTTTTATAAATAAAAGTTTTATAATCTGTTGTCATAGTTTATACATTAATGCTTCATCATGTCATGAATAGATATTTATTTCCGCTATAACTCTGATCACATATTTATATTTTGTTGTTAAATTAAATTGTTCACAACTCTTATGTTGTATTAAAAGTGATGTAAGAAATGGCTAAAATGTTGTAAGCTTTATTCTCTCATTTGTGATCCTAATGGAGAAATGTGGATTTTTGGGTTCTCCTTTGGGGTGTGCCCGACGGAACTGCGTAATTTAGTGTCCTCCCTTGAGTACTTAGTGTCTAATAGAAGATAAGTACTCCTGGGAGGCATTAGATTAGGCAGTTCTGCCACATTTCCGTGCATGCCATGTTCATTGGCACCTAGCTCTCTCAAAGAGGGCCATGCATGCATGAAATGCAGCACTAGCTAATAGTTGTACTTTGATACTACTAGATTAGTAGCTGTCTGGCCATTTGGCTTTAATTTCATGCTTTGATAGAATATAGAAGACGATCTTGCTAGCTAACGGCTCCATCATTCTTGTTGCATCACGGCCACTGCATTATTTGGTTGGATGAAAAGGGAGAGCAAAAAGGCGACAATCATACTATCTCTCTTCTGCTTTTGAATGCTATTTAGTTCGAACAATATATAGCTGACAATTGCATCCTTTCTTTTTCTTTGAAACGAAAGAGACTAATGGAGTTTGCTCTAGGCGGCAAAATACACTTTGTTACTTAATTAGAACATTGGAACTTTCCTTTATTAATTCATGTTAGATATTTTGTAGATGTTTCAAGCATCATTTCTTCACCCGAATCAGTCCACTAGCAAACTTTCAAGTTCCTGGAATAGAAGTTCCAAATTTTATCAAAATTCTAAGATCGGGTCATGTTACAAAATCTGTAGACATCAATGTAACTTGGGAGGACCAATTCTTTAGTTAGTTTTATGCCTCTCACCCTCTTAGTACCTATCCAAGGCAGTAATGAAGTTTTTTTTTTTGAAAAGAAACTTCTATTTTGATATGCATTCTCTGCAGTTCGGTGCACTTTGTGCAATAGCAACCCTAGAGCATCTATGTGTTCGGTCAGGTTAATTTGAAGGTTTTTTAAAATTCCGTGTCGGCATCCTGACTTGGAGTCCGATTTGAACTTGCTAACTGATGCGAGCAGTTTAGTATGCAGCCTATGGAAGCATGTCAAAAGACTCTGTGCACGGAGAATTACTATGTCCTGATGGCTGATGGAATGCAATCCTAGTAGCTCATGAGAAGGCAGCTATGACATTGTTACCACAGATCTATGTTCGGGAGTAACTGACATGCACATATACTTTGTTGTTCATTTAGTAAATCAGAAAGGAAAACGTTGTTAACTTTTTAGTAGCTCTAGTTTTCTGTTGCCGTTATTTTTCCTGGCTGAATGAGCATGTTTGCCTTATTGGTAGTTTTGGGGCCTCTACCACCAGCCTTTTTAGGCTTGCTTGACAGATAAATTTTTCCACCGAATTATGGGTCAGCAGCTAAAAAATTATTTGTGCAAGAATTTTTACTTTTTGCAATTATGGGTGAGCAGCTAAAAAATTATCAAATTCTTATCCATTCTATAGAACATACTGTACATTTGGTTGTGGTGTGCATACTGTTTTGAGATTTCAGTGCTGTATGGACTTTAAACCAACTTGAATTTAGTAGCTGACCAGCTGTCATGATTATGCCAAATAATTAAGGTTATTTATTCAATGATAACAAATTAACACCCTATTCTAAACTAGGGCCGTGTGTGGTTCATCTTTTATTTTCAGATTGAGAAGTCATTTTGCAATTATGTTTGATTATGAGTTTTGGTAGCTATTCCATGTAAAATTATTATGCAAACTGGTTGGTTTTGTGTTGTTTTCTACGCTATATTCTTGTCTCTATCTAATTTTGTAGAAATTTATGGTATGTCTACAGTCATGCTCTGAACCCAGCAATCTCATCCTTGGAAAGCTATTCAGCTATCAACTGGAGCCACACAAGTGTCAAAAAAACAGATTAAATTCAACATGTAGTGCATATCCCAGTGTCTTGAACTGAACACCAAATCCTAGATTTATGAATAGAAATGTCGAAAAGTACAATATAATTGTTGAACCATTAAAAACACTGATCCTTTGTATTGGATCCCCAAGTCTATGAAATTAATAATCTACGGCATACATGTTAATACGGCAAGTGATTTTGGCTCACCTCTTGAACTTACTTTGGTTACTACGACCTTCCGCTCTGCTGGCTAAGTTCTTCCTTCCTCCTCTTTCCTTAAAATATACTGTAATTGTAAATGTCTGATCAACATATAATAATACTTACATTTTTTTGCAAGGCAAGATGTCCTTTCGTATTTCTACCTTGATACATGCTGATCGTCTGGAGCATCACAAGGCCCCCCCTACTTATAAGCAGCTGTTGTTTTTTGCCACCTTTCCCATCCTCTATGTTTGGGAAGCAGCAACTGCTTTTTTTACACCTTTTCCTCTCTATGTTTGTTAAGCAGCTATTGCTTTTTTTTTTTTGCCAAATCTCCTCTCTCCTCTCCTCTCCTTTGTTTTGCCGATGATGAAATTGTCTAAGTCCATACATTATATGGAATATGAGCTGATGATCAAGAACTTGTGAGGAACTTGGCATCATTACCAGCTGCCCCTACTGTCTTTTTCTATATGCTCACTGTTTTTTATATATGCTCATTGTGTTTATGATGCCTTTATGCTCCAAGTTTTTTATCAAATGATGATTGACTACTATTACTACTCGTTTTATGAGTTAGTTTGAACTTGATTGATGGCTATTTTCTTCACTTCCACTAGGAAATGGACCCTTGCTATGTTGTTTTCAATGGGAATAAACTTGGGATCTACATGTCTTGGCATGAGGTTAATGAACATGTGCATGGGTTCAAAAATGCTATACACAAGAAGTACAACAACTATAACCATACACTTAGAGATTTCAATGCCTATGTTGGAGCAGCAACTACCTCCCCTAATCTGGTCCCAACTGATTATGGTGAAAGCATCCCCCTCAGAGTGGTAAGAGTGGTTCTTGTAAGAATGTGGTGATTATTAGTCTGTTGGTGATGGTGTTTGGACTTTAGATGATGCTTTCCATGAGCTGCCAATGCAACTGCAATACTTAGGCCTGTGATGACACAATTAGATGGTCGATGTAGTTGGATAACACAATTGTATGATGATTTAATTATGGTGTCTGAGGCCTATTAGTTTGGATAACACTAATTTATGTTGGCAGCGATATTTTGGTTGTAATACAACATTATATATTAATAATACTGATGCTTTGTAGACTCTCCTCTCCTAGTCCTACTACTTCTACTCTTCTCCTCTCTTTGTCCTCTGCTCCTACTTCTCCTACTCCTCTCCTCTCCTGTTTCTCTACTATAACTGTCTTCCTTGACATAAATTTAGGAGAAGATATGGCCGAACTCCCTTCGCCAGATCTGTCAAATAATTATGTGTATGATCAGGGCTTCCAACCAGCATTGGGGAGGGCAAACCACCCATATCCAAGCATAGTAAGTAACATGTTTTAAAGACACCTCTATAGATATTTTGTTCTGATATATATAATTCTTAAATGTAGATAATTCATCATATACCATGGTTCAGAGAGACACTCTCAAATTTCGGGGTTGATTTCCTCATTATTGGTACATTCCTTATAGATGGTCCACTCAAGCAATGTTGAATTGACTTTTCTATTCTCGCTAGGGCGGGTAACCAACAAGGTATGGTTTTATACATCGATAGGACGAGCATCGGTCAACCTCATGACATTACTGCACAAAAATATGTCGTGCAAGCATGTTTAAGGGCGCTTCAAAATATTAGGTACAATATTCCTACATACTCCTCCATGAGGATTGCTGCTTTGAATGTGGGCCTTCACCACGATATTGGACTGTTTTGTGCATAGCTTGCTGAGGACAACATGAATGATATGGTCAGTCTCATAACTTATATCTAGATTAATTGTTATGTCTATATATATGCATGGTTCTGATAACCACATTTTTTCCAACACTTACAGATTCAGGAGAACGACGTAACATACGCAAATTGTAGCTTTGAAGCCATTTTAAACCAGGCTATGTATCACTTGGGTCGTTATAAATGGGAATATGGTGGCCATGTTCTCACTTCAAAGGGAATCCAGGAAAAAATTCTTGTGACTAGGAGTGAAGATTCTCGACCAATGCTGATCGTCGTCAGTAGACCTTGTGAACGATCATGTGAAGCAAGGGAGAGTGCACTAGTAAATACATTGTGCTATATCAGTGACATTTTGGCATATGAAATAAATGATCTGCACTTCTCCGAGTACGTGGTATGGCGTTAGAAAATTCTATGAAGTTAAATTACTGTTAGTTGTAATAATGAAGTGATCTAAATTATTATGGTTTGTAATGAACAAATTTAAATTATTATGTGTTTGTAATGAATGAGTTTGTAATGAAGTAACTTAAATTATTATGGGTTTATAATGCATATATCTTCTTGTCAATTAGTTGTTGATATAATGTCCTTGTGAATTATATATTATGTATATATATGTATATATGTTCCGGTTATATTTCAATTTTCAAATTTTAATTTTTTTTGATGTGAAAAATGTACCGTAGGGGTGGTTCTAGACTGAACCGCCCATACAAATAGGAATTATAGGGGCAGTTGGTGTTACAACCGCCCCTATACATTATTTTTGTAGAGGCGGCTGTTGTTATCAACAGCCCCTACAAATACAGTTGTAGGGGCAGCTGGTGACACAAGCCGCCTTTACAAATCGATTTGTAGGGGTGGCTTGGGAACCGCCCCTACAAACTCTTGATTTGTAGAGACGGTGTGGTACGGGCGGCTGGCAAAAACGTCTCTACGAACCATCGCCAGTCGCCCCTATGTAGTAGTGTAAGAGCCAGTGATGATGGGTGCTCTGTTGTGGAGGGCGCGGAAGCGGCGGAGGAAGCCGGCGCAGGCGATGACGCGTCGCCATCGCTTGCACGTCGACGCTGCACCAAGGAGCCAGATCGGCGACTCCAGACGCAGTAGGATGAGCTCGAGAACAACGTCGGGGATGGCGTCGTGGGTGCCCATGCCTGCCGCTCTGGATGAAAACGTAAACGTAATGTAGATCGGTTTGCTCCCTTCGTTCCTTTGATTTCGTAGATTAGATTAGTCCTCCAGAATCAGAACACGTAAGTATCCGTGCACAACAGCTGACACCTACTAATATATTTCGGAATCTCGGATGCGCGGCCTGCTGACACCTAATGTTTTCCGTGACCTGATGGAAAAGCCTGGTGATGGCCTCGTGCGTGACCTGACCCTGGCCGGGTGATGCGCGGCCTGCGCCGGCTTGGAGGTCCTGGTGGCCGGCGGAGAGGCTGGCGGCGGCGGAGATGCGACTCACGATCTCACGCGCCAAAAAAAAAAAAAAAAAAAAAAAACTGTCAGCAACCAAATTTGGTGCGGGACTGTTTTGTGAGTAAATTATTATAAACTCTTGGAGATGACCTTTTTATTTCTACTAATATCTTTTTGGGAGTCGGAAAATATCATGTTTTGGGAAGAAAAAATAAGGTACTCTTGTTTTGGGAAGAAAAAATAAGGTACTCTTGAAGATGCTCTTAGACACGAATAGACATGAAAAGACATTTATATACTCTTGAATATTAAGTAGAGACTAGCAAATATGTCCGTGTGTTACTACGGGAGAAGGGTCGCGTGGTTGGGAACTGCGTGATCCTTCTTCCTCCTTGCCGGCACCGCTCCCACCCCTGCTCTCGCTTGCGCACACGGCCTCACGCACCCGTCAGCCGCCGCCCCCTCCATCGGGCTTCTAGCACCCACGGTCGGCAGCTCACACAGGATCACTGCCCCACCAACCTCCCACGCCGCCCTACCCTAACCAAAGGGCTCCTGTCGACTACTCCGGCACGACGCCCCCGCTGCCAGCCCTACGCAAACTGCCATCTCCCACCGCCCCGGCGAGCGGTGCCCACGTCGTTTCGGCCACCATCACCGCCATGTCGCGACCACCAACCCAAACCCTCTTGTACACCTGTCTGTCAGCGAATCCTATCCTAGAACCGTGACCCCTGGCGCTAGGTGTCTCTTCTTCCCCTCGTCGGGGCGCGAACACACGACCCATCACGTGTATGAGTTTGCTCTGGAAAAAATAAAAATACAAAAACCTTGAAAAAACATACCAAACTATACTTGGGAAAAGAAAATAATAAAACCTAAAAATGTGTCGATAAAGTACTCACCTACTCCGGTATCGTGTAGATTTTGCACGTCTCACCGATCCAACATAGACTATTGACAGATTTTGTTTATTTTGCTAACAATTGTGCCTGTGCGTTGCCAAATGCGAGTTGTGGTTACTTGTATGAGCACGGATCATGAGTCCGGACTCTCATACGGGACTCGGAGGGCGTGAGCGCATTTTGGAAAGTAAAAAGATATGAGACTCATAATATATTTAATATTTATTATTTTATTTATAAGAAAAAAAGTGGGATAAATAAGATAAGAAATACGAGTTATGCTTACTTGTATGAGCACAGATCATAAGTCCGGACTCACATACGGCACATGGAGGGCGTGAGCGCATTTTAGAAGTTAAAAAATAGGAGACTCATAATATATTTATTATTTATTATTTTTGTTTATTATAAGAAAAAATGGGAGATAAAAAAGAGAAGAAAATGTCACGTAATGGTGGGAAGAGGAAACGAAAAAATAAAAAGAAACGGGAAAGGGACTGAAACAAGGGGTGGTTCACGGAGAAAAACTAGGACACATTTTTTCCGTATTTGATGGCAAGTCTGAGCCACTTCAGGATTAGGTTGGACAAAAATTTAGGGTGGTAAGAAATTTTACCTCTTTAGTATTAGGGATTAGCAGAAATGCCCGAGCCTTGCAACGGGAGAAAAAGGACTATTGAACGTTCATGGAAAACATGACAAGAATGATACATATTTATTTATATTTTATTCTTTCTAAAAAAATTATAAATGTATAATTTATATTATGATGACCATGACATCCATAATATAAGTTAATGTTGGTAATAATATGGCAATGCTCTATTAAACCCTGTATCGAATTAAAATGCATCACAAAGCACGTAGATATTTAGACGCAAATGTATATCACAACATTAATTTTTATATTATCCATGTGGCGATACAGTTAGAAATCCTACTCATTGACTTTATAGGAGAACAAAAAAAATGTGTAGTTCTAATCTCTAATTAAAATTAACAAGAATTAATTTAGCGAGCGACATGTCATGGATTTAAAAAAAAATATTTTTCATTACATTCTGATCCACATATCTAGGGACCATAGACGATCTGACCTCTGAATTAATCTCCTATTTATCTCCTTTGTTTATATTTTCTGCTAATCTTGCCACGTGAATGACGATTATACCGTTCCAGCTAATTTATGCCGAGAAGAACAGGATCCACGGCCTGATGACCTGATCGTCGGTGCTGGCTTGCTGGGCGCTATCGTCATGGCCCCGCAGCACCCAGCAAGGCGGGCGGCTGGGCAGCACCTAGCGCGTGGGATGTCAGGGTCGCCTCCATCCAGCCGAGCGCGTCGGCCGCCTCCAGCAAGCCAAGTGCGCCGGCCAGCGGGCTGCACAAAGCGTGCTGGCCGCCGTGGTCACGCCGAGCATGGGTGGCGGCGGTACAGCGCCGAGCGTGAGGGGCAACGAGGCTGTGCCGTGGCCGTGGAAGTTGGCACTCATCTCGGGGGAACGCGGAGCGTCGGGGTGCGCCGAGCACGGGTGGTGGTGGCGGGGCAGCGATGAGTGCGGGTGGTGGCGCCGCAGTGCCGGCCCTATGGGTAGGCCACGAGGTGCGACGGCCGAGGGCTCAAGCGAAGGAGGGGCCCAAGTCCAGGTATACAAACCCTCAGGTTCTAATGTCCTATAGTCCATTAGGCATTAGCAAACTAATAAGAAGAGAGACATAGAACTGGCTAGGCGGTCCAAAAAGACAACATTGACATTTATTTTCTAGTTTCCTTTCCCCACGACCCTCGGGTAGAGAGGAGGTGAGGAGTCATGCTGCACACAACACACTCGTGGAGCTGGCGAGCCGCGCCGCCGCGAAGAGTTAGACTACCGGAGACACAGACACGGCGCACGAGGACGGCAACCAGGCATGGCTCCACGACAATGACATCTTGATTCTTTGCTTCTTATGAATTGCAATCACCGATTAGTTGTTTAGGCCTAAGATATTTTTTCTTTTTTATTTTTAATTTAAATTAATTATTTGTATAGTATTCCAGACTTATAGTACTTTGTACCCATATAGTCATATTTTTCTTCTAATTTACATGTTAGAATTTTATAATATTACTTAAGAAATATTTGTCATGGGTGAGAAAAGAAAACAAATATATTATTTTTTTAATCTATATTATTCCTCGATAATTATCATACATCTACAAATATATTCCTTAATCTATATTGTTCCTCGATAATTATCAGACATGTTAAATTAAAAATATGTTATTGAATTTGCTTTCGTTTTGCAAGTAAAATTAACGCCTATATATTATAAGATTTTATACATGATCAAGAGGGACCATTACGATGAGATCGCCGGAGGGCCCTTAACCGGCACTAGGCGCCGAGCGCGCTGGCCGGCGGTGCCGTCTCGCGGCCGTCCTTCATCCTCCGTCGCGGTGCTATGGCTTCTATCCGGAGACAATCCTGTCTTGCGTGGGTTCGTATTCCGTGGATAGCGTCGACCGAGACCGAGCCCATATCAACAAGCAAGGAACGTGGAGGCCGAGCCCGAGACCAAGCCTAGATCAACAAAGGGCAGAAAAAAAAAAGAGATCCAAATTGACTGGACTTTGAAAAGAGGATTTTCATATAAAAAACCAAAATCCGAATAGAGATTAGAGTTGGACGAAAAAAATGTACAAGAAATTTTGTCTTTTTATTATTAGGTAGGTATATAGATATAGAGATATAGATTTAGATGGTATATCTTGATTTATTTTTTAAAGGAAAACAGACTTATTTAGGCGTGACGTAAGCATGATGTCATCAAGCTAATAATGAGCATTGGAGCAAAGCACACACGGGGCTGCTTGCTTCGCTTGCTCTCGTGTTGTCGCTGCGCGCGTGCAATGGGCGGGGGCGTGCGGCTGCGCGTGCCTATGAGTGGGCCGGATTTCTCGCAAGAAGAGAGGCGGACGGCCCAACGCGAATATGGGAAGGAAGAAAAAGGTACAGAAAGGAAGAGAAAGATACAAACCAAAATCCTTGGACGTAAATTTTTTCCCTCTTTATTATTATTAGATATAGATTAGGGATAGATTACCTCTGGACAAAGTTGAGATGAACCACGATAACACCATCTGTCTCCTAGCTAAATCATATGAACACAAGAAGTGGATAGCGAATATATCTCTATCCCTAATATTAAAGCGTTAATTAATATGAACAGAAGTGGATAGCAAATCTATCACTATTTCTAATATTAACTAGGATAGGAAACGTGCCGATGCATAGCACGGAACCCGATATATCTTGGAATCGAATTCCTTATCATCGCTGAACGCTAGTTGTTGTAACTTGTATGATCACGAATCATAAATCCAAGTCATGTATTGAGAACTACAACTTTGGTATGGATCATGTCAACATCTGAGGTTGTTTAAAAAATTTTAAAATTTTAAATCCACGAACTTAAAATAATATTTTAGGACTCTTTCGAATGAAGAACTTCTCAACTACAGTTTGATATAAAGTTTGTCGAGTTCATATGAAAAAATTATGAATTATTTTTTAATGAACTATTTTTAGAGACGACATCTTAATATGTTCGCCTCAAAAAATCAATTTTAGAGATGGACACTTAAAATGGCTGCCTTTGTTAATAACAAATTTTTAGAGATGGACATCTAAAGATATCTATCTTAGGCCACCCACCTCAGTAATTGATTTTCAGAGGTGGGAATTTGCCTGGAGGCCACCTGGCCATTTTATGGAGGCGGTCTCTAGATGTGCACGCCTCTGCTAATCAGAGAGGCGATATCCTAAAATCGTTTTTGTGATAGTGAGTCCAAATGGACTGCTATAACCCCGCTTATGCTCCGAATTTCTTTGGTTATTTATTAGTTTGTGCCCATCTCTTCCGGTTACTTCACATATGTTTGCATGGAAAGCATATTGGTCCTTTTCCGTTTTTTGCATGGGCAATATGATCTATTCACGCGCCTTTCTTTCACCCAATCCATTGAAATGGATATTTTAATGCTTGCATTGTCCAGCAGCAAAGAAACATGATTTTATAATGGTACCAAGCAAATTTTAGAATTGGCGATGTCATTAACAAATTACGCGGTTGAACGGTGTTTGTAAGCAAAATTTGCCACCCATTGAACAAAAGTAGACAGCAAAACAATATTTAAACATGAAACCCATATTATTTTTTATCTTCAGTGAGTGCCTTCATGACTAACTGAACTGTCAAAAGCCGAGCTTTTTTTTTCTTTGAAAATGTCAGTCAGGTATCCATATAGAGCAACTTGCTAAGGCTGTCTCCAACAGGAGACCCATTGCGGAACCCAAACCCAAAATGGGTCTCTAACACAATACCTATAGCCTCCGACAGAGTATCTATATGGAAGACCCATTTTAGGTGCCAGGAGCGGCATAACCCAAATTTGAGTATCCTCGCTACTGGAGACCCATCTGCAGAAAGGGTTGTCTTTTGGGTCTTGTTGTTGGAGAAGACAAAAAATAGGTATTGAACCCTTTGCCTGTAGCGCTACCTAAAGGACGAATGGGTCTTGTATTTTGGGTCGCGGTTGTTGGAGACAGTCTAATTAAGGTCCCGTTTGGCACGTCTCCACTTGACTAGTGTAGCCATTTTTTCAGCTTCAACTCCACAAACAGCTCACTCAACGGAGCTGCAGCTGTTTTTATGGACTGTTTGGCGAAACAGCTCCTCCTTGTAGACAATATTAATGAAAAGACCAAACTACCCTCCTCCTCCTCCTCCTTTCGGTCCTTCTCAACGCATCCGGCAGCAATGCCCGCGCCAGTGCATGTCTACCAGGAGACAGCCACATCCCGCGCACCCCACAGCAGCTGCGTCTGCGCCCAAGCGCCTCTAGCAGGTGGCGGCCGCGTCCCGCGCGCCTCGGCGGCGGCACCCTTGTCCGCCCCAACGCGTTTGGCAGGTGGCGTTCACATCCCACGCACCCCCTGCCAACGGCGTCCGCTCCTGCACGCTTGGGCGGCGTGCCCTTGTCCGCACCAGCACCCGCGAGCGTCCTGCGGCTGGATTCTACGCCCTCGGCGCCCGTTGCCGGTCTTCCCTGCGCGCCCCGGTAGGAGCAGCCTAGCTTCCCCACGCACGCCCCTCTTCTTCTCTATGCAGGAACAAAACGGGTATCTGTTCTCGCAGGGCCCACTAAGGCGAGGTGGAGCTGGGTGAAGCCACTGTTTCCAGCTTCATCTCGCACCTATTCTCTATCTCGGCAGGTTTTAAGGGGCTCCTAGGGTGGAGCTATTTTGTTTTACCCCATTTGGCACAAAATGGCTCCAAATAGCTCCAGGAACCAGTGGTGGAGTTGTGCCAAACGGCACCTAAAGGCACCACTTTTCCTTCGGCGGTCTAGAAAAATTCCATGACTAATTGACGTTCACATCTTCACATCCGAGAAAAAGGAACTAATAGACATCAGAGGAAGATTGGACAATGGAGAGATATCAATTTATACATGACCACATATATTTACGAGCATAAATTTTGTCACCGCAGAGCATATGTGACCGTAGTATTATTGCACTCCAGAAAAGAGTTAGCACATGTTTGCCAAGTAAGAAACATTTGTATTGGACCCACATACATGGTTCCATACGTAGTACTGGATGTTGAAATCACACATACAACCATCAACATTTATTTATTTGTTCACAAACATAAGTAGAGCAACAATAACATTGATCACTCTACTCCACACATAACTGAAAAGTCAACACACAACACACAACAGTGTAGCACACACCAAACCAAAGTTCACAATCACACCAGACAAGAGCACACCAATTGGCAGTAGCACGCATGAGGGCATGTCTCATGCTGCTGTTGCACAAGCTGAAGGGAATTCAGCTGTTGGACTGAATGCTGCTCTTATTTTATTTCACTACTACCCAAACAGAGTACATAGGCTGGTCCGTCTGCATCACACCATCTTTCCAACAGGAGCACATAGGCAGCAGTGATGGATGGATGGCTGGATCCCTCGAGGAAACCTGATCAAACAAACCAAAGCAAAGCAAACTGATGCAAATGAGACAGACCACAGGACCCAAGTGAAAAGCATATGCATCCATGTTGTCATTTGCACGCGTGCACACACACACACACACACACACAAACCAATCAAGCGAATGCAGAAGCAGAACTATGAGCAGGAGATTGAGGGCGAGACACCAGCTAGCAGGCTAGCCAGTGACTATAATCCAACGAAGAGTCACCCAGGTTACCTCACCTGCAAGGGTTTGAGAGGAGAGCATCAGAGAGAAACGATAATATCCATCAATTTAGGTGAGCGAATCAACAAATTGAAGTGTCTTGCATGGCAGTCGTGATCGATGCACGTATATAAAAGGAATGCATAATTCATCACTAACCACTAAGCCATTGGTCAGGAACTCAGGATCGTAGATACTACTGTAATTGTCTTGTATTATGATAAGCATATGTAAAAACATTGGAGTTTGATGGCAGAGATGGAGGGAAGGGAGTTCAATTAGTTGCTAAATAGACTTGGAATGAAAGACATAATTCTAACATATATGTTCTAGAGCTGCATGATGGGAAAGAGGGAGGGACTACCTGAGCACACTGCCCCTGAGCAGGGTCTTCTTGTAATACCGTGGGTGGATGGGTCGGTAGTTGTCCGCTTGCGAGCGGTCATCCCACTCCAACCTGTCCCACCATTCCTTCTCGCAGTCGCACTCCACAACCTTGTTGCTGCTGCCGATGTCAGGAAGGCGTGTCAAGCTCCAACAGCCCCTGATCTTGACGGTCTCAAGATTAGGTGCAGACATTCTGACCCCACAAATGTGCTGTAGCGAAGGGAGCTCATGCAGGTGGATACGCTTCAGCTTGGGGAAGTCTTTGGAATTTGTCTTGTCTCTTTTGAAAGGAAATATCTCCCTGAGATCACCGCACCATGCAATCTCAAGGGTCTCCAGAAGGCGCAAGCTGTTCTCATCCCCGCGAAACAACTCCATGGTCGGGAGTACGTGTATAAGCCTAGGGCAGAAGTCCAGGTGCAGCAAAGTCAGGTGCGGAAATATACAGTATCCATTTGATGTTGAGATATAGCGTGACTTTAGGAGTCGGGATGCCCAGAATATTCTCAGCTGATAAGTAAAGCCAGGGCCTTGATTCTGCACCACTCTAGGTCAGGCCATTGTGAACCATATTCATCTGAAGTGATACTGGTGATGGACAGACTATCGTGCACGTGCAGGATCTTAGCACACTTTATTATAAACCAAGGGACAGCAATAGTACTGGTCTCTTCCCCACCTTGTAGTGATTTTGTCCTCATTTGGTCTTGTATGTGTATGTAGCACCTCTTTTCAGGAAGATCAGGAACATCCGGGCAAGGCCACATCCACATGATTCCCAGAGTATCAGCACCGCCTTCACTAGCTTGTTGTACGCGGTCCACGGAGATCTCTGTGTATACTGTAGACGCAGGCTGCCGCTGCAGGTTTGCCAGCAATTGCTGCTCACGACTGCCTGCGCTCTTGAGTATTCCTTCATCTTTGCCACCACCACCAACAGCGGTAGGATGAGGAGGAGAGGAAATCTCCACATATGCCTTGCGGGAATCAGAATAGACTGGCTCCAGGGACGCAAGGAGCCTTGCATCCCGTACAGAAATGTGCCAGTCAAATTCACTGCTTGGCCGACTGCCATGTGGTGCAGCTGCAGATGCTACTGATGTTCCAGTAGTAGCAGTACTAGTACCCCGCTTGGCCTTTTCTTCTCTAGATTGGGCGGTGGGTGCTGACAGCGTGGTGTCAATGCACAGCTTACCCAAGCCTTCTTCTTTCATTTGGTCTTTCTTCGGTGGCCACAGGATTGCACAAAGCTTCTCACAGTGAAGTAGATAGAGCTCATCAAGGTACGGGATTTCTGTTGTACTGAGGTCTAGTGTTTTCACTGCCGTGCCTGAGATGTCTAGGGTGTGGAGCCTCCACATCTCTCCTCCCAACAGTATATTCTTCAGGTTAGTACATCCGCGGAAGGAGATCTTTTCAACCCCTCGATATTCATCAACAATGATGACAGTCTCGAGGCACCAAACGTTGCTGCTGCTTACCCCTGGCCCAAATAAGCTCGTCATGGGACTGGAACCACTCCGATAGTTTCCTGAAAAGTCAAGATGCTCCACCTTGTTCATCTCAGAGAACAGATCATTTTGTTGGCAACTGCAGCTGACACCAGACTTTTTCACTCGGAGCTTGCGGATGTTAGGCAATCGTCCCTGTAGCTGGCCCATGTCCCATCCTTCGGCTCCGATCACATTTAGCTCCCTGAGCTGGGTCATGAGAGCTAACATCTGCGCCGACAATATCTGATCACAGTCTGTGTAGCGCACGTCGAGCACCCACAGCCTCTGAAAGAACCGGCAGATGTCATCCTCCTTTCCCGCTGTATCTGTGCTTGTCCCGGTGCCTTGGCGGCAATGGTCAAGCCATAGAAACCTGAGTCTGTGGCAGCAGAGGAATGGAGGTGACTGAAAATCAAAGGTGCAGCCTGAGAGCTTGAGAACACAAAGCTTGTCAGCATAGTGTTGGAACATATCTGCGCTAGGAGCTTCAGTGGGGATCCTATTAAACCCATATTTTGGTGAAATCCAATATGGCTTGCTCTCAGCACACATTGACAAGTGATAGGAGGGCTGGTAGTCCATATCCAATGGCATGTCATGCTGTAAAGCATCAGCAGCTCTCCACAACCAATCATCGCCATCACCAGCTCCGAGGTCCCTCTCTTCCTTTTGTATGATGCCATCACATACCCAGTAGTTGGCGCCATGGGTTGGCAAATCATTATGACTGCCTAGGGAACACAACTCCAACATGTACCTGAAGCACTCGTCCACTTGTTCAGGGTGATCGATGATGCCACGAGACCCAGTAGTCTTCATCCTGTGAGCCATGGCTAATACTTCCGCAGCCTCTTGGCCTACAAGGTAGGACCAGTCCTTTGTTGGATCAGAATATGGAAACCATGGGTATGGGAATGGGGGCACCGAGATAAAAGCGTCAGTTGTTCCCGCGGTCTTCATAGCCGTGTCAACTTTCCTCCGAGGTTTGAGCCGGAATCTCCCTTGGAATGTCCACAGCACCTTGCTGGTTGAAAATCCGTATAGAGGGAAGCCACAGAAACTGGCCAGATCGATCTCCTCACTGCTCCCATTGTGGAAAATCACCAAGAATCTGCGGTTCAGCTTCTGTATGTGTTGCTGCATTTCCCTGATGACTCGTTGTATCTCAGCACGGGATCCCTGGGCCACCCCACGGAAATCGTCGTTCTCGTCCTCCCTGTCGAACAACTCCATCACTTCACTGGGGAGCCTCAGTTGCTCTGCGACCGCCCTCTGAAGCGCTCTCCTGCTCTGCCACATCGAGCAGTCGATGTGGATGACCTGATCAAACTCCTGTTCGGCCAGAGCTCTCTTCCCATCTGCTGAAGTTGTGGAGAGGCGTTGGGCGATGGCTCGGAGGACGGCGGACGCCCCCAGCCCGTCCCAGCCGTCGAAGTAGAAGACATTGTCTCTGCTACCGACGGTGCTGGTAGTATTAGTCTTTTCCTTCAGCACTCCGAGAATTCGTTCAGTGGCCTCGTCTATCGTGTTGGCAAAAATATCCTGCATACATATGCACAAATGCGTCAGGCCGTTGCGGATTAAGGTGGAGCAAAAACCAGAGGAGAGATCTTGCTTGCTGCAACCTGGGTGGATTACCTGAGTACGCATGATGGATTGGATTGAGGTAATTAACCGGCCACGCCGGTCAGTTCGCCTTGGAGGATTATTTGTGCGTTCGGTGTACCACTACTATATCTTCAGCGATTAATAATGCTGCTGCAACCTCCGCTTCATTTTGGAAGGGAATGGTCCATGCGCAGAGCTGCCAATGTCCAGCAGACCGATTCCATTTGGATTACAATATGGAATCTAACCCATCGCGATCATTCCATCCGCTGACCTGATCAACACACAGACATGAAACTATTCACTCAATCCTGAAATTTAGGAGATCTTCAGTTTTTTCTATATCAAATTATCTTAAGTTTATTTGACCAAGTTTGCAGAGTAAAATCTCAACTTCTATTACATCAAAAAGGTAAGTTACGAAAATACATTCCATAATGTGTCAAAGAAAGCTTATTTGGTGTCATAAATATTATTGTTCTTTTTTCTAGATTTTTTTGTGAAATTTATGACAACTTGAGTTAGAACAACCAAAAAATACATCATATTTCTGGACAGATGGGGTATTTAAGAACATATAAATTATCCATGTATATGTAGTGTCTCATGCATCCTAAATTTTATGCTACACGTATGATATATCCACTTCTCCAAATTAGTTGATTTCCATGATGCGCAAGAGCTACATGCAGCAGAGCAGCAACAGACGATGAACTTGAGTAGCAGGACATATATAAATATTTTCTTGTCGAATACGTAGCAGGAGATATGTAGAAAGACAAACGGATCAAACCAAATATTGCATGTAATTTCAAACTAGTGGTTCTTCCCATGATTATGAGCATGTTACATACATTGCAGAAGGACTTGAATTTGCAACGGAAGCGATCCAATAATTAAATTACATACCTCGCTTATGTTGAATTGGCATGAACTAGCAGGATAGAAAGCCAAACAGATGGAACCGACGATTGAGCGAGTGTTGTGCTTGTGTGCGTGTATGAGGGAGAGTCCAGAGAGAAGCAATGTAGCTGGTGGTAGTCCACAGAAACTTTGCTTTTTAGGCAAATGTTCAGATAAACTTTTCTTTTGTGTGTCTGTATGCTCATCAGAGATGATTCTTTGCTTATTGGGTGAGACAAAAGAAAACAAAAGACGATTCTTTGCTTGGAACCAGCTAACCGGCCGCTGCAGGATTTTCAAAAGATAAAAGATTAATAAAGAGATACTAGTAACAAGTAGCAAGGGCTCCTCTGTTTCTCGAATACGCAGCAGAAATTAGTTGTTTTTTTTCCTCTCGAATATAGCAGGAGATATGTAGAAAGCCAAACGGATCAAACCAAAGATTGCATGTAATTTCAAATTAGTTGTTTTTCCCATGATTATGAGCATGTTATTACATACATTGTAGGTTCAATAATTAAATTACATTCCTCGGTTATGTTGAATTTGCATGCAGCAGCAGGAGATAGAAGCCAAACAGATGGAACCGATGATTGAGCGAGCGTTGTGCTTGTGTGCGTGTGTGAGGCTGGGTCTGAGGGAAAGTCTATAGAGAAGCAAAGTAGCTGGTGGTGGTAGTCCACAGAAACTTTGCTTTTTAGCCAAATGTTCGGATAAACTTTCCTTTTGTGTGTCTGTATTCTCATCAGAGATGATTCTTTTCTTACTGGTGAGAGAAAAGAAAATAAAAGACGATTCTTTGCTTGGAACCAGCTGGGAGCGAGCTTCGGCTCAGCTGGTCAGGCGGCGAGGCTAAAGGCCTCAGCCTGCCGACCGGAGTTCGAGCCCCGGTGGGGGCAGAATTTCCGGTATCCACCCAAAAAAATCCCCTCGTTGTGCACGCGAGCCTGTTGACTGCGTTGGCTGCGGTGTGCCTCTGGTGCCGCCGGCCCGATGACCTGTCTCGGTTCACTCGGCCCTTCGGGATATGTGCCAGGGTTCGGGGGTTTTCTTGACCGGGGTCATACGGTCCCTTCCTATGACAATGCCGTGAGGACGGTTCTTTCCTCACCGGTCAAGTTTTTTTTTTTTTGCTTGGAACCAGCTAACCTGCGGCCGCTGCAGATTTTTCAAAAGATAAAGTTAATAAAGACATGCTAGTAATAAGTAGCACGCAAGGGCTCCTCTGTTCCTCGTTATCTGCCTGATCTGGTCCTACAGTAGAGTAGAGGGTAATTGAGTACACTATCCTTTTCTTTTGCTGCCTTGTGAGGGGCTCAAAGTGAGCAAAGTTAGGGAATCCAATGTCTCAGAAAACTTGATGTTTTAGCTTTTGGATAATATATAGGTTAGGTTCATATCAACTTGATGTTTCCATATATTTCTTTTAATGAAAGGTATTTTTTTCTTAAAAGTTCTGTTGAGTATTAATCTATCTTAAAAATTTAAAAATATTAAATTTTTTAGACGAAGGGAGTACTACTAGCTAGATGTAGAATCCGAGCTGCTGCTGTCGACCAATGTTTCTTTAACACTAGTCTATTATTAATTATTAATTAAAGAATGTTTGGAAGGCTCCATGCTAAATCTCACAAAATAAATCAAATAAAAAATAAATTTTAGAAAACTAGCATATTAGTATTTGGCCAACAAAATAACATTCCATATTAAATCTCAAGGTCTAGAAACTACCAGTTTAATCAAAGAAAGTAAAATAAAAATCTCCATTATACTACCTTCTTGGCAAAGACCAACTGGACCACTACAGTTCACTTGTACTCCTAATTCATTTGGTTATTTATTAGTTTGCGCCCATCTCTTCCGGTTAGACTTCATATATGTCTGCATGAAAAGTATATTACCCTTTTCAGTTTGTGATGTATATACTTTACGGTGCATGTATGCATAATAATAAGTCATATCTATATTCTTTATATTCTACATTCTATATTTCTATATCCACATCTATATACTCTAATAAAGCTAATAATGTCCACTATATACGGCGCATAAGGAGGTGGGCGGTAGAAGGCTTTGCTAAGGTGACCTGCACGGCAAGGCACAGGCGGTCCTGCAGAGCAATTGGCCGTTGTCCGTAGGAAGCCTCGCTTGATATTGTTGCTTTGTGATGATCAGAGGTAGTTGGTCATGTTTTTAGATTGGCAGCTTGCAGCAGACTATGGCAGCTAGCCCTGCAGCGCAGGTCTAGTTCAGTGTTGGACAACGTCGATTGGTGGCGCAAGCAGATCCGACGATTGTGACAACTACTTGGTTTGCAGTGGACTACGGGGCCAACTGTACATTGCAAAGGTTAGATTGATGTGGGACATTGTCGGTGACAATGACACAAGCGAGGGCGATGGTGTGTCCGCTAGACTGCTCTGTCTTTCAGGTGATGTTGTTGCAACGTGGCAATCGGCTTGCGGTGGTATGGTGCTTGTGGAGGCACAGTGGTTGTACAACCGTTTTGATTTCAGTTGTAGAGTGATGGTTGGTGCAGCGGTTTGGTGTTGTAACGAGGCGGTGTGGGTTGAGGTCCCAATCCAACCAACAACTGTTTTTTAGTCACTCTATCTTGTTATTGTGGTTGTCTGACCCTTTTAGAGGGTTGTTGTTTGCTATGTTGTTTTGCCTAGTCTGAGTTTCTCTTTTTTTTAATATAATTGGTAGCTTTGCTGTTTTGATTCTTTTTTTTTTAAAAGAAACTTCCATAGATGCATAGTATTCTTACAGGTAGAGGTACGTACGTACGAAGTCGGCTGCAGGTGGCATTCAGTTGAACACAATATGTCGTTTCTGTGCTTCCACAACAATCAGCAGATCAGAGGTTTATGTGCTTTCGGTAGTGGAAAATACATAGGTCATGAAAGAGAAGCTTCACTGGCCTTGGGCTATGCTATTGATTTGTCGTCACATTCTTCTTCTATTCCTTAAAATAGCTCCTTATCCCCATTTCCAGGATAACGACCTACTCTAGCATCTCTCGGCATGAAATATACATGGCAGGAACATGAGGGCCATGTCGTGTTTTAAAATCATGACAAGATGAACGGCATGACAATGAAATGTTGAGCTTCTTACATGACCAGAGATTCTATGTCACGGTCAGCTCTTTATTATCACTAGCAAACATGCCCGTGCGTTGCAACGGGAGAAAAAAACCATCAAATATTCATGAAAAACAGTGATCGGAATGATACATATCTATTTATGTTTACACTAAATTTTAAAGCTATAATTTATTTTAAGATGAGTATTACAGCTATAATATAAGTTAATATTGTCAATAATATGACAATGTCCTATTAATCCAATATCAAATTTAAAATATTTTTTGGATATATTTTTCTGCCATTACAAAGCATATAAATATTTACTTGTAAATATATCATAATTTTAATTTCTTAATATACATATGTTGGTACAGTTAAATATGAGTTCCACGACTTCCTTTGTAGACCCATAAAAAGTTGCAATTCTAACGTTGGGCCAAAATCAGCAAAAAATTAGTTGTTAGATGTGTCAAAACTCAAAACTTGTTTGTCCCCTGATAATTACAACGGGAGTTCTCTCTCGATTTTTCACATGCTAGGCCTCATTGGGAATTATAATGGACTGAACAGGATAACAAATTGCTCAAGCTTTCGGTTTACATTTGATTAGTTGGACCATGGCTGAACCAGATTATAATAAATTTTTAATTAAAAAAATTCAATTACATATCTTGGTGTTGAAAATCTCTGGTTTTTTAAGAAAGAGGATTCAAAGATCCATGGTATTTTATTTATTATTATTTGTTTTTAACATTTATAAGAAAAACACAAAAAATAGAAGAACTTCGAACCTGAAGGTGGTGGATGCGGATAGAATAGAAAATAGCAAACATGCCTGTGCGTTGCAACGGAACACGATACTTCCTGGAATCATACTTCATACTATTGTTAGACCAGTCTCAATGGGGTTTCATTAGAGTTTCATAGGCATTAAATATGCTGATGTGGCACCCTATTAATGAAGAGAGAAGTGATAAAAGTTTCATGGGAGTAGAGAGAGTTTTATGGGGATGAAACTCTTCCGCAATGTTTTTTCCAAAATATGGATGTGTTGGAAACTAGGACATGAAACCCCAACCGAGACGGGCCTTAGACACGAGTTGTTCTAACTCATATGAATATAGATCGTGGTTCTGGGTCACATACGTGACATAGAAGGTGTAAGGGCAAGGTAGGGGTGTCTTATCGGATTTGGATTAGTTTACATATGGAGATGGACCCGAGGTGAGTTTCTAGAAGGAAAGGAAGAAGAATTTTTTTAATATTCTATATGTAAATATAGGTACATAGATATAGATTAAACTGGATGACAAACTGCTTAAGATTAGTTAGACTATTGGTATAGGTACATAGATATAGGTTAAACTGGATGACAAACTGCTTAAGATTAGTTAGACTATTGGTTGATCAGGTTCTAATAGTAATAAGTTTTTTCCTAACCAAAATTATATTATAATAACTTAGCGACTGAAATATTTATTCATTTGAGAAGAATAATGAGTTCAAATACCCATAATACAATATTTATTACTTATTTACTCTATTTATAAGAAGAAACGGAAGAAGAAAAAAAGAAGACACAAAAAAGTCACAGAACTAATAAGGAAAAGGAAAATAGAAAAAAAAGAATAGGGAAAGGACTGAGAAGAATAAAGAGTTCAAATACCCATAATACAATAGTTATTATTTATTTATTGTATTTTTAAGAAGAAATGGGAGGGAAAAAAAGAAGAAACAAAAAAGTTACGTAACTAACAGGAAAAAAGGAAATAGAAATAGAAAATAGAAAAACAAAAGGAATTGGGAAAGGACACGGACAGGCACAACGTTTTTCACATAAGAAACGGAAGTTTCCATCCAACGGCAATACGGAAAAATCGCAGCAGGAGATTCCGGAGTGCGTGGTTGGACGAAAAAAAATTTGGTGACAGAAATTTTGCCTCTTTAGTATTATGGGTATAGATAACATAAAACTAGTAGGCGACTTTTTATGTTGTGCCGGAATAGCCAACTGCCTAGTAGTCATGGCCAGAAGCGGCACAAGGCACATGAGGGCCAGAGAAGTGGTATTCACCGTAGAGAAAAGAATCATCTTGTAAGGATAATGTACCTCCCGCTTGCTCATGTTAGGTGTCATGTTTTCAGTGCTAGACGTCGTTTTCATCGACAGCGAGGCATTGACTTCGTCAATCTCGAGGATTTGCCAGTTCAGTCTTCAAATATGCTCATATGATAGGGCTCGGGTGCGTGCATTCATACATAAATGTGAGTGTACGTGCGTTGTGAATGTCTAAATTGTTCTGTGTAATTGCCGAAAAAAGTCTAGCCATCTAGGGGTTACTAAGATCATTATGTTGTGTCCTTTTTTTTTATTTTAGTTTAATATGTGCTCAGACAGGCTCTCAAAAACTGTTGAGAAAGAGAGGAGGCCAAGGGGTCAATCCTGCTTTTATTTCCAAACAATCCAAGAGAAACTATTTGTGTTGTTTTTTTAATAGAAACCAGGCTTTTTTTTCACGAGCGGGTCTTGTCCGTTGAAAGCATCTAGGCCCCTAGTTGGGTTTCGGTGATTAATGACAATACGAGATTACTGTGACTAACGTGTATTTTGCAGATGCAATTAAGTTAGGTCATGGTAATGGCAATTGATTGGGCAATCATGGTTGTCATGCCCCTACGATGAAAATCGTTTCGGTTTTCAAAGGATGGACGACAAAGTTAAGGATAGACTAGTTCTAAGTGTCGTTTGGTGTTGAAGAGACATTTAGAGTAGTTTAGGACTTTGTTTTTCCTTTGACCGTACTATTAAGGGGGGTATGGATGGGTAGCTTGACCTAGGTGAGTCTAGTGGGTTAGGTGTGGTGCACACTTGTCAAATCTAGCACTAGGTAGCTCCTAAGAAGCACTTAGATCAATTGAAGCGAACTTCATTCACATATGATTGCGAGTTGGAAGTGAATGGGGTGTCAAATGTTGACCGGACGCTGGTTCCGGTGTGACCAGACGCTGGCGCAGAGTCCGGTCAGTTCATTTGATCAAGGTGAAGTCGTCTGTTTGCGACCGGACGCTGAGAGAAATGTGACCGGACGCTGGGTGCCAGAGTCCGGTCAACTCCAGTAAGGTTCCAGAGAGGGAGAATCTTGATCGGACGTGTCCGGTCAGTGCTGATCGGACACTGGTCAGGTTCCGGCTACTGACCGGACGCTGAGCAGCAAAGTGACCGGATGCTGGGTGCCAGAGTCCGGTCAACATCAGTAAGGTTCTAGAGAGCAGTTTTTGTGACCGGACGCGTCCGGTCAGTGCTGACCGGACGCTGGATCAGTGTCTGGTCACAACTTAAACTGACTCAGTGGCAGGTGAACTGACCGGAGCATCCGATCACCTTGACCGAAGCGTCCGGTCACCCCGTAGTGGCACATAACGGTTCGTTTTGAATGAGGGTGTATAAATACTTCCTCTATTCACTGAGGGATCACTTTTGCTCATTCCAATAGCTGAGAAACACCCTTGAGAGTGCCAAGAAGAGTAAGGTCCTAGTGTAGGTGATTGAGATTTGAGAATCCAAGAGAGAGGCCTCATTAGTGAAAGCAAGAGTAGCAAAGTGTGCATCCACCCTTCTCATTATGCTTGTAGTGGTCAAGTAAGAGTTCATGCTTGTTACTCATGGTGATCGCCATCACCTAGATGGCTTGGTGGTGATTGGGAGCTTGGTGATCATCCGGCGGAGCTTGTGGATGACCCAACTCAAGTTGTGAGCGGTTGTGGGTGATTCACCGCGACGGAGTGTCGAAGAATCAACCCGTAGAGAGCACTTGATCCTTGCGTGGATCAAGGGAGAGCTACACCCTTGCGCAGGGTGCTCCAACGAGGACTAGTGGGGAGTGGCGACTCTCCGATACCTCGGCAAAACATCGCCGCGTTCCTCCTTCTCTCTTTACTTTAAGCATTTACTTTGAGCAATTCAATTCTTATCTTTACATTCATAGAATTGCCATGCTAGAGTAGGATTGGAACATAGGTTGCTAAACTTTTATGTGGTAGAACAATAGAAACACTTTCTAGGCACAAGGGGTGAAGTGGGCTAACCGTAGGGTTTAATTATTGCAAAGAATTTTAGAATTAGCCCAATTCACCCCCCTCTTAGGGCATCTTGATCCTTTCAATTGGTATCAGGAGCCTCGTGCTCACGTATTTAGGCTTAACCGCCTAGAGAAAGATGTCTCACGGGGATGGACCTCCTCCTATCTTTGAGGGAGATGATTTTCCTTATTGGAAAATCCGCATGGAGGCGTATTTAGAAGCTCTAGATGTTGGAATACTTAGAGCCGCCTCACAAGGATTCCCAAAACCTCGGGATCCCATGCACCTTCAAGGCGATGAAGTGAACTATGAGAAAATGGAATGCAAAGGCTCGAAACACCATCTTTAGAGGCCTTTGCAAAGATGTGTTTAACCGGGTGAGGAACCACAAGGACGCCCATGCACTATGGTCGGACATTTGTGCGCTCCATGAGGGAACTAAGAGCGAGCGTGAGGAACGCTATCATCTCGTAATGAAAAAGCTTAATTCTTTTGAGATGCTTCCTAAAGAGAGTGCTAATGAAATGTACTCATGCTTGAATGTTCTTGTAGAGGAAGTCAATGGGCTTGGACTCACTCAAATGCAACCATCCGATGTTGTAAGAAAAATCTTGAGTGTCCTCCCCATTGATAAATATGGGCATATTGTGACCGTGCTTCATCAAGGTGATCTTTCCACCGCTACACCGACTCAAATCTTGGGAAAGATCAATGCTCATGAGATGTACATGCACATCACACCACAAGATGGCTCATCCTCTACCAAGAAGAAAGACAAAGACTTAGCATTCAAGGCTAGCCAAGAGAAGGGCAAAGCAAGAATTGAGTATGAGAGCTCAAGTGATGATGAAGTTGATGATGCAAGTCTTGCTCTCATGGTGAGAAGAACCGCCAAGATGCTAAAGAAGCTCAACAAGAGTGGCATCAAGTTCGATGGCAAGAAAAAGAAGTTCTTCACTAGCACTAGAAGGAAGCCAATCTCCGAGATGGATTGCTACAATTGTGGAGAACTTGGTCATCTAGCACATCAATGCACCAAGCCCAAGAAAGACAAGTACAAGAAGAAGAACAAGGGCAAGAAAGATGACTCAAGTGATGAAGATGAAGATAGAAGAAGAAAAACAAGCCATACAAGAAGAAAGATGGCAAGAAGAAGGACTTCCACAAGAAGAAGAAAAATGGGAAGGCATACATCGTCGGTGATTGGCTCACGGACATTGATTCATCTAGTTGCTCATCCGATGATGATAGTGACAACGAGAAGGTGGCCACCATTGTGATTGACTCTTCATCATCTTCACCGACACCACCGTCATCATCCTCTACACACCTATGCCTTATGGCCAAGGGTGAACGAAAGGTATCAAATGATGATGATAGTAGTGGTGATGATCATGCTAATAATGATGATAGTGATAGTGATAGTGATGATGATGAATTTGAATCACCTTCATATGATGATCTTGTTAGATTGCTAAATCAATATACTAAGATCATTAGAAAGTCAAGAGCTAAGAATGAAAAGCTTGAAATTAAGAATGACTCTCTTTTAGCTAAATGTGACATAGCGGAAAAGGCTAGTGTTGAGCTTAGAGAAGCAAATGATGCTATGTCATCCAAACTCAAGGAGATCAAATCTTCTAAGAAAGAGCTTCAATAAAAATATAATAAACTTGAGAGGATACATAATGAGCTCATCACTAGCCACAATATGCTAAAAGAAGAATATACAACTCTCAAGATCAATCATGATAATCTTGTTATTGCTCAAGAATTTTTATCCAATGAGCCACATGATGCTACTAATGATGTTGTTAAGATTGATATAGCTACATCATGTGATGATTTAATTATTGAGAGCATTGAGCAAGGATCTAGTGGCAAAGGCAAGCAAGTGGTTGAAACCGACAACTATGATTGAGTATGTCAAGCTCAAGCATGATAATGAAAAGCTCAAGAAAGATCTTGAAGAGCTCAAAACCACCAACACTATAGTGCTAGAAAACTCTTGATCATGATGGTGATTTGATTCTTGAGAATGAGAAGCTCAAAGAAGAGAACAAGAGACTCAAGGAAGAGAAAAATGATGATGCACTCAAAGAAGAGAACAAGAAGCTCAAGTTGGAGAAAGAGCATCTCAAGATTGGATTGAGCAAGTTCACAAGAGGCAAGCATCTTCAAAGTGAGCTACTAATGAACACCATCATGAAGATGGATAGAAGTGGCATTGGGTACTTGGCAAACCAAGAGAAGAAGGCTCAAGCTCAACAACAACAACACAAGTCAAAGCCAAAGCCAAAGAGGTGTTTTGAGTGTGGACTAAGAAGGCCACTTTGCCCATGAGTGTCAAACTCCACCACCACAACCCTTGCCCAAGCATGCTAGACCCTTTGCTTTCAATGCTCATTACATGCTTAGAAAGGACTCTAGTGGAAAGATGAAAGTTATGTTCTTAGGACCTCCCAACAAGAATAGGCCTAAGAAAATTTGGGTAGCAAAGTCACTTGTTGAGAAAGTGAAGGGCCCTCAACAAGTTTGGGTTCCTAAACAAGCTTGATCTCTTATGTGTAGGTGAACTACAAGACCAGTGGAAAGTCATTGGGTAATTGATAGTGGTTGCACACAACATATGACCGGTGATCCTCGTATGTTCACCTCACTAGATGAAGAAGTAGATGGACAAGAAAGAATCACATTTGGAGATAACTCAAAGGGCAAAGTTCAAAGGATTGGGCAAAGTGGCAATATCAAATGATCATTCAATCTCAAATGTGCTATATGTTGCTTCATTGAGCTTCAACTTGCTATCCGTTGGTCAATTATGTGATCTTGGCTTCCAATGCCTATTTACCAAGAAGGAAGTTGTTGTATCTAAGAAGGATGATGATCAAGTGATATTCAAGGGATTTAGATACAACAACCTATATCTAGTGGATTTCACCTCCGAAGATGCTAACTTAAAGACATGTCTATTCACCAAAACAACACTTAGGGTGGCTATGGCATAGAAGACTTGCTCATGTTGGGATGAGCTCACTCAAGAAGCTAATGAAGAATGATTTGGTGAGAGGGTTGAATGATGTGAAGTTTGAGAAGGACAAGCTTTGTAGTGCATGTCAAGCCGACAAACAAGTTGCAAACACTCATCCTACAAAAGCTTTTATGTCAACCACAAGAGTGCTAGAGCTCCTTCACATGGACTTATTTGGACCAACAACATACAAGAGTTTGAGAGAAAATCCTTATTGTCTTGTGATTGTTGATGACTACTTCAAGATACACATGGGTGTTCTTCCTTCATGACAAATCCGAAGTTGCATCATGCTTCAAGAAGTTTGCCAAGAGAGCACAAAATGAGTTTGAGGTGAAGCTCAAGAAGATTAGAAGTACAAGTGGAAAAGTATTTGACAACACAAACATTGAAGCTTATTGTGATGAAGATTGGGATCAAGCATGAGGTCTCTGCAACATATACACCTCATCAAAATGGTGTAGTTGAGAGAAAGAACCAGACATTAATCACACTAGCAAGAACAATGCTTGATGAGTACAACACCCCTAAGCTCTATGGGCGGAAGCTATCAATACCGCATGCTATGCATCCAACCGCCTATTCCTTCAAAAGTTTCTTGGCAAGACACCTTATGAGTTGCTCAATGGGAAGAAGCCAGACGTCTCCTTCTTTAGGGTGTTTGGTTGCAAATGCTACATCTACAAGAAGCGGCAACACCTAGGGAAGTTTCAAAGACGTTGTGATATTGGTTTTCTTGTTGGTTACTCATCAAAGTCCAAAGCATATAGAGTATTTATCATGCCACCGGCTTGGTTGAAGAAACATATGATGTTGAATTTGATGAATCTAACGGCTCCCAAGGAGCACATGAGAATCTTGATGATGTAGGTGATGAACCATTGAGGGAGGCCATGAAGAATATTCCAGTTGGAGACATCAAGCCTCAAGATGATGAAGATGATGTACAAGTGATCAATCCACCTTCTTCATCAAATGTGCCACAAGATGGTGATAAAGATGAGAGAGTAGAAAATGAAGACACTCATGTCTCTCATGAGCAAATGGTGACACAAGCACAAGATGTTGATGCTCCACAACCTCCCCCTCAAGTGGTTGATAGAAGAAATTCACCTCTACTACAAGCTTCATCAACAAGATCTCATCATAGGGAGTCCATCAAAGGGTGTAATGACTAGCTCTCAAAAGCTTGCTTCATTTATTGAACATCACTATTTTGTCTCTTGCTTTGAGCCTACCAAGGTAGAAGAAGCTCTTCAAGATCCAGATTGGATAAATGCCATGCATGAAGAGTTGAACAACTTCACCCGCAATGAAGTTTGGACTCTTGAAGAGCGACCACAAGGTGCAAGAGTCATTGGAACAAAGTGGGTGTTCCGCAACAAGTAAGATGATCAAGGCGTCGTTGTGAGGAACAAGGCTAAGACTAGTTGCAAAGGGGTTCTCTCAAGTTGAAGGGTTAGATTTTGGAGAGACCTTTGCACCGGTTGCAAGACTAGAAGTCATTCATATCCTCCTTGCATATGCATCACATCATGAAATGAAACTATATCAAATGGATGTGAAAAGTGTATTTTTAAATGGCTTTATTAATGAACTAGTCTATGTTGATCAACCTCCCAGGTTTGAAGACCCTAGATATCCTAATCATGTTTATAGGTTGTCCAAGGTGCTATATGGGCTTAAGCAAGCCCCAAGAGCTTGGTATGAGCGCCTTCGGGACTTTCCTCATTGAGAAGGGCTTCACCATTGGGAAGGTCGACACCACACTATTCACCAAGAAGTTTGATGGATATATCTTCATTTGTCAAGTATATGTTGATGATATCATCTTTGGGTCATCAAATGAAGATTCTTGCAAAGAGTTTGGTGAATTGATGTCGAAGGAGTTCGAGATGTCAATGATTGGAGAGCTTACATTCTTTCTTGGTTTTCAAGTCAAGCAAATGAGAGAAGGGATTTTTATCTCTCAAGAGAAATATACAAATGATCTTCTCAAGAGGTTCAAAATAGATGAATGTGAGCCAATCAAGACACCAATGCCATCTAATGGATATCTTGACCTAGATAAGGGAGGTAAAACGGTTGATCAAACTCTCTACCGCTCTATGATTGGTAGCTTGTTATATTTAACCGCATCTAGGCCTAGAATCATGTTTAGTGTGTGTATGTGTGCAAGATTTCAAGCTAATCCTAAGGAAGCTCATTTAAGTACCGTTAAAAGAATTCTTAGGTACCTTAAGCACACACCAAGCATTGGTCTTTGGTATCCCAAAGGAGCTAGATTTAAATTAATTGGCTATTCCGATTCTGATTATGCCGGTTGCAAAGTTGATAGAAAAAGCACATCCAGAAGGTGCCATTTGCTTGGTAGATCACTTGTGTCTTGATCCTCCAAGAAGCAAAATAGTGTGGCTTTGTCCACTGCCGAAGCGTAATATATTGCAGTGGGTGCTTGTTGTGCACAAATACTTTACATGAAGCAAACTTTGCTAGACTATGGTGTAGTTCTAGAAAAGGTACCAGTTTTGTGTGACAATGAGAGTGCGGTAAAACTTGCTAATAATCCAGGTTCAACACTCTCGCACCAAGCACATAGATATCCGCCATCACTTTCTTAGAGATCATGTTGCTAAGAATGATATTTCATTAGAAGGTGTAAGGACCGAGGATCAATTGGCGGATATCTTCACTAAACCGCTAGATGAGGCAACCTTTTGTCGGTTGAGGAATGAGCTCAATGTGCTTGATTTTAGCAACTTCACTAGAAAATGAGCTTGTGTTGTCCCTTGCATTGCATTGTAACATACAACATGTTTAACTTTTGGTAATGCATTTAGGGCTTGTCTAACATGGTTAAGATAACCGCCGAAAAGTGTGTGAAGAAGCTTAACCTTGGATCAAACTTGACAAGCAACTAGAATTAATTTCAAGTATTGCATTGCATATGCATGAATGTTGTTTTGTCGTTTCTCTTCAATCACCCTTTTATTGCCTATTTTTTTAAAAAGAATTATAGCCTAAGGCAAAATACTTTAAAAATTTTGAGGGTTTGAGAGAGGTCACTCACATCAGTCCCAATTAGTGTTTATTTGGGTCTTATTGAAGTTGGGACTTGATTGGGAACAGGCATCGCGAAGGACTTTGAAGATTTACTGAAAAAGAGTGACCGGACGCTGCACCGGACTCTGAAGTCCAGCGTCCGGTCAGTTCACAGGAGGTGAACCATTGCCGCGAAGGAGTGACCGGACGCTGGAACAGTGTTCTCCCTACATCCGGTCAGAAGGTGATCCTGTGTCTGGTCAAGTGAAGAAGACAAAGACAGGATCGACCGGACTCTAGCTGCGTTCGGTCAGTTGTGATCGGACGCGTCCGGTCGCGACTCGAGGGGATTTGGACCACTCTGGAGTCAACTGGACTCTGGGTGGCAGCGTCCGGTCATTGCCACCGGAGCATCCGGTCAGTAGAAAACGTGTGGATTCCGAACTCTTTCCTGTTTCCTTTTCTCTTTCATCATGGGGGCCACCATATAACCCAAATCGAGCCATTCCATGACCTAATCTGCTCGCACCCGCGCCAACATCGCCGCATCCTCGCCGCACCGCGCCATTGCAGCACACGCCGCCGCGCTCCCTGCCCACGCCACCAGCTCCGCGCCGCCCGCCCACGGTCGCGCCGCCATGCCCTGCTCACGTCGTGCCCGCGCCGTCTCCCATATAGCCGCCCCAGTGCCGCCACACCACAGCTGCCGCGTGCTCCCATGCCCTAGCGCCGCCCACAGCACTCACCAGCACCGGCGCCGTCGTGCTCCACGCTGGAGATCCAGCTGCCATCCTCACGCTTGCCTACATTGCATTGTTCGGCCGCCGCACTTCGCCGGAACCCTAACCCTAGGTGTTTTCCCGGTGGTGCACTCGTGTTTTGTTCCTTTGCTCTTCGGATCGCTGGTTTGTTAGGTAGCAAGCCCTCGATTCTAATTTCATACCTATTGCTTGCTTCTTAGGGTTTCGTATCTATAGATGTATATTGAAATTATTCATATATCCAATCTATTCCATCATGTGCAGCGAGTCGGTGTTTCTGAGGTCACTTTGGCAGTTGTCAGTCAACTCGGTGCCAAGCTCGTGAGTATGGATCGAGGCCAAGCCTCGGGAGTGTCAGTGACAGTTGTTTCTTGTCTGAGGCAGCAGATCGTTCTAGATGGCACGTGTCAAGAATGCCAGAGGTGGTCTAGGTGATGAGGATCCGAGGCCTCCACCTCGCTTGCCTATTGATGTGAAAGGTAAGGCAATAAAGAAGATCACATTGAAGAAACGGAAGTATGCAGATGCTGATACAGCAAGAGCAGCCGCATTTGCAGCCACCGCAGAGCGTGCAGAGAGAGGAGGTTCTAGGGGTGGAGTCTAGATTGCAGACCAGCTTTCACCAGCACAGAGGGCAGCTATTGAGCAGGTTGAGCGTCGTCATGGTAGTCCAGCTGGGACTGTCATGCTTGAGGGACGCCGTGTTGCTTTGGAGGAGACTCAGCCTTAGGGGGAGCCACAGCAGCAGACAGAGCAGACACAGGAGGCAGAGCAGACCAAGGAGATAGAGCAGGCACCATAGCTTCGCCGCTCTAGTCATACCCGTACCCAGGTGACACCAAGGGCAGAGACACAGCGGAGGGGTTCTCGTCTGCCTCCCAGACCACAGGGTCCGCCTCCAGTGACTCATCTGGATTTGAGGGCTGCCACAGCCAAGCAGGTGCAATAGCTCAGATTTGTGCAGTTCAAGGAGTGGTTCCTGCCTAGGAGGGATGAGCGTGCTTCTGAGGGTTTCTACACACCACTGCAGGAGGACTTTTATAATGCATATCTTAATAGTGGGGTTGCATTTAGGTCTCAGAGGGTTTGTTCTATTGAGGCCATTGTAGCAGCTATAGGAGAGCAGATCCGCCCTCACCTCTCATACTTGCTAGGGCTAACTGATTTACTTGGATGGACATGCAGATATGTTCCATCATGGGTTCGTGAGTTCTAAGCTACACTTTGGATTGACCTAGCTCACAGGTTTATTCACTTTGCATTCAAAGGCCGAGACTATAGGCTAATGAGCTTTGGTGTCAGGGGATACTCAGGCTACAGGATTCACCAATCCGCATTCATGAGGTTTGCTATGGACACATAGAGCCTCCTAGATGCCCTCACGGTGGTCTTGTGCCTCCTACAGATCTAGTTCGCCCTTGCATCACAGAGCCATTCGGCAAGGGGTCGAGCAGGACACCGAGGGATCTTTCTCCTATAGCTAGACTGCTAGATGCTATCATGAGGAGGACCCTGCTTCCGAGGATGGGATATCACGATGGATTGACTCGCATTTAGTTGTGGCTACTGAATGCCCTGATGCAGCAGACAATCTTTGATGTATGGGATGTCATCCTTTCTGAGATGGAGGATACCCTTGCAGAGGAGTTCAGGGGGTCATCGTCAGCTGCCTTATGCTCATTGGATTACATTTCTGATTCACAAGGCAGTTATAGTGAGGCCTCCGGAGATGTTGGCAGAGTATTCTGGTGCTACTATCGAGTTCCCTGCATATAACTTGACCCAGATGCTCCGTCATAGTAGGCTGAGTGCACCTAGCCAGCCGCGCCATCGCCCAGAGGTGCCAGAGACTGCAGCCTAGTAGGATGAGACTATTAGAGGCATTGCAGCTATAGAGGAGGAGCAGTTAGATGCTCAACAGGAGGGTGTGGTAAAGAGCGACCCCAACGATAGTTCAGATGATGACTACCAGGATATCCCTTAGATACCTCCTTGACGACATGACCATGAGGCTGGTAGCTCTAGTTCAGCTCCACCTGCACCACAGACAGACCCCGCTCTACTTGCTATACTTGAGCGGATGAGGCAGGATCAGGCTCGCCAGGCTCAGGAGACCGCTGCTACATTTGCACAGTTTCAAGCCAGACAGGATGAGTTTCAGCGACAGTAGCAGGCTATCCAGCAGCAGCAGCAGGCCATGCAGCAGCAGTAGCTTCTCATGCAGCAGCAGTTACTTGGATTTATGCAGCATGTAGTTACTGCTATTGGGGCTCCACCGCCACAGCCTTCACCCCAGATCGGCCAGCCTGCCACCACTTCTATGACTCCAGCTTTACAGCCCAGTGGGCTTTAGAGTTAGGGACAACTAGCGGCATAGTTTCCTTCACCTACAGAGCATGTGTCCTAGTGATTTGCCTCACCAGTGCCAGCTCCGCAGTTCACACCTCTACAGACAGGCTTCACTCCACCTCAGAGTTCCTCAGTGCTCACGCCAGTTTCCAGGTGCCTTGGTGCGACATTTAGTGAGTTGACAGGGCAGCCTACTCCGCCAGATCTACATGTTCCTAGTCCTTCCACAGTTGCTCCTAACACTGGGACTACAGAGACGCTCCCTTCTTCAGTTGCATCATTAGAGCCGCCTGCTTCAGTGATACCTGCAGAGTTACAGGCCGCGCCAGTACCAGATCTGACCTAGACCGCTTCAGCGTCACTTCCAGCTATAGAGGGTCTAAGGCTGGACGAAAAACTCGAAGCTCGTTAACTCGCTTGGCTCGTGGCTGGCTCGACTCAGCTCGGCTTGGCTCGTTATGATAACGAGCCGAGCCGAGCCAAGATTTTAGCTTGTTAGCTATAACGAGCCAACTCGAGCCAGCTCGTGAGCCGCTCGCGAGCTAAACGAGCCAAGCTTCTAGGAAAAAAGTATCAAAACTTGTATTAGTTTTTGTTATTACTTCATGTCTTGCACTTTACAATTGACTGATAACTGGTCTAGACCCTATAAATTGACTGGTAACTGGTCTAGATGCATTTCTTTTGTATTATTATTATTCTTAAATTTTAGATAAATGCAAATATTATATTTTGTGTATTTTTTATACCTGGCTCGCGAGCTTAACGAGCCAGCTCGAGCTTTTAACGAGCCGAGCCGAGCTGGCTTTCTGGCTCGTTAGGATAACGAGCCGAGCCGAGCTAGCTCGTTATCTTAACGAGCCAGAACGAGCCGAGCCGGCTCGTTATCCAGGCTTAAGAGGGTCATACAACTCAGAGCTCAGGATCAGATGATGATGGCACATAGTTCCAGATCGCTCATCGCACCTCAGCGCTCGACTCGTCCGCTGCAGCCCCGCCGACCGACCCTTAGGTTTTGGTGTTTGACGCCAAAGGGGGAGAGGGATCGAGTATGTTAGACTTAGGGGGAGCGACATATCGAGGGGGAGCTAAGGCTTATCTATTATATTTGGCTTTTTTATGTGTGATACATTGTTATGCATTCATGTTTACTATTATGCATTGAACTACATAAGTGTGATCGTAATCGTGATATTAATGTGATCGTGATATTTATGTGCTATGTGGCATGTGTGCTCTCTACTTGAATTATTTATATGTCATGTCACTTGGTTATGCTCATTTGCTTTGCTTCCGCGTTTTACTCCGATGCAAATGAGTTTTATTACTTGTACTCATGCTTATTTCATATCTATTGAGTACATCATGTTGGCTTGGGTCATATAAACTTGCCTAACTCTTTTGTTCTTATTGTCAAAAGCTTATATGAACCAAGCATGCTAAAAACCTCATCTCTTTTACATACTTGAGGTGGTATTGTCATTAATCATCAAAAAGGAGGAGATTAAAAGCATCTAGGCTCCTAATTGGGTTTCGGTGATTAATGACAATATGAGATTACTATGACTAACGTGTGTTTTATAGATGCAATTAAGTTATGTCATGATAATGGCAATTGATTGGGCAATCATGGTTATCATGCCCCTACGTTGGAAATCATTTTGGTTTTCAAAGGATGGATGACAAGGTTAAGGATGGACTAGTTCTAAGTGTCGTTTGGTGTTGAAGAGACACTTAGAGTAGTTTAGGACTTTGTTTTTCCTTTGGCCGTACTATTAAGGGGGGTATGGACGGGTAGCTTGGCCTAGGTGAGTCTAGTGGGTTAGGTGTGGTGCACACTTGTCAAATCTAGTACTAGGTAGCTCCTAAGAAGCCCTTAGATCAATTGGAGCAAACTTCATTCATATATGATTGCGAGTTGAAAGTGAATGGATGGTCAAATGTTGACCGGACGCTAGTTCCGGTGTGACCGAACGCTGGCGTAGAGTCCGGTCAGTTCATTTGATCAAGGTGAAGTCGTCTGGTTGCGACCGGACACTAAGAGAAATGTGATCGGACACTGGGTGCCAGAGTCCGGTCAACTCCAGTAAGGTTCCAGAGAGGGAGAATCTTGATTGGACGCGTCCGGTCAGTGCTGACCGGATGCTGGTCAGGTTCTGGCTACTGACCGGACGCTGAGCAGCAAAGTGACCGGACGCTGGGTGCCAGAGTCCGGTCAACATCAGTATGGTTCTAGAGAGCAGTTTTTGTGATCGGACATGTCCGGTGAGTGATGACCGGACGCTGATCAGTGTACGGTCACAACTTAAACGGCTCAGTGGCGGGTGAACTGATCGGAGCGTCCGGTCACCCCGCAGTGGCACATAATGGTTCGTTTTGAATGAGGGTGTATAAATACTTCCTCTATTCACTTGAGGGATCACTTTTACTCATTCCAATAGCAGAGAAACACCCTTGAGAGTGCCAAGAAGAGCAAGGTCCTAGTGAGGTGATTGAGATTTGAGAATCCAAGAGAGAGGCCTCATTAGTGAAAGCAAGAGTAGCAAAGTGTGTATTCACCCTTCTCATTAGGCTTGTAGTGGTCAAGTGAGAGTTCATGCTTGTTACTCTTGGTGATCGCCATCACCTAGACGGCTTGGTGGTGATTGGGAGCTTGGTGATCATCCGGCGGAGCTTGTGGATGACCCAACTCAAGTTGTGAGCGGTTGTGGGTGATTCACCGCGACGGAGTGTCGAAGAATCAACCCGTAGAGAGCACTTGATCCTTGCGCGGATCAAGGGGGAGCTACACCCTTACACGGGTGCTCCAACGAGGACTAGTGGGGAGTGGCGACTCTCCGATAGCTCGGCAAAACATCACCGCGTTCCTCCTTCTCTCTTTACTTTAAGCATTTACTTTGAGCAATTCAATTCTTGTCTTTACATTCATAGAAATGACATGTTAGAGTAGGATTGGAACATATGTTGTTAAACTTTTGTGTGGTAGAACAAATAGAAACACTTTCTAGGCACAAGGGGAGAAGTGGGCTAACCGTAGGGTTTAATTATTGCAAAGAATTTTAGAATTAGCCCAATTCTCCATCCTCTTGGACATCTTGATCCTTTCACCCATATTTATAGAATCCATGATTAGTGTCCTTCGACAGGGAAACTCCAACGATCGGCTTTTAAATTCAGGCCTTGTTTAAATCCAGGGTGTAAAGTTTTGGGGTGTCACAGCGGGTGTCACATGAGGGTGTCGTATGGGGTATTTGTATACTAATAAAAAAACAAATTACAGAATCCGTCAGTAATGCGTGAGACGAATGTATTAAGCCTAATTAATATGTCATTAGCACATGTGTTAATGTAGTACCACATTGTCAAATCATGGACTAATTAGGCTTAAAAGATTCGTCTAACAAATTAGTCGCAAACTGTACAATTAGTTATTTTTTAGTCTATATTTAATACAAATGCATGTGTCCAACATTCGATAGGATAGAGTGTAAACTTTAGGGGAGAAACTAAACAAGGCCTCAATAATGAGAGTTTTGCATGTTCTTCGTCAGGGGAACTCCAGCATGTGTCTCGTGATTGAATTTACACCATCGAATCTTTTCTCTTCAGCTGCTCCCCAGCACTACACTTGTACTCCTTATATCAGCGAATCTTCTTCGTAGCACTCCATATCCAGATGGCGGCCATGATGCACGTTATGACGGCAGAGGGGACAGCGGCCAGGCACCCATAGCTCCCAAACTGCGTCGAGATGGTAACGACCAGCAGATTGGTGTGAGGATGATGGCCGCTAGCTTGGCTCAGACAAATCACTGCCAGCAGAAGAACGGCATCCGGCGCGCCTAGCTCCATGACGAGGCTGATGACGACAGCTGCGTCGTAGAAGCCTGAAGCGAGCTGCAAGATCGGCGACGACGGCTGGGGCACGAGAACACACTATAGCATGGCCCTTTATACAAGGCGTTTAAAAATGTCTTTAAAAGTGTTCAAAATGCCTTCAAAGACATTCTTAGGCATACTTGAAAACGCCTTCTATAAACTGGTCTCAAAAGATCTTTTGAGGCATTTTTTCATAACGCCTTTCAATATCAATATATAAAGGCATTTTCTTGCTGCCTATAATACTCCTTAGAGACGTTCTGTACATGGCCTTCAAACATTGATCGAGGCATTATTAAAAATGCCTCCAAAAGATGCCTTATAAATTGGACCAATCATTGATGTATGGGACCGTGACGTCTAAGAGGGGGTGAATTAGGCAACTTAAAAATCCAGTTATAAACTATGGCCTTTTTTTTCTACACTTAGCAAAACCTATGTAAAAGATAAACTATCTAAATGTGCAACTACGGTTTTGCTAGTGTGTTGCTATCGCTACCGCAAAAGGAGTAATGTAATCAATATAAATGCGGAAGCTAAAGAGGAAGGTAGAGATATGCAAACTCCCGTCGACGACTCCGGTATTTTTACCGAGGTATCGAGAAGCGCGCAAGCTTCCCCCTAGTCCTCGTTGGAGCCCCTCGGAAGGAATCCCTCGCAAGGGCCAAGCTCCTGGTCGGGTGACTCCGTGGATAGCCTTGGGCCTTCCCCACGCGCAAGTGGGTCTCCGACGTGCCTTCCGGCAAGCCTCACCCGGATGCTCCCCACCGTCTTCACTATCAAGCTTCCGGCCGAAACGCCGTGGGCCTTGTTCCCTCCGGTACACGGTGGCGGCCACACCACAAACGCGGTTGGTGTGATCTTGCAAGACTACAAGCCCCTCCGATGTACAACAATGGTGCGCGCAAGCACCGAGTGGTAAGAGGTATGCAAACGTCACTAAACACTAGGTCTAAACCTAGAGCAAGTGCATAAGCGGTGGTCTAATCAACCTAAGCACTTCGCAAAGCACCTACGCTAATCACCTAATGAATCACTAAGCACTATGCAAGTGGAGATGACTAAAATGGTGTATCAACACCCTAGATATGTTTCCTCAGCTCCACACCCTTCAAATGGCCGGTTGACGGGTATATTTATAAGCCCCACTGAGAAAGTAGCCGTTGGGGACGAAATCCCGCTTTTCTACTACTGACCGAACGCTGATCACGTCCTGACCGGAAGCGTCCGGTCGTCCCTACCGTTAGGGCCATGATCAACTGATCGGACGCTGCCAGTGTCCGGTCACATGCCACCGGACGCGTCCGGTCGCAATTTCGCCGCTTTGGAACCTTTCTGTACTTGATCGGACGCTGTTGTTCTGCGTCTGGTCGATTTGCCGCCAGCGTCCGGTCAATGCTGAATGTGTTGCCGGGATGATGAATTGTGCCATCGTTGCGTCCGGACATTTTGCTTGTTTAGCGTCCGGTCGCTGCTGTTGACGCCTGCTGTAGTCGAGCCTCTTGATCGGAGCGTCTGGTCACTTTCCGCCAGCGTCCTATCCAGCGTCCGGTCACCTCTGTGAACTCGTTTCTTCGTGATCTTGCATACGGCTTGGTTCCTATCTTCGTGCTTGGACTTTGCTTGATATCTTGGGTCTTCTCTTGTGCTCCTAGGGTCTTGCTTATGGTGTTGATTATCGGATCATCACGTCGCCTTCGTCCAAGTCACGTCTTGCATCCTATTGAACTATAAAACAATCACTTGCAAAATCATTAGCCCAATTTAGTTGTGTTGGTCATCAAACACCAAAATCAAAAGTAAATAGGCCTAGAGTCCATTTTCCTTACAATTGACACGACACAACTAACTCCTTGCTGACTGTATATGTGTCCTCAAAGAAAGTCATGTAACTCGAACTCTATCAACACATGGAGAGTTGGACATTAATGTTATGATGAATTTATGAGTAAATGTTTTTATGCTTTACAGTGGAAAAATATTCAACACAGACTATCACATTATTTTTAATATAAACTTATATATTCAGGATGTTATTATCATCAAAAAATAAATTACAGCTCTATAAAGTTTATAAAAGTGTAAAATATAAATAAATATGCAACACTTCCATTCTCCTTGCTCATTAACGTTTGATAATTTTTTTCTCCGTCGCAACGCATGGGCATGTTTGCTACTCCCTCCGTTCCAAATTATAATTCATTTGACTTTTTTTGACCCCAAGTTTAACCGCTCGTCTTATTTAAAAAATTCGTGCAAACATAGTCGAATTTAAGTCATTCTTATAAAGCAAGCCACAACAAATGAAGTGATATCTAGCACAAATTTTTGAGTAAGACAAGTGGTCAAACTTGGAGTAAAAAAATCAAACAAACTATAATTTGGAACGGATTTAGTAGTAGATTGTAAATAGCGACTGTTCCTCTCAATACTAGACTAGCATTTATGAACAATACAATATACAGGAAAAGAAAATAATTACTTCCGCACCATCAGCAGGGGTTGTCGGTGCAGACACACAAGGACGGAGGCCATGGAAACTCACAAGGATACGCCTTATTGTACCCGTAACCCACGGGAGGCCAGGGCACGCGCTCCACCGCCGTTGTGTCCATGTCCAAACGGAACTCCGCCATGGTCGCTGGTGCCAGCGACACCCGGAGCTGCACCGCGTGGCCGCCACCACAGGCCACTCCCAAGCCAATCAGAGCCATCGAAGCCCCGTCAGACCGAGCATTGCCGCTGATAGCTGTATGGTCTTCTCTAGCGCCCACTCCTCGCCGCTGCCGCGTAGCCTCGCAAAGACCTTCAGGATGTCCCCGGCCTCGTGGACCACAATGCGAGCCTTACCGTCGCGGCCAACGCTGGCGGCCACCTTAGGTAGGCTAGAGGTGGGACTATTCCAATCCTCGTCGTCAGGCAACACGAAAGAAGAGAACTCGAGGGTGCTTTTGTCTAGCGCCACCACCATCTTTTCTCTGTCGTGCTAGTACAGCCGCCGGCCCGCGGCGATCCTGTTAACAGCAGCGCGGGGGAAGAACAACAAACTTGGGGAAGGGGGAAGAACAGAGGAAGTAGGCAGGATGAGTGCTTCGATTAGAGCATAGCAAGGTTTACAATTCTTTTCCCCCCTCTCTTCTCACAGCTTAGCCTATATACATGAGCTAGCGCAGCCACTCAGGGCCAGAAGTCTTTGGGTTGGGCTTGAGCTGCCGCCTGGGCCTGGACGAAGATGCTCCGGCTTGCTTGTCGTTCCGGCCCAGCGCTTCTTCATGTGCATCAGCCTGGGCGCCGTTAACACCCTCCCCTCCTTGAGATGCGGCATGTCCCCGTGCCGGCGCTCTGGGAAATTGCTGCTTCAAAGTCTCCAGTGGCTCCCAGGTAGACAGAGACGGCGACATGTGAGACCAACGTACCAGACCTTCTTCAACAGGATGATCACCACCAGACCAGCGTCGCTGCAATATTACAAGGGGAACCTGAAACTCAACAAGGTCAGAAGGAAGCGAAGCAACAGCAGAGCCTGCACCCGGGGACTTCTTCAGGATGTATAGCAGAATTCGGAGGCAATTCAAGCCAATAAGCAACTGCACCGATACGCTCCAGAATGCGAAATGACCCGAAGAACCGAAATGCCAACTTCTGATGAGCATGGTTGGTCAGTGAGCTTTGCACATACGGTTGCAGCTTCAAAAAGACCTAATCACCTACTGCAAAGCGACGTTCGGATCGGTGCTTGTCGGCATGACGCTTCATCCTTTCAGAAGCTCTTTGTAGGTGTTGCTGGATCAAGCTATGCATTAAGTCGCGGTCATGCATCCAGGCAGAAAGAGATGGTACCTCAGAGGTGGCAGAAATATCCAGACCCAATGCCGCGGGGGATAAACATAGAGTACTTCAAAGGGTGAACGCCCCAAGGCTGAATGAGAGCTTGAATTGTACCAAAATTCTGCAGCAGTCAACCACTGAGACCAACGGCGTGGGCAGGCATGTGCGAAGCAGCGGAGATAAGTTTCCAAGCACTGGTTCACCCACTCGGTTTGACCGTCGGACTGAGGGTGGTAAGCTGTACTCATACACAGCTGCACGCCAGCCAAGCGAAACAAGGTTTGCCAAAACTTGCTGGTGAATACGCGGTCTCGGTCTGTGATGATAGAATTAGGCAGCCTATGCAAACGGTAAACATGATCCATGAACAGCTTGGCGACCGATTCAGCAGTAAAAGGATGACACAATGGCACAAAGTGGGCGAACTTTGAAAATTTGTCAACAACGACCAGGATAGAATTGGCCGAACCAGAAGTTGGGAGGCCCTCCACAAAGTCCATTGAGATGATCTCCCAAGAGCCCTTTGGTACTGGTAGCGGTTGAAGCAGCCCTGGGTAGCGATCTCTGTCAGGTTTGGCCTGGGCACACACTGTACAAGCTTGCACAAACCAGAGTATATCCTTCCGCATAGCAGGCCAATAGAACAACTGACGAATTTTCTGATACGTAACTGGTGCACCCGAGTGACCGCCAACGGGGCTGTTGTGCAGGGCAGCAAGGACTCGGTTCTGTAAGGCCTTGTTAGAGCCCAGCCAGATGCGCTGCTTGAACATTATGAGACCATTGCGCAGAGAGAATGGCGACACCGGGTCAGTCTGGACAGACAACTTGGCCAGGAGAGCTTTGGCGTCAGCATCAGAAGCATACCACTGCTGAAGCTCGAGCAACCAGTCATGAACAGGTGAAGAGATTGCGTGGACCTCAAGCGAGTGGTTCCGCCGGGACAGCGCGTCAGCGGCTCCATTGTCGGCACCCTTGTGGTAAATGGATCTTGTAGCGCAGCCCCAAAAGCTTGGTGAACGCCTTCTGCTGCCAAGGCGTGTGGAGACGTTGCTTGTTGAGGTGGACCAAGCTGCGGTGATCAGTATGAATGATAAATTCATTCTGGAGTAAGTAATGCCGCCACTGTTCCACAGCCATGACAATGGCCAGGTACTCTTTTTCATATGCCGAAAGTCCCAGGTTGTGGCTGCTCAACGGCTTACTGAGAAATGCCAGTGGGTGGCCGTTTTGCAACAGAACTGCACCCACACCATTGCGTGAAGCATCTGTTTCAATATGAAAAGGCTGCGAGAAGTCCGGCAGGGCGAGCACAGGTGCAGAGCTGAGGGCCGACTGGAGAGCTCTGAAGGCCGACTCATGGATAGAAGCCCAGATAAAGAGGGAATCCTTTTTGAGCAACTCCATTAACGGCTTAGCAATAAGACCGAAGTGCCGAATGAATTTACGGTAATAGCCTGCGAGACCGAGAAAGTCACGCAGCTCTTTCACAGACCTGGGCACTGGCCAACTCATGATTGCCTGAATTTTAGCAGGATCTTTTGGACAGCCCGCGCTCACTGATGATGTGTCCCAAATATGCAACTGAGCGCTGCGCGAACGTGCATTTGGATAGCTTGATTTTCCATTTGTCCGCAGCAAACCATTGGAATACTGCAGCTAGGTGAACAAGATGCTCTTCATAGTATCTGCTATAGACCAAAATGTCGTCGAAGAATACAATGACGAATTCACGCAAACCAGGAGCCCGATTGACATTCATTGCACCTTGGAAGGTTCCTGGGCCGCCGGTAAGGCCGAAGGCCATGACACGAAACTCATATTGGCCGAGTGAAAGGTCCTTGTTTGGTTTTGGTAATTGAGTGACAACCTTAGGTGGCCTAATATGTTTAAGTGAGATACACAGGTGATTAGTCCACAGGTACAAGTGTGTGAGCAACATATGCTATGATGGTGATGATGGCTCAAAGATGTTGCAAAGCTCACACATGTGATGATGAAGGAGCTTATTGCACATGAGACATGACATGGAGTCATGTGATCAAGGTGGAGAAGATCAAGACATGACTTGGCTTGATGGACCGGTTGCAAGCGTGAAGGGCAAGTCAGAGGCTTTAGAGTGATGGACCGCGTGGCGGTGAAGCTTGAGCAAGACTTGGCACCGATGGACGAAGGCAACGGTAAAAAGCAAGTGAAGTCAAGATCGATGAACCAATACGGTCACGTGATGATATGAAGTGGATCATATCATTTGGTGATTGGTTGGTGCATGTGTTGCATCAACAATGGAGGAGATGGAATGGAATGCGCAAGGCAAAGGTATAACCTAGGGCATTTCATTTCACCTGTCATAGGTGTGTAGAGAAGTTTACGATCGGGTTTAGGATAGATGGCCGTACTATCAAGAGGGGCAAACTTGTTTGCATATCGGTCATCTAGTGCCACTCGAGTAATCTAACTTTGCATCGTCGCTAGGATCGAGTGGCGTGGCAAGTTGAGTGGCTAATCCTTTGAAAAATGTTTGTGAAAAGCTAACACATGTGCACAAGGTGTTGTACACTTGGTGGTGTTGGCACATTTGTAAAGGAGAAGAAGTTGGTGAAGAAAACGAGTTGAATGTGCTAGTCACGGGGTGACCAGACGCGTCCGACATGCTTACCGGACGCGTCCGGTACTGTCTCAAGCGGCAGTGTTCCTGATGTGACCGGACGCGTCCGGTATTCTAGCTAGGCGCGGGCAGAGTTGCCGAGGTGACCGGACTCTGGCTCGTAGCAGTGACCGGACGCTGAGCAACGTCAGGTCATGGTGATGTGGGGCGCGGGTGTTGGCCTAGAAAGGACCAGACGCAGGGGCGCGTCCGGTCGGCCACACCGGACGCGTCTGGTCGCAGTTGAGCGGCTCTAGGAGCTCTCTAGACTCGACCGGACGCTGCCCCTCCTGCATCCGATCGTCCACACCAGACGCGTTCGGTCGCAGTTGAGCGGCTATGGGAGCTCTCGGGACTCGACCGGACGCTGCCCATCCTGCGTCCAATCACTTTGCTACAGTGCGTTCGATGCGTCGCGTCAGAGCATGTCAGAGAGCCGTTGGGCGGCAATGGCTACTTCTTTTGAATGGGACACGTGGCGGTCAAGCAGTGACCGGACGCGTCCGGTGCACACGACATGCGCGTCCGGTCGTCCCGAAAAATGCCCAGTGAAGAGGTAACGGCTATTTTAGCCATTGGGGCTATAAATAGAAGTGTTGGTCAGCCTTTGGCTGTGTGTGGAGCACACTAGAGCCTTGGTGGTTTATTTGGTAGTGCTTGGGAGCCCTCTAACTCACTTAAGCTTGATAGTGTTCATCCGATCGAGTGAGCGAGCGATTCTAGTGCGATTGCATCGTGAGGTTGCATCGAGTGGCACTAAGTGGTCGTCTTGCAAGCCGGTGGTGCTTGTTACTCTTGGAGGTTGCCACCTCCTAGATGGCTTGGTGGTGGTCTCCGTCGAAGCCCGCAAGAAGCTTGTGCGGTGCTCTAGAGAAGTGCTTTGTGAGGGGCATTGTGCTCGCCCCACAGGAGCCACGAAGAGCAACTTTAGTAGAGCGAGACGTGAAGGGTGACAAGTGATCCGGCTAGGTCAAGTGCTAGAGCTTGTGGTAAGCACTCCACGTGGGAGAGTGTGACTTGTGGGTCACCACTAGCAAGAGGACCGGTGGCAACCTTGGGGCTTGTCTCAACGGGGACTAGCGTGTTGGCAAGCATGTAAACCTCGGAAGAAAAATCACCATGTCAACATTATTCTTCCCGTTGGTTTGCAATCCCCTTACACAAGCTAGTAATTACTTTCATATACATTGTGTTTGTGTAGTTGCTCTTGTAATTAGTTAGCTTGTGTGGCTCACTAGTTACCTTCTTACTTGTGTAGCATAGAAGTAGCTCCCTTGCATGGCTAATTTGGTTTATGTAACCTTGTTAGTCACATTGCTTAGTTTATGTAGCTAAGTATTTGCGCTCTCCAATTTAGCATTGGTTGCCTTGTTATTGAGCATTGCTAGTGAGCTTAGGTGGCTTTGTGCTTTTGCTTACTAGCATGTGTAGGAGCTCCCTCGTTGTTTGAAGTACTAGTGGCATAAATTTGTGTGACCTTGCTTCTAGAATTGGTTAGGTGAGCTCTAGCTAGCCCGGCACCTTAGTTGCTTAATTAGGATCTTTGCAAGGTGCTAGAGAACATAGATAGAGGGGTGTAGTGTTGGCTAAACCGATAGTTTTAATTCGGTACTTGTTTTAGTTAGCCGACGTGATTAATTTTAGAAAGGACTATTCACCCCCTCTCTAGTCCACCATCTCGACCTTTCAAGTGGTATCAGAGATAGGTCTCTCATTTATGGTCTTCACCGACCCGAGAGGATGGCGTCTAGTGGGCTAGATGTTTGTGAGACACACATTTTTATGGCATAAATTTTGTATTTTGGAAAAATCACATGCTTGATCATTTTCATGCAAAGGGGCCTAAGTTTTGGTGGATTGTCACTAGTGGTCTCACCCATGTCTTGGACCATAGAAATCTCACCCAAGCTCAAAGAGTTCTCTATGAACTTTATGCACATGCTTGTTGTTATCTAATAAATGCTTTGAGCTTTGATTTAATAAAAAGGATAAACTATATGGGAACCGCTCGTGAGATATGGGAATCAATCAAGCACACCTTCGGTGATTCCTCCACGTGGGATGATGAAAAATTCAAGAAGGAAGAGCCTTAGGAGGAGGCACATAAGTGTGTTGAGCATGACCACAATTTGGTGATTGTGGAAGATTGCTCCACCTCATGGTCAAATGATAATGATGATGATGCTACCACAAAATCACTTGACAAGATTGATGGTGATGCCTCAAGTGATGTACATGATGATCCTACCCCATGCACACTTGATGGTGATGATGGTTCATGCTCGGGCCATGATTGCGATGCTACTACAAGCCCATCCACTACACCACATTGTTTCATGTCACAAGGTGACACCAAGGTATCAAATGCTAATGTGGTCGATCATGTTGATTCATATGATGAGCTAGTTAGTAGACTTGCTAGCATAACCATGTCTTTAGAAAATGAGAAAGCTAAAACATTGAAATTGAAAAATGAAAACTTATTTCTAAAGAACTCATGTGAAGAACATAAGAAATTACTTGATGTTCTTAAATCTTCACATTGTGAGCTAAAATTGACTCATGAGACACTATTTGCATCTCATGAATAATTATTAGAACAACATGCTTCTCTCATTAAAGTGTGTTCAAAGAAACTTAAAAATAATGAGAGCTCATCACATGAGTCAAGTGATCAATTGCAACATGTGACTAACTCTTGTGATGTAGGAAAAAAGCAGGTATCCACCTCTTGTGATGATTATTAGAAATGCCATGCTCTTTACATATAGATGCTTGTTCTACTTCTATGTCTTATGAGACTAACCTTTTGAAGGAGAACAATGAGCTCAATGAACAAGTGAAGAATTTGAGCAACAAGTTAGAGAGGTGCTACAACTCTCAAGTCATCTTCGAGCATATGTTGAACAACAAAAGAAGCTATGGTGACATAAGTGGCATTGGCTTCAACAAGAGCAAGATCAAGGGCAAGAGATGGGGCAAGAGAAGATATGAAAGAGAGATAAAGAAGCAAGAACAAGAGAAGCTCTCTCATTTCTTGTGCTTCAAGTGCAATAAAGTGGGACATCTTGTAAATGGTTGCCCCAATGAAGAAAAGCTCAAGTTGAAGAAAGAAGAAGAGAGGCTAAGGCATGTCAAGTGCTTCAAGTGCCGCACTTGAGGTCATCTTACATTAATGTGCCCAACCAAGCAATTTGTGAAGCAACTATAAGAGCCTCAACCAAAGCCACAAGTTAAGCAAGAAAAGAAGCCCCAAGTGCAAGACAAGACCAACTATGAAGATGGTGGTGATTCGGGGATAAAGAAGAAGAAGAAGACAAGAAGAGGTGGAAAGGCAATGCATCCAATGCAAACTCAAGATGCCAAGATGATGAGCAAGACACAGGATGAGAAGAAAGTCTATGCTCACATCAAGTGCTTCAAGTATGGAAATATGGGGCACTTTGCCTCTAAGTGTCCTACCAAGCTTGAAAAGAAGGCTCAAGCAATCCATGAGAGGCAAGGCAATGGGAAGCACCACATGAGCAAGGAAGAGAAGGCTCAATCAAAGAGAAAGTGCTACTCATGCCGCGAAAGGGGACACATGACACATTCATGTCCCCTAGGTAACACTCCTAAGCCTATTTTAATTGATGATGATTTTATGCTTAGGAAGAATAATAATGGTACCTCTATGGTTGCTATTGCAAAACATCCCGCTACTCATACTAAGGCTTTGCCTAAATATCTTGCTCCTAACTTGAGAGGACCCAAACTTGTTTGGGTACCATCAAAAAGTGGATGATTGTTTGTAGGTACCATTGCATTGGAGGCTTGGTTCAAATGGTAATCATCTTGTTGATTATGTAGTTGAGCCAAGTATTGATAAGTGATGATCATTATCATAATGCCATGACAAATTGAGTGAAGTCCAAGTGCTATCAACAAACAAGTGCTATAATTCAAGTTATTGGTGATTGATTGGATCTATTTGATGGCTTGCAAATATTTGAGTTGAAGCTCGCTAATTGGATGATCATGAGCTAACCAAGGTATATCTCTTGTTGATCATTTCATTTGGGTGCATATGAGTTGATTGAATAGGATAAATATACAGTGTTGCTTGCTATAAGATGTTTGAATGGATAAATTGATTAGTAGTCAAGTTTGGATTGATTTGTGTTGAATAAATTCATGAGATGACTTTTAGTGAGTGGTTGAATGGATTTATGTCTTGTGAAAGTATTCAAACAAGTTGGTTTCAAGTTTGATTCACATTTGATGAAGTATAGCTCAAGTGATTGAAATCTGTCCTATATTGAAGATCTGAGTGAGTTGTGATCTTAGCCATGTTTCAGTGATCAAAACTTATTGGATTGGCATAAAAATTGGTGTAAATGCTCTAGACTTATGGTATAAGATTCTGTACAAATTTCATGAGAATTGGATAAGAGATGCTTCGGTTTTGGAGTGGATCTTGTCAGCTATAGTGCAGCAGTTTTCAGCATATAACAGGGGTGAAAGAATTGAAATCTGATAGCAATCTAGAAGTCATATGAAGCTCAAATTTTTACAGCTGATATATAACTTAGTGAAGCACATCTCAACTAAATTTCGTGGTATTTGGATTTGTACTTTGTGAGATATCTATTTTTCCTTTAAGAGTACAACATCTGCTAGAAAAGTGACAAAAGTTGGATTAATCTAGAGTCACTTTGATTGAAAGGTCTTCAAGTTGGAAACATGATTTTAAGTAATGGAGGCACCTAAGTTTGGTATTGAGATGATCTAGAAGCTTGACAAGCAAAGAGTACAAGGCCATTTGATCGTGGAGTGTACTTTGCACACATTTGGTACTCAAATTGGAAGATCAAGATCAAACTCAAGATAAAGATGAAGTTTAAGTTCTATAGATTATTGGAGATCATTTGGTAGAAAGAAAATGACTTAAACAAGTAGAAAGAAAAGAACTTAAAGAAGGAATCAAGGTTATTCATCAAGTTAAGTCCATCACTTAGATCAATCAACAAATTTATTTCAAGTGAGTGTCAAGAATGGTTCTTGGAGAGAGGTCACTTCTCCCTAGTGTAGGGGCTTGCCGCCTATGTGTAGGTAAACCAAGTGTGGTACTTGGAAGGCTAACATGAAAGTGGTGATCCGAGGGACATTTGAGATGCTTAGTTGAAGCAATCAAAAGGGTTGATCAAGAAAAGCAAGCAACACCCAAAAGAGAGCTAGTCATAATATTTCAAGTGGTATTCTCACATTGGTGTTCTCATGCAAGCATTGATCAAAAGATGAATCAAGCTAACCACAACAAGATAGTGCACTTGATCATATTAGTGGTTCTCAAATCATATGGGTGAAGAATGGATTTCATTATTCATGATTGGTCTTCACCAAACTTATAATTGGACTTCACATTGCTATTGGAGTAATGAATTGAAATCTATGTGACTATCCTCTACTCCAACATAGCAAAGGTATCATTGTAATGTGCATAATCATTTCATCCCTTACTAGTATGCGATTAGTGCATATAGTACATGCTTAATAGGGTCATGCATAACAAATGAAATGTTTAAATTCATAGCCTACCACTATTGCTTGAATGATTAGTTGATCTAGTGGTTGGTATATGAATTTGTTCATGAGCTAGTGAACCCAAGTATTTATTTAATTTAGATTGCCAACAAGTGACAAGTACAACCTCGATAAGATAACCTCCAAATGAGTGTGAAGAAGCTTAGAGAGGGTTCAAACCGGACTTGAAAGCTTAGGCAAATCAATTTAGTTCAAGTCAACCATAGAAGTTCATGATAGTGATAAGAATATAAGTACAAGACAACAATGCAAACGGATATCTAGTTTATTTATTTCAAGTGGTATCTAGACTCAAGTATTTCATCAAGAATTCACAAGTGATGTCTAGATCAACTCACAAGTGATATCCTATAAGTGGTACTCATGAAGATAGCAAAGGTTCAAGAAATGGTTTTTATTGATAAATCCAACAAGTGGTTCCATACTAGAAAATTCTTTCAAGTGGTATCACATCTACAAGTGGTATCAATCATGTAAGACGATGGTTCCACAAGTGATCCTCAACTTTAAGTGATCATCAAATGAAGAATGCATCCCTCATCTACAAGAGCTCAAGTGTATTAAATGGATGACCCATGCTATCACATAGGGGGAGGTGTCCCACAAATTGGTATCAAGGTCAAAGATCCTATGTGTGGTATCTCAAGAAGCTATACAAGTGGTGTCATTCCAATAATCAAGTGATGTCCATAAAAATGCAAGATTCAAGCCTCAACCATCTACCCCAAATGCAAACCTTTGCATCAATGAGAAGCACACCTTTTATAGAAATTGATGATAAAGGAGGAGAGATTGTACAAAGATATAAAAGCTTTGGGAGAGATTGAGACAAAGAAGTAGAGGCTGGACATGGACAAAGAGAGAGCAACATTGAAGAAAAGAGATGGATCAAAATTCTTAGAAAAGAGAAGCACACAAGTAGGGGGAGCAAGCTCATGAACTTTGATTGATTGCATTTGATATATACATATTCATGTGCTTGCTTGCATTACATAAGCTTTTAAATTCAATATGCATGCTTGTGTGGTGTATGCTAGTTGTAGAATTTGAATGATGATTTGATAATTAGCATACATAGGATGATAGCTAGACTCATATTTTCACACATGGTACTACAACCTTGCTTATAATGTTGATCTCACAGGGTTTCTAATGTTTTTGTTGTCTAGCTACTCATGATGCTAAGGATGGTGTTAAAAGTGCAACTCCGATTGGTATCATGCTTCAAAGGTTATTCTATACACCTTAGCATCACTTAGTAGTGATAACACTCCCACAAATTTCATATTTATGCATGTGTGCAAACTTGAAACCAAATCATTTGAGCACACATGTAGGGGGAGCTATCACTACCAAGTCGGGTTTTATGATGCTTATCTAAATCTTAACATAGAGCTTAAATGTTGGATAAGTGGCATAAAATCCAAATCAAGTTGGCAATTTATACTTGTGTGAAGTGCGAGCTTCAAATGAGCTTAATTTCCATATCTTTCTAGAGTTGTCATCAATTACCAAAAAGGGGGAGATTGAAAGGTCCTTGTTTTGTTTTGGTAATTGAATGATAATCTTAGGTGGACTAATGTGCTTAAGTGAGATACACAGGTGATTAGTCCACAGGTACATGTGTGTGAGAAACATATGCTATGACGGTGATAATGGCTCAAAGATGTTGCAAAGCTCACACATGTGATGATGAAGGAGCTTATTGCACATGAGACATGATATGGAGTCATGTGATCAAGGTGGAGAAGATCAAGACATGACTTAACTTAATGGACCGGTTGCAAGCGTGAAGGGCAAGTCGGAGGCTTTGGAGTGATGGACCACGTGGCGGTGAAGCTTGAGCAAGACTTGGCACCGATAGATGAAGGCAACAGTGAAAAGCAAGTGAAGTCAAGATCGATGAACCAATACGGTCACGTGATGACATGAAGTGGATCATATCATTTGGTGATTGGTTGGTGCATGTGTTGCATGAACAATGGAGGAGATAGAATGGAATGCGCAAGGCAAAGGTATAACCTAGGGCATTTTATTTCACCAGTCATAGGTGTGTAGAGAAGTTTATGACCGGGTTTAGGATAGATGGCCGTACTATCAAGATGGACAAACTTGTTTGCATATCGGTCATCTAGTGCCACTCGAGTAATCTAACTTTGCATCGTCGCTAGGATCGAGTGGCGTGGCAAGTTGAGTGACTAATCCTTTGAAAAATGTTTGTGAAAAGCTAACACACATGCACAAGGTGTTGTACACTTGGTGGTGTTGGCACATTTGCAAAGGAGAAGAAGTTGGTGAAGAAAAGGAGTTGAATGCGTTGGTCACGGGGGTGACCGGATGCGTCCGACATGCTTACCGGACGCGTCTGGTACTGACTCAGGCGGCAGCGTTCCTGACATGATCGGACGCGTCCAATATCGATACCAAACGCGTCCGGTATTCTGGCCAGGCACGGGCAGAGTTGCCGAGGTGACTGGACTCTGGCTCATAGAAGTGACCGAACATTGAGCAATCACTGTTTAGCATCAGGTCGTGGTGACGTGGGGCGTGGGTGTTGGTCCAGAAAGGACCGGACGCAGGGGCACGTCCGGTCGGCCACACCGGACGCATCCGGTCGCAGTTGAGCGGCTCTGGGAGCTCTATGGACTCGATCGGACGCTGCCCCTTCTGTGTCTGGTCGTCCACACTAGACATGTCCGATCGCAGTTGAGCGGCTCTAGGAGCTCTCTGGACTCGACCGGACGCTGCCCATCCCGTGTCTGATCACTTCGCTGCAGTGCGTCCGATGCGTCGCGTCAGAGCGTGTCAGAGAGGGCCGTTGGGCGGCAACGGCTACTTCATTTGAATGGGACACATGGCGGTCAAGCAGTGACTAGACGCAGCGACAGGACGCGTCCGGTCGCCACATCAGACGCGTCCGGTGCACACGACCTACGTGTCCGGTCGTCTCAAAAAATACCCAGTGAAGGGGTAACGGCTATTTTAGCCCATGGGGCTATAAATAGAAGTGTTGGTCAGCCTTTGGCTGTGTGTAGAGCACACTAGAGCCTTGGTGGCTTATGTGACAGTGCTTGGGAGCCCTCTAACTCACTTGAGCTTGATAGTGTTCATCCGATCGAGTGAGCGAGCGATTCTAGTGCGATTGCATCGTGAGGTTGCATCGAGTGGCACCAGGTGGTCGTCTTGCAAGCCGGTGGTGCTTGTTACTCTTGGAGGTTGCCACCTCCTAGACGGCTTGGTGGTGGTCTCCGTCGAAGCCCGCAAGAAGCCTATGCGGTGCTCCGGAGAAGAGCTTTGTGAGAGGCATTGTGCTCGCCTCACGGGAGCTGCGAAGAGCAACTCTAGTAGAGCGAGACGCAAAGGGCGACAAGTGGTCCGGCTGGGTCAAGTGCTAGAGCTTGTGGTAAGCACTCCACATGGGAGAGTGTGACTTGCGGGTCACCACTAGCAAGAGGACCGGCGGCAACCTTGGAGCTTGTCTCAACGGGGACTAGCATGTTGGCAAGCATGTAAACCTTGGAAGAAAAATCACCGTGTCAACATTGTTCTTCCCGTTGGTTTGTAATCCCTTTACACAATCTTGTAATTACTTTCATATACATTGTGCTTGTGTAGTTGCTCTTGTAATTAGTTCGCTTGTGTAGCTTACTAGTTACTTTCTTGCTTGTGTAGCATAGAAGTAGCTCCCTTGCGTGACTAATTTGATTTGTGTAACCTTGTTAGTTATATTGTTTAGTTTGTGTTGCTAAGTATTTGCGCTCTTTAATTTGGCATTGGTTATCTTGTTATTGAGCATTGCTAGTGAGCTTAGGTGGCTTTATTCTTTTGCTTACTAGCATGTGTAGGACCTCCCTCGTTGCTTGAAGTACTAGTGCCATAGGTTTGTGTGACTTTGCTTCTAGAATTTGTTAGGTGAACTCTAGTTAGCCCGGCACCTTAGTTGCTTAATTAGGATCTTTGCAAGGTGCTAGAGAACATAGATAGAGGGGTGTAGTCTTGGCTAAACCAATAGTTTTAATTCCGCACTTGTTTTGGTTAGCCGACGTGATTAATTTTAGAAATGACTATTCACCCCCCTCTAGTCCGCCATCTCGACCTTTCACCGAGGTGAGTCTGGAAGGCTGTCTTCGGTTCTTCACCTGGATGCAGTAAGATTTGATGAAATCCGACGCGAAGGTCCAGGTTGGAGACCAACTGGCATGAGTAAGCTCGTCCATCAATTGATCAAAAACTGGTGCAAGAAACTTGGACTTCGCTGTGATTGCATTCAGCTGACGAAAATCAACGCAGAACCGATAGGATCCATCCTTTTTCTTGACGAGCAATACCGGGGAAGAAAACGGACAATAGCTCGGCTGAATCAGTCCTTGAGCTAGCATGTCACGCACTTGCCGCTCAATTTCATCCTTTCAACCAGGCGGGTACCGATATGGACGAGTGAAAATGGGCTGAGCGCCCGGAATCAGAGGAATACGATGATTACATGCCTGGGACGGAGGCAGCTCAGTAGGTTCTTCAAACATAGAGGAAAACTTCTGCAGTAGAAGCTGAATCTCAGGAGGTACATCCACAGCCTGCTGCTCTTGAGGCACGGCATCCTGAACTGCACAGAGTTGAATGTACAAATGGGAAGGACTGACAGAATCAAGCCCCTGCAACAAGACCAACTGCCCCTGATAAGGAATAGCCAACCACTTCTGTAACCAGTGTACATGCATTGGGTCTGTAACCAGTGTACATGCATTGGGCTATGAGCCTCCAACCAGTCCATGCCGATGATAACATCATAGGCAGTAAGCGGTAACAGCCTGAAATTAGACCGGAAGGAATACTGATCAACAGTCCACTGAATGTCATGCAAAATTTCGGAACTCTGAATAATGCCACCACCAGCAACTTGTACCTGGGTTGGAGCAGGCAGCAGAGAGACCGCTGACAACCACTGAGCAACAGAAGTACTGAGGAATGAGGCTGAACTACCAGAATCAATCAATATGCGAACTGGGCAATTCTATACTGAGCCTTGAAACTGAATAGCTCGAGATGGAGTTGAACCCGGCAGAGCAGCCTTAGAAATAGCCATGAAAACGTGGTCCTCACTGCATCCTGGGCCCGAGTCCTCTGGTAAGCAATCATCATCATCAGAAAAAACTTGCCAGATCGCTTCGACAGCGAGAAGAACCTCTGGGGAGCACTGATGGTCCATGGACCATTTACCACCACACTTGAAGCAGAGCCCAAGCGCTCGACGGTAAGCTTTCACCGCCTTGAGAGTAGAATCAGTGGACGACGTGGCTCCCGCGGCTGGGACAACAGTTACATGGGCCTTCTCCACCTTGGGCGGGGGCGGCAACGGCAAGGGTGTCTTGACCGCCGGCAGAGACTTGAACGGCGAGGACCAATCACCGGAGCGGAACGGCTTCGACGGCGGGGATGCCACCTCCTCCTGCAACAACGCAAGGCGACAAGCAGTATCAAAGTTTTGGGGCCTTTGAATAACCACAATTGCACGAATGCCATGACGAAGCCCATCCATGAATCGAGTGGTGAAAAAAGGGATCATATGAAGGAGAATTGGCTTTTAGCTGGTCCACCAGTTGGGAAAAGGCTGATACATAGGCAGACACTGTGGTTTGTTGGCGGATGTTGAACATTTGGCGAAGGAGGGATTTGTGCTGGTCCCGATCGAAACGATCATGCAACAATTGGCAAAAGGATGACCAATTGAGCGAAGGCAACTGGGGAGATAATGACTGGTACCAGCAAACAGCCGCAACCTCCATGTAATGCTCAACCAAACTGACCCAGACAAACGGATGGACCTCGTAGGTGTTGAAATACTTCGTACAGAGTGAACGCCAACGGCGAGGATAGTTTAGGAAGACGGCTAGTATTAGGTGACTGTTGAGAACTCTTAGGAGGACGAGGGGGAGGATAACGACGCGGTAGGACGGGGCTAGAACGGAATGGTTCTGGTCGACGAGCAAAGTGATTGAATGGACCCGGGATCACAGCTAACTGAGGATGGGCGGGACGCGAACACGGCTGGTGAGAAACAGTAGTAGCAGGAGTGGAATCGGACGACGTACCCCGGGTCCCGTATCCTGTGTAGTCGGTTCAACGCGGCGCCCAAACACGGGCAGTTCGGCGGGGAACCCCTTCGATGAGTTCGCAGCCGCCTTGGTTGGAGAGTTGGCGATGCTGGTGCCGTGCGGCATCTCGTCGAACACCGCGCGGGCGTGGTTCTTCGCCATCTTCTGGACGGAGATGCGGATGTCGTCGAGGACGCCATCCACCTCAGGCTGCCATGCGCACAACTCCTTGGTGGCCTTCTCGAGCGTCGTGACCCGATCGTCACGCTCGTCCTTGACGGGGCTGATGCGGAGAGCTTCGAGCGTTCGCAGGCGGTTGTTGAACTCAGCATCACGGTCGGTGTAGCTCGCCTCCAAGGACGTCACGCGGCTCTCGACGGTGTTGACCTGCAGATCCGCTGGGGCGGACTCCAGGTCGGCGACGGGCCGCGAAAGCGCGCTCTCCGCCGTGACGTGCGCCGCCTCCAGGGAGGTGAGTCGGGAATCGATGGCGGTGGAGCGGTCGGAGATGGAGAGCTCCAACTCGGCGAAGCGGCGGTTGAGGCGGCCATCCTGCTCATCGAAGCGACGATTCAGCTGTGAAATCTCGTCAAGGATAAGCTTCATGTTCGGCTCCATGGCGCCGCGGGATCGCTGAAACCGGGTGTAGTGGGGATGGGGGCTAGGGTTGGGGTCCAGGATCGAATGAGGAATCCAATACCAAATTGTTAACAGCAGCGCGGGGGAAGAATAGCAAACTTGGGGAAGGGGGAAGAACAGAGGAATTAGGCAAACTTGAGGAAGGGGGAAGAACAGAGGAAGTAGGCAGGATGAGTACTTCGATTAGAACATAGCAAGGTTTACAATTCCCCTCCCCCCCTTCTCACAGCTTAGCCTATATACATATACATGAGCTAGCGCAGCCACTCTCAGGGCCAGAAGTCTTTGGGTTGGGCTTGAGTTGGGCCTGGACGAAGATGCTCCGGCTTGCTTGTCGTTCTGGCCCAGCGCGTGGACATGCCGATGCCACCTCCCTCAGACAACGACTCGGAGTCGAGGTGGACGGCCGTGCCGCCCCGGCAGCGAACGGACGCCGTCATGGCAGGAACCATCAGACAGCGCCGTGTCAGGGGCTCGCAGACGATCAAGTCCTGGTGTCCGGTCTTGAAGTCCGCGCGGTTGATCATCAGGAGGAGGCTCCCGCATCTTCCAGTGGTTGTTACTTCCAATTCACGGGGAGGAAGTGGCGGCCGTCGACAGCGGAGGCCAACGACGGCGATGACTTGAAGTATGGACGACGGATCAAGTTTTGGCTGTTGTAGTAAGAGCCAGCGATGATGGGTGCTCTGTTGTGGAGGGCGCGGAAGCGGCGGAGGAAGCCGGCGCAGGCGATGACGCGTTGCCATCGCTTGCACGTCGACGCTGCACCAAGGAGCCAGATCGGCGACTCCAGACGCAGTAGGATGAGCTCGAGAAGTCGTGGGTGCCCATGCCTGCCGCTCTGGATGAAAACGTAAACGTAATGTAGATCGGTTTGCTCCCTTCGTTCCTTTGATTTCATAGATTAGATTAGTCCTCCAGAATCAGAAGACGTAAGTATCCGTGCACAAGCTGACACCTACTAATATATTTCGGAACCTCAGATGCGCGGCCTGCTGACACCTAATATTTTCGGTGACCTGATGTGATGGCCTCGTGCGTGACCTGACCCTGGCCGGGTGATGCGCGGCCTGCGCCGGCTTGGAGGTCCTGGTGGCAGGCGGAGAGGCTGGCGGCGGCGGAGATGCGACTCACGATCTCTCGCGCCAAAAAAAAAAAAAAAAAAAAAAAACTGCTGGGAACCAAATTTGGTGCAGGACTGTTTTGGGACTAAATTATTGTAAACTCTTGGAGATGACCTTTTTATTCCTGCCAATATCTTTTTGGGAGTTGGAAAACATCATGTTTTTGGAAGAAAAAATAGGATGCCCTTGGAGATGCTCTTAGACACGAATATAGACATGAAAAAACATTTATATACTCTTGAATGTTAAGTAGAGACTAGCAAATATGTTTGTGCGTTGCTACGGGAGAAGGGTCGCGTGGTTGGGAACTACGTGATCCTTCTTCCTCCTTGCCGGCACCACTCCCACCCCTGCTCTCGCTTGCGCACACCGCCTCATGCACCCCTCAGCCGCCGTCCCCTCCATCGGGCTTCTAGCACCCACAGTCGGCAGCTCACACAGTATCACTGCCCCACCAACCTCCCACGCCGCCCTACCCTAACCACAGGGCTCCTGTCGACTACTCCGGCACGACGCCCCCGTTGTTAGCCCTGCGCAACTGCCATCTCCCACCGCCCCGGCGAGCGTTGCCCACGTCGTCTCGGCCACCATCACCGCCATGTCGCGACCACCAACCCAAACCCTCTTGTACACATGTCTGTCAGTGAATTCTATCCTAGAACCGTGACCCCGGCGCTAGGTGGCTCTTCTTCCCCTTGTCGGGGCACGAACGCACGCCCCATCACGTGTCTGAGTTTGCGCTGGGAAAAATAAAAATACAAAAACCATGAAAAAAACATACTAAACTATACTTGGGAAAAGAAAATAATAAAACCTAAAAATGTGTCGATAAAGTACTCACCTGCTCCATGTAGATTTTGCACGTCTCACCGATCCAACATAGACTATTGACAGATTTTGTTTATTTTGTTAACAATTGTGCCTGTGCGTTGCTAAATGCGAGTTGTGGTTACTTGTATGAGCACAGATCATGAGTCCGGACTCTCATACGGGCCTCGGAGGGTGTGAGCACATTTTGGAAAGTAAAAAGATATGAGACTCATAATATATTTATTATTTATTATTTTATTTATAAGAAAAAAAGTTGGATGAAAAAGATAAGAAATAGGAGTTATGCTTACTTGTATGAGCACGGACCATAAGTCCGGACTCATACGGCACATGGAGGGCGTGAGCGCATTTTAGAAGTTAAAAAATAGGAGACTCATAATATATTTGTTATTTATTATTTTTGTTTATTATAAGAAAGAATGGGAGATAAAAAAGAGAAGAAAATGTCACGTAATGGTGGAAACTAAAAAATAAAAAGAAACGGGAAAGGGACTAAAACAACGGACGGTTCACGGAGAAAAACTAGGACACAGTTTTTCGTATTTGATGGCAAGTCTGAGCGAGCCACTTCAGGATTAGGTTGGACGAAAATTTAGGGTGGCAAGAAATTTTGCCTCTTTAGTATTAGGGATTAGTAGAAATGCCCGAGCCTTGCAACGGGAGAAAAAGGTCTATTGAACGTTCATGGAAAACAATACAAGAATGATACATATTTATTTATATTTTATTCTTTCTAAAAAAATTATAAATGCACTTATATTATGATGACCATGACATCCATAATATAAGTTAATGTTGGTAATAATATGGCAATGCTCTATTAAACCATGTATCGAATTAAAATGCATCACAAAGCACGTAGATATTTAGACGCAAATATATATCACAACATTAATTTTTATATTATCCATGTGGCGATACAGTTAGAAATCCTGCTCATTGACTTTACAGGAGAACAAAAAAAAAGTGTAGTTCTAATCTCTAATTAAAATTAACAAGAATTAATTTAGCGAGCGATATGTCGTGGATTTAAAAAATATATATTTTTCATTACATTCTGATCCACATATCTAGGGACCATAGACGATCTGACCTCTGAATTAATCTCCTATTTATCTCCTTTGTTTATATTTTCTGCTAATCTTGCCACGTGAATGACGATTATACCGTTCTAGCTAATTTATGCCGAGAAGAACCGGATCCACGGCCTGATGACCTGATCGTCATGGCCCCGCAGCACCCAGCAAGGCGGGCGGCTGGGCAGCACCTAGCGCGTGGGATGTCAGGGTCGCCTCCATCCAGCCGAGCGCGTCGGCCGCCTCCAGCAAGCCAAGTGCGCCGGCCAGCGGGCTGCACAAAGCGTGCTGGCCGCCGTATAAGCCTAGGGGCGCGTGATAACAAATCTATCACTATCTCTAATATCAACTAGGGCCATGTTTAGTTCCGGCCAAAGTCGGCGACGACGGATCTACAGCTGCACTGTAGCACACTGTAGCATTTCGTTTGTATTTGATAATAATTGTCCAAACATTGACTAATTATGCTCAAAACGTTCGTCTCGCAAAGTACAATCAAACTGTGCAATTAGTTTTTGATTTCGTCTACATTTAGTACTTCATGCATGTACCGTAAGTTTGATGTGACGGAGAATCTTCTTTTTGCATAGTGCCAAATTCAGGAAATTGGGGGAACTAAACATGGCCTAGGATAGGAAACGTGCCAATGCATAGCACGGAACCCGATATATCTTGGAATCGAATTCCTTATCATCGGTGAACATTAGTTGTTGTAACTCGTATGATCACGAATCATAAATCCAAGTCATGTATTGAGAACTACAACTTTGATATGGATCATGTCAACATCTGAGGTTGTTTAAAAATTTTAAATTCACGAACTTAAAATAATATTTTAGGACTCTTTGGAATGAAGAACTTCTCAACTACAGTTTGATATAAAGTTTGTCGAGTTCACATGAAAAAATTATGAATTATTTTTTAATGAACTATTTTTTAGAGACGACATCTTAATATGTCCGCCTTAGAAAATCGATTTTAGAGATGGACACTTAAAATGGCTGCCTTCGTTAATAACAAATTTTTAGAGATGGACATCTAAAGATATCTATCTTAGGCCGCCCATCTCAGTAATTGATTTTCAGAGGTGGGAATTTGGCGGTCTCTTGATGTGTACGCCTCTGCTAATCAGACAAGCAATCTCTTAAAATCATTTTTGTGATAGTGAGTCCAAATGGACAGCTATTTATGCTCCAAATTTCTTTGGTTATTTATTAGTTTGTGCCCATCTCTTCCGGTTGGACTTCACATATGTTTGCATGGAAAGCATATTGGGCCTTTCCCGTTTTTTGCATGGGCAATATGATCTATTCACACACCTTTCTTTCTCCCAATCCATTGAAATGGAGATTTTAATGCTTGCGTTGTCCAGCAGCAAAGAAACATGATTTTATAATGGTACCGATCAAATTTTAGAATTGGCGATGTCAATAACAAATTACGCGGTTGAACAGTATTTGTAAGCAAAATTTGCCTAAAACAAAAATCCATTGAACAAAAGTAGACAGCAAAACAATATTTAAACATGAAACCCATATTATTTTTTATCTTCAGTGAGTGCCTTCATGACTAACTGAACTGTCAAAAGCCGAGTTTTTTTTTCCATATAGAGCAACTTGCTAAAGCTGTCTCCAACAGGAGACCCATTGCGGAACCCAAACTCAAAATGGGTCTCTAACATAATACCTATAGCCTCCGACAGAGTATCTATATAGAAGACCCATTTTAGGTGCCAGGAGAGGCATAACCCAAATTTGAGTATCCTCTCTCCTGGAGACACATTTGCAGAAAGAGTTATCTTTTGGGTCTTGTTGTTGGAGAAGACAAAAAATATGTATTGAACCCTTTGCCTATAGCGCTACCCAAAGTACGAATGAGTCTTGTATTTTGGGTCGCGGTTGTTGGAGACAGTCTAATTAAGGTCCCGTTTGGCACGGCTCCACTTGACTAGTGTAGCCATTTTTTCAGCTTCAACTCCACAAACAGCTCCCTTAACGGAGCTGCAGCTGTTTTTATGGACCGTTTGGCGAAACAGCTCCTCCTTGTAGACAATATTAATGAAAAGACCAAAATACCCTCCTCCTCCTCCTCCTTCTCTCGGTCCTTCTCAACGCATCCGGCGGCGATGCTCGCGCCCGTGCGTGTCTAGCAGGCGCCACGTCCCACACACCCCACAACAGCTGCGTCTGCGCCCGAGCGCCTCTGGCAGGTGACGGCTGCGTCCAGCGCGCCTCGGCGGCGGCACCCTTGTCGGCCCCAACGCGTTTGGCAGGTGGCGTTCCCATCCCACGCACCCCCCGGCAATGGCGTCCGCTCCTGCACGCTCGGGCGGCGACGCCCTTGTCCGCACCAGCACCCGCGAGCGTCCTGCGGCCGGATTCTACGCCCTCGGCGCCCGTTGCCGGTCTTCCCTGCGCGCCCCGGTAGGCGCAGCCTAGCTTCCCCACGCACGCACCTCTTCTTCTCTATGCAGGAGCAAAACGGGTATCTGTACTTGTTGGGCCCACTAAGGCGAGGTGGAGCTGGGTGAAGCCACTGTTTGTAGCTTCATCTCGCACCTATTCTCTGTCTCGGCAGGTTTTAAGGGGCTCCTTGGGTGGAGCTATTTCGTTTTACCCCTTTTGGCACAAAATGGCTCCAAATAGCTCCAGGAACCGGTGGTGGAGTTGTGCCAAATAGGACCTAAAGGCACCACTTTTCCTTCGGCGGTCTAGAAAAATTCCATGACTAATTGACGTTCACATCTTCACATCCGAGAAAAAGGAACTAATAGACATCAGAGGAAGATTGGACTATGGAGAGATATCAATTTTTATACATAGCCACATATATTTTACGAGCATAAATTCTGTGTCACCGTAGAACACACAGAGCATATGTGACGGTATTACTGCACTCCATAAAAGAGGCAGCACATTTCTGCCAAGGAAGGAACATTTGTATTGGACCCACATACATGGTTCCATGTGTAGTACTGGATGTTGAAATCACACATACAACCATCGGCATTATTTATTTGTTCACAAACATAAGTAGAGCACCAATAACATTGATCACTCTACTCCACACATAACGGAAAGGTCAACACGCTACACAGCAGTGCGGCATGCACCAAACCGAAGTCCACAAACACACCAGAGAAGAGCACAGCAATTGGCAGTAGCACGCATGAGAGCATATGTCTCATGCTGCTGTTGCACAAACTGAAGGGAATTCAGCTGTTGGACTGAATTCTTGTTCGCTGGCTCTTATTTTATTTCACACCATCTTTTTCCAACAAGAGCACATAGGCATCAGTGATGGATGGATGGCTGGATCCATTGAGGAAGGCTGACAAAACAAACCAAAGCAAAGCAAACTAATGCAAACGTGACAGACCACAGGACACAAGCAAAAGCATATGCATCCATGTTGTCATTTGCGTGCGCACGCGCACACACACAAACCAATCAAGCGGACGCAGAAGCAGAATTGTGAACAACAGATCGAAGGCGAGACACCAGCTAGCAGGCCAGCCAGCGACTGTAATCCAACGAAGAGCCGGCCGGGTTACTTCATCTGCAGGAGTTGGAGAGGAGAGCATCAGAGAGAAACACTAATATCTATCAATTTAGGTGAGCAAATCAACAACGTGAAGTGTCTGCCATGGCAGTCACCCTCGGTGCATGTATATAAAAGGACTGTATAATTCATCACTAACGACTAATCCATTGGTCAGGAGCATAAATAATACTGTAGTCATCTTGTACTATGATAAGCATATGTAAAAACATTGGAGTTAGATGGCAGAGATGGAGGGAAGGGAGTTCAATTGGTTGCTAAATAGATCTGGAAGACAGAATTCTAACATATATGTTCTAGAGCTGCATGATGGGAAAGAGGGAGGGACTACCTGAGCACACTGCCCCTGAGCAGGGTCTTCTTGTAATACCGTGGGTGGATGGGTCTGTAGTGGTCTGCCTGCGAGCGGTCATCCCACTCCAACCTGTCCCACCATTCCTTCTCGCAGTCGCACTCCACTACCTTGTTGCTGCTGCCAATGTCAGGAAGGCGCGTGAGGTTCCAACAGCCCCTGATCTTGACGGTCTCAAGATTAGGTGCAGACATTCTGACCCCACAAATGTGCTGTAGCGAAGGGAGCTCATGCAGGTGGATACGCTTCAGCTTGGGGAAGTCTTTGGAATCTGGCTTATCTCTTTTGAAAGGAAATATCTCCCTGAGATCACCGCACCATGCAATCTCAAGGGTCTCAAGGAGGCGCAAGCTGTCCCCATCCTCGTCAAACCACCCCATGGTCAAAGGGAGTACGTGTACAAGCCTAGGGCAGAAGTCCAGGTGCAGCAAAGTCAGGTAATAAAATATACGGTCTCCCTTTGATGTTGAGATATAGCGTGACTTTAGGAGTTGGGATGCCCAGAATATTCTCAGCTGATAAGGAAAGCCAATGTATTGAACATTATCAAAGACAAAGTCCAGTTTGGGGCACCTCTCAATTCTGCACCACTCTGGGCCAGGCCATTGTGAACCATATTCATCTGAAGTGATACTAGTGATGGACGGGCAATCGTGCACATGCAGGATCTTAGCACAGTCAGTTACAAACCTTGGGACAGCAATAGTACTAGTCTCTTCACCACCTGGAGGTGATTTTGTCCTCATTTGGTCTTGTATGTGTATGTAGCACCTCTTTTCAGGAAGATCAGGAACATCCGGGCAAGGCCACATCCACATGATTCCCAGAGTATCAGCACCGCCTTCACTAGCTTGTTGTACGCGGTCCACGGAGATCTCTGTGTATACTGTAGGCGCAGGCTGCCGCTGCAGGTTTGCCAGCAATTGCTGCTCACGACTGCCTGCGCTCTTGAATATTCCTTCATCTTTGCCACCACCACCAACAGCGGTAGGATGAGGAGGAGAGGAAATCTCCACATATGCCTTGCGGGAATCAGAGTAGACTGGCTTCAGGGACGCAAGGAGCCTTGCATCCCGTACAGAAATGTGCCAGTCAAATTCACTGCTTGGCCGATTGCCATGTGGTGCAGCTGCAGGTGCTACTGATGCTCCAGTAGTAGCAGTACTAGTACCCCGCTTGGCCTTTTCTTCTCTAGATTGGGCTGTGGGTGCTGACAGCGTGGTGTCAATGCACAGCTTACCCAAGCCTTCTTCTTCCATTTGCTCTTCCTTCGGTGGCCACAGGATTGCACAAAGCTTCATGTAGATAGAGCTCATCAAGGTTCGGGATTGCTGTTGTACTGAGGTCTAGTGTTTTCACTGCCGTGCCTGAGATGTCTAGGGTGTGGAGCCACCACATTTGTCCTCCCAACAGTAGATTCTTCAGGTTAGTACATCCGCGGAAGGAGATCTTTTCAACCCCTCACATCCATCAACAATGATGACAGTCTCGAGGCACCAAACGTTGCTGCTGCTTACCCCTGGCCCAAATAAGCTCGTCATGGAACTGGAACCACCAGTCGTATTGTTTCCTGAAAAGTCAAGATGCTCCATCTTGTTCATCTCCGAGAACAGATCATTTTGTTGGCAACTGCAGCTGACACCAGACTTTTTCACTCGGAGCTTGCGGATGTTAAGCAATCGTCCCTGTAGCTGGCCCATGTCCCATCCTTTGGCTCCGATCACATTTAGCTCCCTGAGCTGGGTCATGAGAGCCAACATCTTCGCCGACAATATCTGATCACAGTCTGTGTAGCGCACGTCGAGCACCCACAGCCTCTGAAAGCACCGTCGAATGTCTTCCTCCTTCCCTGCTCCATCTGTGCTGGTCTTGTCGGTGCCTTGACAATGGTCAAGCCATAGAAACCTGAGGGCGTAGCAGCAGAGGAATGGAGGTGATTGGAAGTTGAAGGTGCAGCGTGAGAGCTTGAGAACACAAAGCTTGCCGGCATAGTGTTGGAAAATATCTCCGTTGGGAAGAGTTCTGTCCGGGATCTGATTGAACCCATAATTTGGTGAAATCCAACTTGGCTTGCTCTCGACGAACCTTGCCAAGTGAGAGGAGGGTAAGTATTGATGGTAGTCCACATCCAGTGCCATCTCAAACTGCAGTGCATCAGCAGCTCTCCACGATCCATCATCGTCACCATCAGCTCCAGCTTCTCTGTCTCCCTGTCCTTGCTGTTGTATGATGCCATCACATATCCAGTAGTTGGCGCCATGGGTGGCCCAGTCGTAGTCGACTGAATGGCGGCCTCTACAACAAAGCCCCAGCATGTACATGAAGCACTCTGCCACTTGTGTAGGCCGATCAACATAGCCCCCGCCAAGGCCAGTGTTAATCATGCGCACTTCTACTACTTCTGAAGCCTCTTTCTGTACAAGGTAGGACCAGAGCTCTGGTGGAAGTTTCTCCTTAGCATAACGTGAGGCCGCAGGCATAAAAGCATCAGTCGTCGTTCTTTCACTCTTCATGGTCTTGTCGACTTCCCTCCAGGGTATGAGCCGGAATCTCCCTTGGAATGTCCACAGGACCTTGTTGGTTGAAAACCCGGACAAAGGGAATCCACACAAACTTGCTAGATCGATCTCCTCATTGCTCCCATTGTGGAAAATCACCAAGAATCTGTGGTTCAGCTTCTGTATGTGTTGGTGTATCTCCCTGATGACTTGTTGTAGCTCAGCGCGGGATCCCTGGGCCACCCCACGGAAATCGTCCTCCTCGTCCTCCCTGTCGAACAACTCCATCACTTTATCGGGGAGCTTCAGCTGCTCCGCGACCGCCCGCTGAAGCGCTCTCCTGCTCTGCCACATCGAGCAGTCGATGTGGATGACCTGATCAAAGTCCTGTTCGGCCAGAGCTCTCTTCCCATCTGCTGAAGTTGTGGAGAGGCGTTGGGCGATGGCTCGGAGGACGGCGGACGCCCCCAGCCCGTCCCAGCCGTCGAAGTAGAAGACATTGTCTCTGCTACCGAGGGTTCTGGTAGTATTAGTCTTTTCCTTCAGCACTTGGAGAATTGTTTCAGCGGCGTCGTCTATCGTGTCGGCATAAATATCCTGCATACATATGCACAAATGCGTCAGGCCGTTGCGGATTAAGGTGGAGCAAAAACCAGAGGAGAGATCTTGCTTGCTGCAACCTGGGTGGATTACCTGAGTACGCATGATGGATTGGATTGAGGTAATTAACCGGCCACGCCGGTCAGTTCGCCTTGGAGGATTATTTGTGCGTTCGGTGTACCACTACTATATCTTCAGCGATTAATAATGCTGCTGCAACCTCCGCTTCATTTTGGAAGGGAATGGTCCATGCGCAGAGCTGCCAATGTCCAGCAGACCGATTCCATTTGGATTACAATATGGAATCTAACCCATCACGATCATTCCATCCGCTGACCTGATCAACACACAAACATGAAACTATTCACTCAATCCTGAAATATAGGAGATCTTCAGTTTTTTCTATATCAAATTATCTTAAGTTTATTTGACCAAGTTTGCAGAGTAAAATCTCAACTTCTATTACATCAAAAAGGTAAGTTACGAAAATACATTTCATAATGTGTCAAAGAAAGCTTATTTGGTGTCATAAATATTATTGTTCTTTTTTCTAGATTTTTTTGTGAAATTTATGACAACTTGAGTTAGAACAACCAAAAAATACATCATATTTCTGGACAGATGGGGTATTTAAGAACATATAAATTATCCGTGTATATGTAGCGTCTCATGCATCATAAATTTTATGCTATACGTATGATATATCCACTTCTCCAAATTAGTTGATTTCCATGATGCGCAAGAGCTACATGCAGCAGAGCAGCAACAGACGATGAACTTGAGTAGCAGGACATATATAAATATTTTCTTGTCGAATACGTAGCAGGAGATATGTAGAAAGACAAACGGATCAAACCAAAGATTGCATGTAATTTCAAACTAGTGGTTCTTCCCATGATTATGAGCATGTTACATACATTGCAGATGGACTTGAATTTGCAACGGAAGCGATCCAATAATTAAATTACATACCTCGCTTATGTTGAATTGGCATGCAGTAGCAGGATAGAAGCCAAAGAGATGGAACCGACGATTGAGCGAGTGTTGTGCTTGTGTGCGTGTATGAGGGAGAGTCCAGAGAGAAGCAATGTAGCCGGTGGTAGTATACAGAAACTTTGCTTTTTAGGCAAATGTTCAGATAAACTTTTCTTTTGTGTGTCTGTATGCTCATCAGAGATGATTCTTTGCTTATTGGGTGAGACAAAAGAAAACAAAAGACGATTCTTTGCTTGGAACCAGCTAACCGGCCGCTGCAGGATTTTCAAAAGATAAAGTTAATAAAGACATGCTAGTAATAAGTAGCACGCAAGGGCTCCTCTGTTTGTCTTCCTGATCTGGTCCTACAGTAGAGTAGAGGGTAATTGAGTACAGTATCCTTTTCTTTTGCTGCCTTGTGAGGGGCTCAAAGTGAGCAAAGTTAGGGAATCCAATGTCTCAGAAAACTTGATGTTTTAGCTTTTGGATAATATATAGGTTAGGTTCATATCAACTTGATGTTTCCATATGTTTCTTTTAATGAAAGGTATTTTTTTTCTTAATAGTCCTGTTGAGTATTAATCTATCTTAAAAATTCAAAAATATTAAAATTTTCATACGAAGGGAGTACTACTAGCTAGATGTAGAATCCGAGCTGCTGCTGTCGACCAGTGTTTCTTTAACAGTGGTCTATTATTAATTATAAATTAAAGAATGTTTGGAAGGCTCCATGCTAAATCTCACAAAATAAATCAAATAAAAAATAAATTTTAGAAAACTAGCATAATAGTATTTGGCCAACAAAATAACATTCCATATTAAATCTCAAGGTCTAGAAACTACCAGTTTAATCAAAGAAAGTAAAATAAAAATCTCCATTATACTACCTTCTTGGCAAAGACCAACTGGACCACTACAGTTCACTTGTACTCCTAATTCATTTGGTTATTTATTAGTTTGCGCCCATCTCTTCCGGTTAGACTTCATATATGTCTGCATGAAAAGTATATTACCCTTTTCAGTTTGTGATGTATATACTTTACGGTGCATGTATGCAGAATAATAAGTCATATCTATATTCTTTATATTCTACATTCTATATTTCTATATCCACATCTATATACTCTAATAAAGCTAATAATGTCCACTATATAAGGCGCATAAGGAGGTGGGAAGTAGAAGGCTTTGCTAAGGTGACCAGCACAGCAAGGCACAGGTGGTCCTGCACAAGCAATTGGTCGTTGGTGTTAGATAATTAGCTATTTTCATGGTCAATTTAATCCAGAAATAAAACATCAGTAGGTTTGTAACGACATATATGTGCATATATATATCACTAACAAATGCTACAGCATGCAAGTATGACATACAGATTGTACCCAGCGGAGGGTCCCATGCCGAGGGCATCGGAGGCTCCATTCGCACTAGTCGACATAGTGCGTTGCTCGAAGTCGTGGACCACAGTCGATGCAGGAAGGTGTTCGCAGTGCAGTCCCACGAACGGTCACCAGGAAGAAGACGGGTTCCGCGATCGATCACCAGGAAGAAGACGTCGGACGAGCAGTCACAGAATCGCTCCCCAAAAACCTAATCGCCGCACACCCCGTGCAAGGTTCGCAGGCGGACGAGGGTTCCAGAGGCATCTGCTTTCCCGCCACTCCGTGCGCGCAGAGGTACGGGACGGGGAAACCCAAAGGGCGGCTGAGATGTGGTCTCTCGGAAGCGAAGCGGAAGGGGGGGAGGAAGACTAACGGAGGACTTTCTGTTTTATGCCTGCGGCGGGGAGGGAGAGGGCCAGCGAAGGAATTCAGGAGTCGGAGATACGGAGAGACAGAGAGACGGGAACTGGCGCAATCAACTCACCTCCACCATCAATGAGAGAAACTCTCATAATTATGTGGATTAAGTGGCAAAACCTGGCCACGCCCGCCCGTCCGCTCGCTCAGCCGCCCGCCTACCTGCCTCGCCTTGCCACGCCACGCCCACGGCCCGGCTCGGTCCGGCTGGCGGCGGCGATGGCGACACGCGCGTGCGTGTGGCACTCTTTTGTCCTTTTCTCAGCTTCACAATTAAGATAGATGAATTTTCAACCAAATAAGCTGAGTAAACATTCAGTCAAAATCCCATACGGTATTAAACCATACAACGCTTAATGTTACGTACCTTAGAGTTTTATTTGATTTATTAAATATTATACGGGCCAAGCCCATAATATATCCAACAATCCCCACCAAACTCTAGGGTTTGTAATAATGTAGTCTTAGAATCATATTTCTTTTATATACTAGTGTTTCGATGGAGACTGTTAAGTTGAACATCCATCTAGAGCAATAGTTTCACTCAGTCACAACTGAACAATGGACTAAACCTTGAATTGATATTTTTGTGTGAGGTGAATGTCACTAAAGTCCTTAGCTGATACTTGGCTGCAAAAGGCATCCCCTCTATTTGAAGCATATGAGTCATACTCCAGTGCCTTTCATGAGTATTTAGAGATCACCCAAATCTTATAGACTTGACCAGCAGTCTGACTCATATAGGTGTGTTCCTCAAAAGATGTTCTGTAGGACAACATCTTTGCTTTAGCAAGTCACTTGGAATACATTAAGGTAAAAACCAACCTGCCTTACAGAAAGGAAAGATATGCATCAGAAATAGGTCTTACTAAGGATCTTTCCTCATAATTTACTACTAGCTTGTTTCATCATCCTACTTCACGGGATCTCCGATCACATAGAACAGGTTACCACTATAGTAAATTTCATGTGGGTCTCAAACCCATCTCTCTCGATGCACTTTCTATCACATTGCGTGATAGATCCTTAGTGAATTGATCTGCCAGATTGTTAGATGAGTAAACATAGTCCAACGATATTACTCCAGAATTTCTCAATTTTCTGACAGATTTTAGTCGGTTCTTAACATGCCTAGTAGACTTCATGTTATCCTTAAAACTGTTAACCTTCGTAATCACAGTCTGGTTATCGCAGTTCATAGAAATAACCGGTATGGATTTTTCAACAACTGGTAAATCCATAAGGAGATCATGAAGCCACTCGGCCTCAGATTCAGCGGTGTCTAATGCTGTGGGTTCTGCTTCCATTGTAGACTTCATTAAGATAGTCTGCTTACAAGACTTCCAGGAAACAGCACCACCTCCAAGCGAAAACACATATCCACTTGTGGCATAAAGCTCATCAACATCAGAGATCCAGTTGGCATCATAATAGCCTTCTAGCACCTTCGGATGTCCTGGTATAATGAATACCATAGCTCATAGTGCCTTTTAGATAGTGCATCACTCTCTCAAGAGCACGCCAGTGATTATCTCTCGGGTTTGACACAAACCGGCTCAGCTTGCACACAGCAAATGAGATGTCAGGCCTTGTTGCACTAGCAAGATACATGAGCAAACCAATGATCTGGGAATATCTTAATTGATCCCTTGCTATTCTCTGATTTTTCCTCAATAGCACACTCGGGTCATAAGGTGTAGGAGCAGGTTCACAGTCACTAAACCCAAAGCGACTCAGCACCTTTTTCACATAGTGGGATTGTAACAGAGTTACCCCACCATCACCTTCTCTCAGAAGCTTGATATTAAGAATAACATTAGCCTCTCCCAAATCTTTTATTTCAAAATTACTAGATAAAAATTCCTTCACCTCCTCAATCACTTTGAGGCTGGATCCAAAAATTAGTATGTCATCAACATATAAGCACAAAATAACTCCTTCACCCCCACCATACCGATAGTACACACATTTGTCAGCTTCATTCATAACAAAGCCAGCAGATGTTAGAGTTCTGTCGAACTTCTCATGCCACTGCTTAGGAGCTTGTTTTAGGCCATATAATGACTTCAATAATTTACACACCTTGCCTTCTTGACCATTTGCTACAAACCCATCTGGCTGATCCATATAGATCTCCTCCTCTAACTCTCCATTTAGGAAAGCTGTCTTAACGTCCATTTGATGAACGATAAGACCATAGGAGGCTGCTAGGGAAAGCAAAACTCGAATTGTAGTCAATCGGGCAACCGGTGAATAAGTATCAAAGAAATCCTCACCTTACTTTTGAGTATAACCCTTGGCCACAAGTCTTGCCTTGTAACTCTCGATAGTACCATCAGGCCTAAGCTTTTTCTTGAACACCCATTTGCACCCTATAGGCTTGTACCCATAAGGACGATCAACTATTTCCCAAGTTCTATTAGACATAATAGAATCCATCTCACTCCGTACTGCTTCCTTCCATAAGTCAGCATCAGGAGAGGAATATGCCTCTTCAATGGTCGTTGGTGTGTCATCCACAAGGTACACAATATAGTCGTCACCAAAAGACTTTGCAGTCCTCTGTCTCTTACTTTTTCTAATGAGTATAGTGTCATCCTCCTCAGGTTTTTACATATAGGGTTCCTCAATATGTTCTATTGGAGTAAATTTTTCATGCTCATGGGGAATTATAAATTCATGACCAGTCGTGCTAGGCGCATTTTTCATAGGAAATTCATTCTCAAAAAATGTAGTGTCTTCTAGATTCCATGATTGTATCAACAGCCATCTCAAGAACACTAGAATTTATAATTAAAAATCTATGACCCACGTTGTGAATAACATAACCAAGAAAAACACAATCAATAGTCTTGGGTCTGAGCTTTCGTTTTTTTTGTTTATTGGCACATTCACCTTTGCCAGGCAACCTCAAGTTCGCAGGTAAGAGAGATTAAAAATCTTCTTCTCCCATTCCTCGAATGGTATAATTTCTTTGTTCTTTGTGTGCACCCTATTCAGGACATGACACGCTGTCAATATAGCCTCACCCCACAATTCCTTAGATAGTCCCGCAGTCTCTAACATAACATTGACCAAATCAGTTAGAGTGCAGTTCTTTCTCTCTGTAATCCCATTGGACTTTGGTGAGTATGGTGGTGTCCTCTCATGAATAATTCCATGCACCGCGCAAAACTCAGAAAAATCATTTGAGAAATATTCTCCCCCGCGATCGGACCATAAACGTTTGATTTTCTTCTCAAGTTGATTTTCTACCTCAGCTTTATTGACTTTAAAATAATGCAACGCTTCATCTTTAGTTTTTAATAAATACACGTAGCAAAACCTAGTACAATCATCTATAAATGTCATGAAGTATCGTTTACCGCCTTTAGTCAATTCACCATTCATTTCGCATAAATCAGAATGAACGAGTTCTAATGATGCCAAGTTCCTCGCCTCAGCAGCCTTGTGAGGCTTGCGCGGTTGCTTCGACTGCACACACACACCTGACACTTAGAATCTTTGACTAAGTTAAATTTCGGGATTAAATTCAGATTTGCAAGCCGCGTGAGACAGCCAAAATTAATGTGACAAAGTCGTGAATGCCATATATTCAACTCATCCGAAACATTAACATTGTTCACTACTTTATTACACACATCATCAAGCAAAGATAAGCGGAACAAGCCTCCGCAATCATAACCTTTTCCAATAAATGTTTCATGTCTCGACACAACACACTTATTGGACTCAAGCACAATTTTAAAATCATCACGACACATTTGAGAACCGCTAACAAGATTCTTCTTGATAGAAGGGACATGCTGCACGTTCTTTAATAGCACCGTCTTTTACAAAGTAAACTTCAGAATGACCGTACCAGCACCAAGAACACGCGCATGCGAACTGTTTTCCATCAGCAAGGCTGTAGTCCTGCTAGCCTGATAGGAAGTAAACAAAGAAACATCAGCACACACATGAATATTAGCACCGCTATCCATCCACCACTCAGGTGAAAGACAAACTGAAAGAACAAAAGGTAAAGAATTACCATACCCAAATGTTCCTCCTCCAATCTCGCTAATCACCACGTTTGCTAATTTTTTTCTTGCTTATATTTGCGGTCTAGGCACGCACTTGTCCAATGCTCATCACTCCCGCAAACAAAGCAACCTCCACCTTTCTTGTTATTTTTCTTCTTAAACTGTGCAGTTTCCTTAGCCTTTGTATTGTTGTTCTCTTGCATGTTCTTCTTTTTATTATAGGATGCAAATGAGTTTTTCTTCTGCACCAAATTGGCAGCGGAAGACTCAACTCCTTTTCCACGGTTGTCTTTTGCTCTTGCCCTCTCCTCAACATTAAGAGATCCAATAAGCTCAGCCATACTAAACTCTTGTCTCTTATGTTTTAGAGAAGTAGCAAAATCCCTCCAAGAAGGTGGCAGCTTAGCGATTATACCACCGGCCATAAACTTATCGGGGTAACAGACATGGAAAATATTCTAGTTCATTTGCTAGCGCCTGTATCTCATGGGCCTGTTCCACTACAGAACGGTTTTCAACCATTTTGTAGTCATACAGATGCTCCATAAGGTACAGCTCACTACCAGCATTAGAAACTCCAAACTTTGCCTCAAGAGCATCCCATAACTCTTTGCCTGATGTGCAAGATATGTAGTTTTTCTCATACTTAGGATGAAGTGCACTAATCACGGCGCCTCAAAACATGTTATCGGCAGCCAAGACCTTTTGCTCATCCTCAGGAGTAAATTGTTCAGGCTTCCCCTGTGTGGCATGATAGCAATTCATAGCAGTCAACCATAACACCATCTTGGCACGCCATATCATAAAATTTTTGCCATCAAAATTATTCGGCTTCAAAGCAGCAGCAAAACCACTGATAGAAAATTTCCTAACATTAGGTTTTTGGATTGTTAGATAATTAGGCATTTTCATGGTCAATTTAATCCAGAAATAAAACATTAGCAGGCTTGTGATGACATATATATATATGTGTATATCACTAACAAATGCTATAGCATGTAAGTATGACATACAGATCGATACAGTAAGAACGCGAAGTGCGGTAATCACAGAGTTAAGATTGTACCTAGCGGAGGGCCCCATGCCGAGGGCATCGGAGGCTCCATTCGCACTAGACGACATAGTGCGTTGCTCGAAGTAGTGGACCACAGTCGATGCAGGAAGGTGTTCACAGTGCAGCCCCACGAACGGTCACCATGAAGAAGACGGGTTCCGTGATCGATCACCAGGAAGAAGACGTCGGACGAGCAGTCGTGGAATCGCTCCCCAAAAACCTAATCGCCGCACACCCCGTGCAAGGTTCGCAGGCTGACGAGGGTTCCAGAGGCACCGGCTCTCCTGCCACTCCGTGCACGCAGAGGTACGGGACGGGGAAACCCAAAGGGCGGCTGAGATGTGGTCTCTCGAAAATGAAGCGGAAGGGGGGAAGACTGATGGAGGACTTTCTGTTTTATGCCTGCGGCGGGGAGGGAGAGGGCCAGCGGAGGAATTCAGGAGTCAGAGATATGGAGAGACGGGAACTGGCGCAATAAACTTGCCTCCACCATCAATTAGAGAAACTCCCATAATTATGTGGATTAAGTGGCAAAACCTGGCCACACCCGCCTGTCCGCCACGCCACGCCACTCGCCTCCACCATCAATGAGAGAAACTACCATAATTATGTGGATTAAGTGGCAAAACCTGGCCACGCCCACCCGTCCGCTCGCTCGCCTGCCTCTCCATGGCTCATGGCTCACGCCCCTGGCCTAGCCCGGCCGGCGGCGGCACACGCGCGCGTGTGGCACTCTTTTGTCCTTTTCTCAGCTTCTCAATTAAGATGGATAATTTCCAACCAAATAAGCCGAGTAAATGTTTAGTCAAAATCCCATGCGGTATTAAACCATACAACGCTTAATGTTACGTACCATAGAGTTTTATTTGATTTATTAAATATTATACGGGCCAAGCCCATAATATATCCAACAGTTGGCCGTAGGAAGCCTCGCTTGATATTGTTGCTTTGTGATGATCAGAGTTGGTCATGTTTTTAGATTGGTAGCTTGCAGCAGACTATGGCAGCTAGCCCTGCAGGGCAGGTCTAGTTCAGTGTTGGACAACGTCGATTAGTGGCGCAAGCAGATCCGACGATGGTGTGACAACTACTTGGTTTGCAGTGGACTACGGAGCCAACCGTACATTGCAAAGGTTAGATTGATGTGGGACATTGTCGGTGACAATGACACAAGAGAGGGCGATGGTGTGTTCGCTAGACTGCTCTGTCTTTCAGGTGATGTTGTTGCAATGTGGCAATCGGCTTGCGGTGGTATGGTGCTTGTGGAGGCACATTTTAATGGCAAAGAGCTCTTTGCCGAGTGTCAATCATCGGGCCGAGTTTCAATAAACTCTCGGCAAAAATAAACTCTCGGCAAAAAAGGTTAACGAGATGGCACAGTGATGGCGCTTTTGCCGAGTGCATGATGGAAACACACTCGGCAAAGTTTCTAAACTTTGCCGAGTGTCAATCCCAAAACACTCGGCAAAGTTTCTAAACTTTTGCCGAGTGCCAACGCCAAAACACTCGGTAATGTTTCTAAACTTTACCGAGTGCCAACGCCAAAACACTCGGCAAACAAGCGCGCAACGGCTAGATTTTATGGTCACTTTATTGAGTGTCAAGTAGAATACACTCGACAAATCCAAAACACTCGGTAAAGAAGGTTCCTAGAATAATAGAAATTGGCCTCTTCGCCGAGTGTTTTGACTTGACACTCGGCAACGCATCTCTTTGCCGAGTGTTACACTCGGCAAAGCGACCAAACCTCCCCTTTTTTACTAATCTGTCACGTATAACGGACCCCTCTCAATTCACAATAGACCATCACAATTCACAATAAACCATTATCATAGGCATAATTATATGTCATAGGCATAATAAACCATCATCATACTTCACAATAAACCATCATCACATGCATAATAAACCATCATCACAAGTCACAATAAGCCACAAATGCAAATGCAATCACTGCAGAGGCCCTTGGAACCACTACGACCAATCCGGGTCTTGAGGCTGATTATTTGATGCCGTCGATTGATTCTGTACAAAAGAGAAGAGATTGCATGTGTGAAACAAGATTGATATTTATATGTGATGCACTTAATATCTAAAGTTCCTTGACACATGGAGATTGCACTTAATTCTACACAAAACAGAGAACTATGGAGCCCAAGCTAATCTTAAGAGTTTAGTTGTAATATTGCAAATGCACATGCCCAATATCATCCAGCCAACTCGTGGACCAAAACCTATCTAAACAAAGCATCAAGACTATCCATGACTCTACATCTCTACCTAGTCACAAAACATGCAAAGTATTCAATCTAAAGTTCTCTAAGTCATTTTGTGTTAACATCTAAAGTTCTCTAAGTCATTTTGAGCTAACATCTAAAGTTCTCTAAGTCAAAGTATTCAATCTGCAGTATAAGGTGTCAAGTGACTCACAGGAGTAGTTGTGGGTGGCTAAGGTGGAGGGAATAGCATCGGTGGCGGTGGCAAAGCTTGACCCATACTCGATGCAAAATTCTACATGTATTGGAACATTTGGTCCATCCTCAACCGATTTTCTTCCTCTATCCTCTACTGAATCATATGCTCCATCGTCAACCGTTGTTCTTCCTCCATGTTCTGTCGCTCGGCCGCCACCCTCTGCTGAATCATCTCCTCCATCCTCGCCTCCATCTCCTCACATTGCTTCATTTCTGCTTCCACCCGAGCCTATAATATTTCATCCCAATGTTACAATGCAAAGCTAAAGTACGTAACAATCAACGAACGATGAATAAAACAGAAATAACCTGGAGAGCCTCCATCTAGAACTGTGTAGTGGTTGGCTATGGGCGTATCGCCAGGCTTGAGCTCATGCTCCTTGCTCGGATCTGGGAGAGAGTGGGAGTAGAGGCCGTGTCGATTGTACTATCGTCAATCCAGTACCGGCCATGCTTCTTGCCTCCTCCCACTCTCATCATGATTTCTCCATCAAGATCCTAGGTGCTCGGATCGAACTCTAGCCCATGAGCCACCCTTGCCATCGCTGTGTACTCAGTGACGCGGCTGTGGATGCTGGGATCGCTATACGCCTCGGGCGGGTCCTCCGGGTTGAAGTCGATGTTTGTCGTAGCCATGCCCTTTTTGGACAAAATCCATGCCTTGAACTGGGAGCAAGGCTAGCCATCATGTGACATAGAGGCTGTGTTGATTGTACTATTGCCAATCCAGTACCGGTCATGCTTCTTGCCTCCTCCCACCCTCATCATGATTTCTCCATCAAGATCCTGGGTGCTCGGATCGAACTTTGGCCCATGAACCACCCTTGTCATCGTTGTGTACTCAGTGACGCAGGCTGTGGATGCTGGGATCGCTATACGCCTTAGGCGGGTCCTCCAGGTTGAAGTCGATGTTTGTCGTCGCCTTGCCCTTTTTGGACAAAACTCATGCCTTGAACTGGGAGCAAGGCTGACCATCATGTGACGACAACTGCAGCAAAATGCAAAATGATTAGAAATTATGCAGAATTGAGCGTTAGAATGAAGAAATGAATTCGCATACCCATTTTTCCCTGTATTCATTGAGGCTCAGGCTGCCTTGATGGTGTGATGCACGTGGCATCAGCAAACGCCGATCCCGACAAGCGTTGTGCGTCTCCACCCACCCGGGCTCTAACCACTTGTCCACCATGTATTCCTATCACCAGGTGTCGGGGACCTAATACCAGGGTACCCTAGAAGGTGGAACCGATAACCACCGAACTGTGAAAAACTTCTAGAAGCATAAGGGCTCCTTGTCATCCCATGTTCGAGTGACAGGAGTTCGGTTCCGCCTCGCCCGACGCCTTGAGGGCGGGCTCGGTCTCGCCCGAGGGCTGAGGGATGAATTCCGTCTCGCCTGATCCCGGAGGGGCGAGGTCAGCCTCACCCGATGCCTTTGTGGGACAACCCTGCCTCGCTCCAAAAGCTCAAGGCAAATCTTCGTCCCGCCCGACGCCTATAGGGCGGGCTCGGTCTCGCCCGAAGGCAAAGGGATGGATTCCGCCTCGCCCGATCCCGGAGGGATAGGGTTAGTCTCGCCCAAGAGATAGGGATTGGTCTCCGCCTCACCCGATGGTCAAGAACGAGCCTTGCCCTGATCGATATCTATCCCTCGTAATGATGGGTACAGGACGAGACAAGACATTCGGGTCAACCATGGCTCCAACGACCATACCCTGCGCCCTGGCAGGAAAAGGACTGCCAGGGAACGACAGGACTGATGCTTTAGACCCTTTCGGGCGCCGCAGAGCCCAAAAGGTATTACAGGTGTGTACGCCTCACCCTGTAGAGTTGTAGGCGCCGCCTTCAGCTTTGGGACACGGAACCCAACGAAGATATACGACAACCGCTACGCTCCAAGAACGGATTTGCAATCTCCACGGACGACGGGTATTCCGTCACCACGCTGTGGACCCAAGGGAGCGGCGCCCGCTTCCTGACCCCTCAGGTCCTCCCAGTTGGAAGGCCTTGGCCACGGTGCCACACCGGACCCCGACCCCGAGCTCTCCCAACAAGGAATCATGGGAACCAGAAGGCGCACGGAGCAACGCTGGGAGAGGCTACTAAGTCAAAACCACTGTACTACAGCCCATACCCTAGGGGCAGCATGCTGTGACTAATCTGACATCCTACAGAGATATCGGCAACATCGTAAGCACTTATCTTCCTTCGCACTCATCAGAATGGGGGACCTGACCAGGTAGACGTGAGCCACAAGGCTAAGTAGAGTACGCATCTTGGAACCCTCACCCTTGTAAAGCCAGCCCCTTCATCTATAAAAGGGGATGCGCTTCCTCCATCAAAGAGGGGAGAAAAAATAGGACCGAACAATAGAACGCACTCATACACACGAGCAGCTACGAAGCTCTCGACCACCTTTCAATCTTTCGATCAGAGACTTGGGACCAGTCCCTCTCTCGGCAGTTTGTATCCCTTACTACAGACCGATCACGGTGCTAATAACACAAGCAGCAACAAACTGGACGTAGGGACGTTCCGCCCGAACCAGTATAAATCCTGTGTCCTTTAGCGCACCATCCGAGCCTAACGCGCATTACTATAAATTTACTTGCCGGTGCTTGTACGAAACACCGACAGTTGGCGCACCGGGTAGGGGCTTTGCGCAGTTCCAAATCAGGTCTCGGATGGCCACCCACGCAATCACCTGGGCCCCGGGCGCATACCTGCATTTCGGCGACCTAGATTTCATCGTCACATTAGGAGGAGAGCTGGCGCTGACTCACTCAGCCGCTCCGTTTCTCCCTCCCATCAACCTGAACCTTCTCAGGCTTGAGGGTCCACCGGGCAACTCCCAGGGGAGTTCCGCCACCCAAGGAGACCTCTCACAACACCACCATGTGTCCGGAAGGGTCCGTATGGAGCGCCCCGACAGCATTTCCGTTCGGTCTCCGCAACGTTGCGGCAACCGCTGGCCGCCTTCTGGCGCTACGTGTGGTTCAACCACCCACGGACATCAAGTTCGTGGGGACAATTGAGCGGGATACGGAGACCCTCTACGAGCTCCTCAACGAGGAGCCCGTATCGCTCTCCAGCTCAGATTCCAGTAGGGGGAGTCACCACCCTTCCCGGGAATGCTACATGACGCAGACCCCTGAGGGTCACGTCGAAAGCGCCTCCAGGGAAGAGGCCACCCCCACAAACAATCCTGACAGCAGATCCGGGGAAGAGGGGACAACCCCATCTCACTTGAGGATGGAGCAGCTAAGGGCTCGACAGCAAGAGATCGATGAGGCTGGGAAAGGGCTCGCACGGGAATACGTGGACATCAATCGCGAGATTGAACGCCACAAAGACGGGGGGCGCGCGCGCGCCACAGCCCGCACCGTACATCAAAGGATCCTCACCGACGATGGGGCCTTTCCTCACTTTGCTCGAGCCAGCCAGAACATCGCCGCAGCAACCGCCTTGCTGCATGGCCTCCCGGAGGCCGCAACGTCTGAGGATCGACGCGCTTATTGGGAGATTCGCACGTTGCTCGAGCGTGCAGCAGCGCAGCAGGCGGAAAGTTCGTTGTCTCGACGACGCAAACCCGACACCAGCCAGCATGCGCCCTCAGTGCGTCCCACCAAAGACGCATCCGTACACCAAACACCGCCAGCCGACGGGCAGCCCTCCGTCGTCCCTGTACATCAACGCCTCGGCCGTGGCTGCGACGTACGTAGCATCATCGACGCCCGGAGACGTGCCCACGGCGATGATGGAGAAGCAGCGCACCACGGCTATCATCCCCGACGTGGCGGGCGCTACGACAGCAACGAGGACTGAAGCCCGAGCCCCGTTTTGCCAGGCCCTCAGGCCTTTGGCCGGCACATCCTCAACGCTGCGTTCCCCCTAAGGTATCGACCGCCTACGAACATTCCTAAATATTCTAGGCGAAACAAATCCCGGGCTTTGGCTCGAAGACTATTGGCTTGCATGTCAGGCCGGTGGTGCGAGTGATGATGATTTTATTATTCGCAATCTCCCGCTGTTCTTGGCCGACTCGGCACGAGCATGGCTGGAGCACCTACCGTCCAACGCTATTCAGAGTTGGGCGGATCTGACTGAGATCTTCGTGGGTAATTTCTAGGGCACGTACAAACGCCCTGGAAACCCATGGGACCTCAAGAACTGCCGTTAGAAGGCCGATGAAACCCTTCCGCGGGTACATCCGGCGCTTCTCCCGACAGTGCAACGAGCTCCCGAACGTCGCCGACAGCCGACGTGAATAGGAGCCTTTCTGTCCGGAACGACCTGCGAATCCCTGGTCCACAAGCTAGGATGCAGGGGCCCGCGAACTACCAAGGAACTTCTGGACATCGCCACCAGTCATGCCTCTGGAGAGGAGGCGGTCGGAGCCATCTTTGATCGCTCCGACGGAAAGACCAGGTGGGACGAGGACGCCAGCGAAGGTGCCTCCAATCGTCCCACCAAAGGGAAAAATAAGAAGCAACGGCGTGACAACTCACTCACGGCCGCTGCCGACCGCAAAGGTGGCCGGAAGCCCGCGGAGGGCACTCCGAACTACTTCGAGAAAATGCTCGAAGGGCCATGCCCAAACCACGCCTTCCCGGCCAAGCACCTATACAAGGAATGCGGCCTTATGCGCAAATACTTAGGCTGGGGGTCTGAACAAGGAGGAGCAGGGGAAGCAGCCTGTTCCCACCACTAACGACACGGAGGAGAAGGACGACACCTTCCCAACTCCGATCGGTGCCCTCATGATCTTCAGAGGATCAGCGGCCTACGACTCTAGGCGCCGCCAGAAGGTCGCACGTCGAGAGGTCTATACCGCTGGACCGGCTATGCCAGCTTATCTCCGGTGGTCGGAATCCGCCATAACCTTCGATCGGACTGACCATCCGGATACCATCCCGCACCCAGGAAGGTATCCGCTTGTCGTCGACCCGATCGTCGGTCCAAAGTGGCTCACCAAGGTACTGATGGATGGGGGCAGTGGCCTCAACATCATGTACGCCAAGACGCTCGACGAGATGGGCGTCGACCGAACGCGCCTCTGCCCCGTCTGAGCACCTTTCCATGGCGTCGTGCTAGGAAGGCAAGCCGTGCTGCTAGGGCAGATTGACCTGCCCGTCACTTTCAGGGATCAATCCAATTACCGGACTGAGACCCTCACCTTCGATGTAGTGGGGTTCCCGGGGACTTTCCACGCCATATTGGGGCGACCATGTTACGCGAAGTTCATGGCCATACCCAATTACACATACCTGAAGCTGAAGATGCCAGGCCCCCATGGGATCATCACCATCGGCACCTCCTTCCAGCGCGCTTACAAGTGCGAGGTCGAATGCTGCGGACACGCATCCGCGGTCATCGCATCCGAAGAGCTCGCCACCCTCAGGGAGGAGGTCATTGAAGGGACACCCGACGCAAAGAAGTCATCTGGATCGTTCGAATCAGCAGAGGGCTCCAGGGACGTCCTCTTGGATCCCAGTAGCTCCGAGGGCAAAAAAGTCTGAATCGAGACCGCGCTCCCCTCCGCATAGGAAAGCGCGCTCGTCGACTTCCTCCGCGCCAACAGGGACATCTTTGCGTGGAAACCCTCGGATATGCCGGGCATCCCGAGGGAGGTCGCCGAGCATACTCTCCAGATCCTCCCGGGCTCCAAGCCAGTAAAACAACGCCTGCGCCGCTTTGACGAGGAGAAACGCAGGGCCATCGGTGAGGAGATAGCCAAACTACTGGCCGCAGGATTCATTAAGGAAGTATACCACCTAGAGTGGTTAGCAAATCCTGTTCTTGTCCGGAAAAAGAGCAGGAAATGGAGAATGTGTGTTGATTATACTGGCCTCAACAAAGCGTGTCCAAAGGATCCATTTCCTTTACCACGAATAGACCAAATAATCGATTCCACCTCGGGGTGCGAAACCCTCTGTTTCCTGGACGCATACTCAGGCTACCATCAAATCGCGATGAAAGAGTCCGACCAGCTCGCGACATCTTTTATCACGCCCTTCGGATCATTTTGCTATGTTTCAATGCCGTTTGGTCTGAAGAACGCTGGGGCAACGTACCAGCGTTGTATCCTTAGTTGCTTTCGGAGACCTCATCGGGCGAACCGTTGAGGCCTATGTCGACGACATCGTAGTCAAATCTAAGCGGGCTGACCACCTTGTCGCTGACCTTGAACGCACCTTTGTGAAACTCCGGGCGAACGGCATCAAGCTCAATCCCGAAAAATGTGTTTTCGAGGTCCCGAGGGGCATGCTGCTCGGCTTCATCGTCTCCGAGCGCGGCATCGAAGCCAACCCAGAGAAGATATCAGCCATCACGAGGATGGGCCCGATCCAAAACATAAAGGGGGTTCAGCGGATCACCGGGTGCCTCGCCGCCCTCAGCCGATTCATTTCACGCCTCGGCGAACGAGGACTCCCCCTTTATCGACTCCTAAAGAAAACTGACCGCTTCGAGTGGACGGCCGAGGCTCAGGAGGCACTTGACACGGTTAAACAATTTTTAACTAAGCCGCCGGTCCTAGTTCCTCCATGCGATGGAGAATCTCTCCTGCTATATATATCGGCCACCACCCAAGTGGTTAGCTCCACCTTAATAGTAGAGCGAGAGGAAGAGGGGCACGCCTTCAAGGTGCAGCGCCCTGTATATTTCATCAGCGAGGTGTTATCCGACTCCAAAACCCGCTACTCCCAGATCCAGAAACTCCTCTACACCGTCCTCATCACCAAAAGGAAGCTACGCCACTACTTTGAGTCACACCCCGTGACAGTAGTGACATCGTTCCCCCTCGGTGAGGTCGTTCATAGCCATGACGCTACGGGAAGAACCACAAAGTGGGCACTCGAGCTGATGGATCAGGGCATTTCTTATGTCCCCCGAATGGCAATCAAATCTCAGGCACTGGCTGACTTCATCGCGGAGTGGACCGAGGTCCAGATGCCACCAGCAGCCGTCGACCAAGAGTATTGGATAATGTACTTTGACGGATCACTAATGAAAAAGGGCGCTGGAGCAGGACTAGTCTTTGTATCCCCCCTCGGGGTGCACATGAGGTATATGGTTCGGCTTCATTTTCCCTCATCAAACAATACTGCAGAATACGAAGCGCTCATCAACGGCCTACGAATCGCCATCGAGCTGGGCATCCGACGCCTTGACGTCAGGGGCGACTCTCAGCTGGTCGTCAACCAGGTCATGAAAGAGTCGGGCTGCCACGATACCAAGATGGAGGCATACTATCAAGAGGTCCGACGTCTGGAGGACAAATTCGACGGCCTCGAACTCAATCATATCCCCAGGCGCCTCAACGAAGCCGCCGACACACTCGTAAAAGCAGCATCCAGCCAAGAGCCAGTTCCAACAGGCGTCTTCGCCAGTGACCAACACAAACCCTCGGTACGCTACGCGGAGTTGGAACAAGCCGACGACGGCTCTTCTAGTCCGACCCCCAAGGCCGATCCGCCAACTGTTCCTCCCGACCCCGAAGTCATGGAGCTTGAAGAAGACCCAGCAATGGAGTCCGATCCTCCCAATGACTGGAGAACGCTTTACATCGACTATCTCCTCCACGACGTACTACCAACCAACAAGACAGAAGCCCGACGGCTCGCGCGACGCGCCAAATCCTTCGTTCTTGTAGAGGGCGAACTCTACAAACGAAGTCACATCGAAATTCTTCAGCTTTGCATCCCTAGCGAACAGGGAAAACTCCTACTGAGCGACATCCACGGTGGGGCATGCGGACACCATGCCGCACCAAGAACCTTGGTTGGGAAGGCATTCCGACAGGGCTTCTATTGGCCCACCACAGTAGCCGATGCCGAGCAAATTGTACGCACCTGCGAAGGGTGCCAATACTACGCTCGGCAAACACACCTCCCGGCCCAGGCTCTCCAGATGATCCCCATCACGTGGCCCTTTGCGGTCTGGGGGCTTGACCTGGTTGGGCCACTTAAAAAAGCGCCCGGAGGCTTTACCCACCTGCTTGTCACCATAGACAAGTTCACAAAATGGATTGAAGCTCGGCCAATATCCACAATCAAATCCGAGCAAGCTGTGTTGTTCTTTCTCGACATCATCCATCGCTTTGGAGTACCGAACTCCATCATCACAGACAATGGCACGCAGTTCACCGGTAGGAAATTCATTCGTTTTTGTGATGAACAACACATCCGAATCGATTGGGCAGCCGTCGCGCACCCCCGGACGAATGGACAGGTCGAGCGCGCAAACGGCATGCTTCTTCAAGGCCTCAAACCCAGAATTTTCAACCGGTTGAACAAGTTCGGCGCGCGTTGGCTCGCTGAGCTCCCGGCTGTGCTCTGGAGCCTAAGGACGACTCCTAGCCGGACCACCGGTTACACACCCATCTTCATGATCTACGGCTCCGAGGCCGTTCTCCCGACGGACCTCGACTATGGAGCACCAAGAATCAGAGCATATGACGAAAAGGGAGCCGAGGCATCTCACCAAGACACCATGGACCAGCTGGACGAGGCCCGCGACATCGCCCTCCTCCGTTCAGCCAAGTACCAGCAAGCGTTATGGCGGTACCACAGCCGACGGGTGTGGGGTCGAGCCTTCAACATCGGAGACCTCGTCCTCCGCCTTGTGCAGAGCAACAAGGATCGTCACAAACTCTCCCCGCCCTGGGAAGGACCCTACATCGTCACGGAAATACTTCACCCAGGCGCCTACCGGTTGAAAACCATCAAAGGCGAGGTCTTCACCAACGCCTGGAACATTGAACAGCTACGTCGTTTCTATCCTTAAAATAAGCTTACACTTTTCTTTATCAGTTTTTTGTCTTAACAGAACCCCGATCCTTAGTGACTTCCGGCCCCTGCAAATCGCGAAGGGTCAGACCTCACTCGGGGGCTGGCATGTGATCGTAACATATGTCATGTGTAATACAAGTATTACGCTTGTAAAAAAAATCCCTGTGTTATACTTACAAACATTCTCTAAGTTTTTCATTCGCCTCGTAAACAAGTCTCGAGGGCTAAGATCTAGGGAACCAATTCTGAACACAACTGGTAGGACTGCGAGACACCCACGCCCCAGCGGCTGCAACCTCTTTGCTCACAAGTTCAATCAGAATTAGTTCACCCACGTTCCTAGTTTCCTATGACTTAGACCATGAGAAGAGCTGGAAAGCATTAAGATGACTTGCCATAAGCAAAGGATGTAATTTTGTTCATTTCTTGCACAAATTCACCACTTACAAAGCGATGTCATTACAAAAAGGAACAATATACTCTGAAGACCGTTTACTCGGGGGCTTCCCCACAACGTTATTTCATTACAGTCTCGGCTCAGCTCTACCACAAGTGCTACTACGGTCGCCGCGCCACGCTCTCCATCAGCGACGTCGGGGGCGTGTACACGGGCCAGTTCGTCTACTGCGGTCGCCGTGCCACGCTCTCCATCGGTGACGTCCGGGGCGTGTACACGGGCCAGCTCGTCTACTGCGGACGCCGTGCCACGCTCTCCATCGGCGACATCTTCGCTGGATCCTCGAAGGCGCCACCATCTACGACGCCTCCGCTAGAGCATCCGGGGACTACGCCATCGTCGTCAGCCGCAACCCCAGCAGCAATGCCACCGTCATGGTGTCTGGGGACTATGCCATCATCCCCAGCCATAACCCTGACAACGGCATATGGGCAGGAAACACCTCCCGCCAAGGGAGGAGCGCAGCGAACGACGGCGCAGTCAACGACGTACGACGCCCACCGACGCCTTTTTTCCTTCAGCAGCAGCAACTCCTCACCAAGGGCCGCGCGCACCATCTCATCTACGTTGGATAACCTCTGGCTCGACATCACGCACCAGACTCATGAGCAAGGTTGTAAGCTCTCTCTCTCTCTCTCTAGCATTACTCTTCCTCACTCAGGAACTGCCACGACGCACGGACGCGTTCGGCGGAAAGGAAGAAGAAGGAGAGATAGCGGCTCGGAGGCAGAAGGGGAGGTGGGATGAGAATTCCTCTCCCCCTCCCTATTTAAAGAGGAGGCGCTGTAACTAAGGAAAGGCGAAAGGTCGGACGAAAAACCCTCTCCCTTCCTCTTTTTTAATATACAATCAATGCTGATTGATATCTGAGAGGACGCGCCAGAAGTGACGGGATGAATCCCGGTCTACGAAGCGTCCCTCTTTGGTCAAACTGAACACTGCCTGGGTATGGTCCGCCACTGACCCGCTCCGGACGCGGCGATTAAGGCACCCACATAGGCAGACAACTTTTCGCCTCCCCATGCAGGACCACGGACGACCCGACGACGAGACCTTTTAGATCTCCTGGGTCGACCGTTCGGCCCAGAAGACACGACGAACGAACGACCAAAGAAAGATAAGCCTCTCAGTTTTCTCACTTTATGCGTTAAAATTCATTCGCAAGATTCCGACCCCGTCAAATAGCAGGGACGCGAGCATCACTCGGGGGCTGCCGAGGATGACTACCAATCTAGACATCCTCTTCACCCGACCCCTCCGTACGCCTCAAACTAACGGCGCGACATACAGGCACAAAGCTTTGAGTAAAACTGGATGAACTAGCAAACCCTACGCCCCGATAGCTACGGTGTTTCTGTTTACCAGAAAAATCCTACTCAACGCCCCTCGCGTCTCTAGTTTTGACGTCTGCCTTCTCAAGGAAGGGATCGGAGGGGTCCGCCTACAGAGTCTCCCCCAAAGGAGAAGCTGTCAGGCTGCCCAAGTAAATCGAACGGCTCGGATCGTCACCAAGACACGAAAACAAAGGATAGCAATTCTTACGCAGGTTTTTTCAACCTCGTCACAAACGTCAGGGCCCGAACCCATCTGGTAGGAGCTTTTCCGCCACTCATATCACCAAGGTAACGTTACTGACCCCTGCCTTTATTTTCAATTAAATGTTGCATTCAAAACATTTCATATGCAAAAAATTGCATCCCAACGATTCGTGTCGCACACGAAACGGCTGTCGCCTTATTCGATATAGGCAACCATAGGCTGAGGTTCGAAGGTCGGCCCACGAAGGGCTCGAGGCCACCTCACGCCGAACAGGGCCAGGGAGAGATAACCAAGATGAGCCCCAGCGGCCCTGCCCGATCCCGCTCAGAAGCGAATCGGGACGTCTCGACCTTCTCTCGTTCGATTCTAACCTCGAGCCAAACCCACAAAATCTCCATCGAGGAGAGGCCATCGGGCCCCCTGAGCTTATCGAACGACTCAGGCATCTGCCGGGAGGCGGGTTAAGAAGTTGTGGAATGCCACCAGAGGGCTCTGCCGACCCCATCAGCAAATGATGGACCCGGATTCCACACGAACGTACCCGTTAGCGAGCTCGTTGAGCGCGGTACTCAAGCCGTCGAGGCAAGTGTCGTTCACTCAGCCCCTCCGATTGCGAAAACCGAGGACGGGGTAACACGCAAATAACGGCCGACCCCTATCAGACCCTAACAAGGCTCGAGGGCTCGAGCCAAACAATGCAGGGATACAGGTTCAAAGGCCCCACCTTGCCGAGCCCATAGAGTCCCCAGTTGGGATTTCTGTTGGAAGACAGGGTGGGGATTATTGCGATGACATCCATCGTCACCAAAACCACGATTCCGGTCTCTAGTAACACCCGACCCCAGCAGGTGCGGGGGTCGGACCTTACTCAGGGGCTGTTAAGGTACGGCTACCTCCTCAATCTCCTCGCATTATAATCAGCGGCATAATTCAGGGGGACATATTGGTAAGACCGTAAAAAATCAAATCGCAAAAAATCAAACAAAACGAAATTAAGACGCAAAAGCACGAAAGGCGTCCAGACTCGAAAAGTACCGACACTTGTCCACATATTACATATAAGCTGTTCTCAAAATTGTTCGATTAATTACTCCCACGAAGGGAGAACCATTTCTTTCAGACTGTCTGCCAGGTTCTTCGCAAGAGGAGCGACCATCTGCTCCATTTCCTCCAGCTCTTCATCCTCATAGGTGGATGGAAAGCCTTCGCTCATCACCTTCAGGTTTATTTCCTTCTCATAGTGGGCGTGGGCGACGGTGAAGGCCTGGGTAATCCTGGCGTGAAAGGCACTCTCCTCAAGCTGGCCCACCCGAGCCGTGATACCTCCGACATGAGCCGCGAGCGGGCTGGTCTCCACCGGCTCCGTCACATTCAGGGCGTTAAGGACCACCCCGACCGCAGCTTGTAGAAGATCGTGCTCATCGCTCTCAGCCTGAAGGGCCCTTCGCGTATAGGCAGCTTCTTTCTCCAGCTTGGTGGCAATGTTCTCAGCGATATGGCTCTCAGCCTGATCCTGGCTCGGCGCAGTTAGGATCACCTTCACTAGCGGTATGCGGTCCTTGGCCGGCTCTTCCATGCCCGCCACGGAAGAAGCCGCTCGCTCAGTAGCCTCCGCGGGTGTGGGAGCCACCATGGACGCCGTCGGTTCGGCCAACGCGGCCCCAACGTCGGCACCACCCCTGCCCGAAACAGGGGTGACTCTAGGCAACGCCGTCTGTCCCGCTTGAAGGGCGAGACTCTTCTTGGGCACCAGCCCCAGGGGGTGACCCATCCGCAAGAACCTACACAAAGGTAATAACCGTTAAGTCAAAATAAAAATGGAAAAAAGATGAAAACAGAGGAGCCAAGAGCTTACGTTGACGTCCTCGGCCGGCGGAAGCGTTTTGGGGACGGATCCCCAGATCCCTGCCCTGACTCGTCCGGACGGGACCGTTTCATGCCTGCCCCCTGCTCCGGGGCAGGGGGGTTCATCTCGTCGGGCGCAGCGCCGGAGTCGCTCCCCTCCATCGTCTCGTCGGGCGCGGCACCGGAGTCGCCCCCCTCCCTCGTCTCACGGGGCGCAGCACCGGAGCTGCTCCCCTCTGTCACCTCACAAGGCGCGGCACCAAAGCCGGGCGCGGCTCCAGTACCACCCCCCTCCACGATCGCCTCAGGGTCGGCGGCAGCAAGCCCAGCGTCCTCCATCCACCGATCCTCGGCCGGCACGCCGTGCGAAGCGGCGAACTCGCCGGCCTCCACTGACCTCATTGCTTCGCTTCCCTCTGCATGAAAAGCGAAGGGCCCCTGCACGGGTGGGTGGCCACTTGTCAGCGTTTCCTCATCCTCCAGGACGCCCCAATCCACGTCGATGGCTACCTCGTCGTCGTCGTCGTCATCATCATCATCGTCGTCATCCTCACTGCTCACGTCCTCTCCCCGATCCCGTGCCTCCTGCTTCAGTCGTTTCGCCTTCTTCATCTCCTCCTTTGCTTTCTTGTCCCGCTCGGCCATGAGTCGATTCGCCGCCGCCACAGCCCTATCCTTCGGCAGTGGAGCCGGACTATCCTTGAAGACTAGCCCCCTCGGCTAGCCCCAACATCACAAAAGCAAGTATTAAAAAAGGAAGATTCAGGAGAAAGAAAAGAGTGCAGGAGAAGAGGGCTTACGAATTCGAAGAACCCAGGCTCCGGCCGCATTGGAGGATGCCCAGGCACCGGATACACGATGTCGAGGACCATGCCGGTAGAATCCTTTGTCGGCTCCGTCGCCTCCTTGACACGTTGCGCCACTTCCGAATAAGGGAGCGCCTCGTCAACGAGCACCGTCCCCTCGAACGATATCCCTGGCATCATCCGATGCAGGGGAAGTGCACGCGCCATCAGTGGCGCCACCCTCCTCGCGTGGTAAGCACCGATAATCCCCGACCCCTTTACACCCCGACCCTTCAGGGCATGGAGGGCGGAGAGAAGGTCGGAGATGTGCTTCTTGTCTTTAGCCTGGACGCCCCAGCCCCACGACGCCGGAGCATCCACAATAAGACGTCTGGTGTACTTCGGTAGGGTGACACTCACATCATCCCTAACATAAAACCACTGCGAATGCCATCCCTTATTGGATGTAGCCAGACGCATGTACGGGTAACCCTTCGACCGGGTATGGCGCAGATGAATGCTGGCACACCCCATCGGCGCGTTCACTTCTGTCCCCCCAATCTTCCTCTTCGACAGACTAACGCTAAAGAAATACCGCCACAGATCAAAATGGGGATCGATCCCCAGGAAACCCTCGCACAGGGCAACAAACGCTGCCATATGCTGTATCCCATTGGGAGTTAGATGCTGCAGCTCTACCTCATAGTAATCTAATAGCCCCCGAAGGAATCTGTGCGCGGGTATCCCAAATCCCCGCTCATGGAAGAGGGCAAAAGAGATGACATACCCTTCAGGCGGCACCGGCTCACCCTCGTCGCCAGGAAGCAACCACTCCTGGACGGCGGATCGTGGGCGGAGAAGGCCACGGCGGACGAGGCCCTCCAGATGCCTAGAAGTGATGCTTGATCTGCCCCACAACTCCATTGAAGCAGTAGGGGGGAAGGGCAGGCGCGAGCTTAACGGCGGCTGGAACACGAATGCAGGCCGGTCGACGGTGGCGATGCGGGCGTGAGAGGCCGGGAAGATTGGCGGCGGATGTTTCAGAACGCAAAGGAAGGGGAGCGAAATACGGGATCCTGGGGGCGAACCCTGCGGTTTTATAGGGGGCGACGGACACGAGAAGGGCAACCGTCCGCCTCAATCTCCGGGCCTGCCACGTGCGCCACTGCGTCACGTCGTGGGACACGCGCCCGCAATCCCTATCTTCTCATCCCGAAAAACTCGACAGACGGTTCGCCTTCCCCAAGCGAATCCGGACTCTCTACCCACCGGGGAAGCGCAAGCCACAAAAGCATGTTCTTTTCTCTCTGGCCCACCTAGGGCCCAGCAACTCGCCGGCTGGCCCAACTAAGAAGGAATCCATGAACGATCCGCCACCAGGGGCAGAAGCACCAGTTAGGACAGCCCCGAATCAGTCCCCAGCAAACGGGACACCACAACCCACTCGAAAAAAACACCCAGTTGATAAAAAACTAAGTCCTTCAGCCTTACCCGCGAAGGGTCCGATACAACCCCCCGAGCGACTCTACTCGAGTCACCCGGGGGCTCGGGGGCTACACCCATCGGGTGCGCTCGCGCGCACCCTCCGGCAAATTAGCTTCGGTGAAATCAAAAACACCCTCCAGGCGGTTCTACCCGAATCACCTAGAGTCTCGGGGGCTACTGTCGGGGACCTAATACCAGGGTACCCTAGAAGGTGGAACCGATAACCACCGAACGTGAAAAACTTCTAGAAGCATAAGGGCTCCTTGTCATCCCATGTTCGAGTGACAGGAGTTCGGTTCCGCCTCGCCCGACGCCTTGAGGGCGGGCTCGGTCTCGCCCGAGGGCTGAGGGATGAATTTCGTCTCGCCCGATCCCGGAGGGGCGGGGTCAGCCTCACCCGATGCCTTTGTGGGACAACCCTGCCTCGCTCCAAAAGCTCAAGGCAAATCTCCGTCCCGCCCGACGCCTATAGGGCGGGCTCGGTCTCGCCCGAAGGCAAAGGGATGGATTCCGCCTCGCCCGATCCCGGAGGGATAGGGTTAGTCTCGCCCAAGAGATAGGGATTGGTCTCTGCCTCACCCGATGGTCAAGAATGAGCCTCGCCCTGATCGATATCTATCCCTCGTAATGATGGGTACAGGACGAGACAAGACATTCGGGTCAACCATGGCTCCAACGACCATACCCTACGCCCTGGCAGGAAAAGGACTGCCAGGGAACGACAGGACTGATGCTTTAGACCCTTCCGGGCGCCGCAGAGCCCAAAAGGTATTACAGGTGTGTACGCCTCACCCTGTAGAGTTGTAGGCGCCGCCTTCAGCTCTGGGACATGGAACCCAACGAAGATATACGACAACCGCTACGCTCCAAGAACGGATTTGCAATCTCCACGGACGACGGGTATTCCGTCACCACGCTGTGGACCCGAGGGAGCGGCGCCCGCTTCCCGACCCCTCAGGTCCTCCCAGTCGGAAGGCCTTGGCCACGGTGCCACACCGGACCCCGACCCCGAGCTCTCCCAACAAGGAATCATGGGAACCAGAAGGCGCACGGAGCAAGGCTGGGAGAGGCTACTAAGTCAAAACCACTGTACTACAGCCCATACCCTGGGGGCAGCATGCTGTGACTAATCTGACATCCTACAGAGATATCGGCAACATCGTAAGCACTTATCTTCCTTCGCACTCATCAGAATGGGGGACCTGACCAGGTAGACGTGAGCCACAAGGCTAAGTAGAGTACGCATCCTGGAACCCTCACCCTTGTAAAGCCAGCCCCTTCATCTATAAAAGGGGATGCGCTTCCTCCATCAAAGAGGGGAGAAAAAATAGGACCGAACAATAGAACGCACTCGTACACACGAGCAGCTATGAAGCTCTCGACCACCTTTCAATCTTTCGATCAGAGACTTGGGACCAGTCCCTCTCTCGGCAGTTTGTATCCCTTACTACAGACCGATCACGGTGCTAATAACACAAGCAGCAACAAACTGGACGTAGGGACATTCCGCCCGAACTAGTATAAATCCTGTGTCCTTTAGCGCACCATCCGAGCCTAACGCACATTACTATAAATTTACTTGCCGGTGCTTGTACGAAACACCGACACCAGGTATGTTGGGCGCACCAGTATGGAGGCACCTACGTCATCAAGTGTATGACATATGAAAAAAATAAAATTAAGCATAATTAATCTCATAAAGAGTAAGTATTAATGTTCTATATCTACCTTTAAGAATTATTCCTGGATCAGGTTCATTGTTCTTGCCTCTTCTTTTTTAACCTTCATCCCTCTGTATTGAGCATAGTAGTCGATGATGGCCTAGACGCACGCCTCGTAGTGCATGTCCTTCATGAGCATCTTGGTGGCTTCTTTAGAGATGGAGGCTGCCTTGGCCTCGTACCCCTCCTGGCATCTGTAGAAGTCCTACATATAGACGCGATGTATATAGTCATTACTTCAAGAATGTCCAGTGAATGTGATGTATTGAGCAATGTAGTGCAAGGAATACTTACCCATAGCTCGGCCTTCACTCGCTCTGCCTTGTTGGGGAATACCCTGCCATCACGATCAGCGGCGTCGTGGGCGGCGACGTAGTGGTCCCACGTGTAGGCCGGCTGCTACTCTTCGCTGAACTGCACTAAGCCAGGGAAGTGTAGCCTGCACAAAAGGCCAAGGATGACATTGACCTTGCGGTTGTGATCACCCCCACTGACCTTAATCCAACCCCTGCTCAAGTGATTAAGATAAATTATTAGTTTACATTGTAATTTTCAACATATCAAACGAAAAATTATTGAGAACATCTAAAGTTACTTACTTTTTCCTAGAGGGTCGAATCATCGGGCGTCTCCCAAGAGGTATCGGTTGCCTCGGGAGGGTCGAGGGACCTTGTAACCAGATCTCAAGAGGTATTGGTCACCTCGGGAGGGTCGAGGGACCTCGTAACTAGACCTAGGAATCAACTGCCTCCACCTGCTCCTGCTCCTCCTGTACCTCGTCTCGTCACTAGAGGCGTGCGTAGAAGGTACCTCCTCCTCAGACGACGACGACAAGGAAGCTACAGGCGACGGGGGCCTCACCCCTTTAACCTTCCCTTTACCCTTCCCTCGACCTCTGCCATGACCCCTCCCTGAAGCTGACCCTGAACCTGTAGCTTTGAATTTTTCGTAAAGCGCCGCGATCTTCCTCGTACCGCCCACCATTGTTCAATCACCTGTAATTAAAAAAGAGTAAACCAATCAGCACAGATAAACAAAACATACTTAGAAAGATATGCAAAATAAACTAAACATACTTCAAAAATAACATGGTATGACAAATAATAAATAAATTAGTACAGCTCATATATGTATTAGAAATAATCATCATGATCAGGATTAGCTGGATCATAAGTCTCATCATCACTATCACGCGTGTCGATATAATCATCACGATCGGGAATGTCGTCATCACTGCCATTGCCTAAATGTAATCGCTGAAGTAATTCTAAGTCCTTCATATTCTGAACCTCAGTGTCCAGTGTCCTCGTCAGCAACCCCTTTCATCGTCTACTTCCATTCCGATCGTTTCGGTTAAGTCTATCTCAAAACTCCCTTTGAGCCCATCATCTTGGAAGAACTCTCCGTCATATGTGTTGGGGTCTATGTTGTAATCTTCATTGTTTGGTACAGGTAGTTTACCGTGTGGCAATACCTTGTACACAACATCCCAACCCTTAAGACGGTCGTCAGTTTGGCACGGGTATGAGAGATAATAAACTTGCATGGCCTGTTGAGCCACAATATAGACATCATCTCCTGGTAAGACAGATGATTATCAAATTTCCAGTAGCCCAAGATTAGGGGTTCGTCTCACTACTGATGGATCAAACCAATGGCATTTGAATATGACTGGATTAAGAGGTTTGCAACCATGAAACATGAGTTCGTATATTTTTTCAATTCTTTCATAGTACTCGACCCCATCAAAGCCTGGCGTAAAAACTCCGGTATTTGTGGTTCTTTGATTGGGCCGACTCTACTCGTGGCTTGTTGTGTGAAAGCGATATCCATTCACGTCATAACCGGTAAATGACCTAACCCTATAGGCACAACCATCGGCAACCTATCTCAACTCGACACTCATAGATGCATCAATTTAGCCCTACAAGTTCAAGCAAAGTGGTTCATTATATTATTCGCATGTATGAGCAACTTGTAATGTCAAACTAAGTGCGAGCTAAATTGGACTGTACCTTCTGTTTGAACCAAGAAATGAAATCAGGCATTTCATTTCCCGCACCCTCTCTGAGAAGGGTCTCAGCTTCCTACAGGGTAGGTTCCCTTGTTTCACGTCAGAATTGACGATGAAATTCCCTGTACCAACGAGAAACATGGGAGTTGGACACAGAATAGTGACTACTTGAGAACAAGTTTGTTGAGAACTTATAGCATGTACTGCTCCACTTCAGATAGGTTGGTCAACACATACAGCATGATAGTGCACCACTCTTCATGTTTCAAGGTCTTGTGGGTCGCACCACTTGCACTTTCGAGTTGCCCTCGGAAAATGCTAAGGCTCGATTCATCTTCGCCGGCATTGTAACGAGGGGGTGGATTATGCACGCTAGAAAGGTTGTCAGCATAGTATTTTGTTGTGAAGTTTGACACCTCCTCCAGAATGTATGCCTCTACAATGGATGCTTCAATTTTGCATTTATTTTTACATTTAGTTTGAAGAACCTTTTGACATCTCTCAATTGAATAGCACCAACGGCCCTGCATAGCCCCCCCCCCATTCGTGCTTCATACGGGAGGTGCAGAATCATATGCTGCATCGGATTGAAGAAGCCAGGTGGAAAAATCTTCTCCAACCTACAGAGCAACACAGGCGCCATTTTTTCCATTTCTGCAACCATGGTACGAGATAACTCCTTGGCACAAAGCTAATGGAAGAAATTGCTCAACTCCGCTAGCACCTGCCAGATATGCTTAGGGACATAGCCCCAAACCATCACCAGAAGTAGGCGCTCAAGCCATGTATGGTAATCATGACTCTTGAGCCTGTTGATTCGCATAGTAGCTAAGTTCACTCCCCTCTTCAGATTCACTGCATATCCATCAGGGAACATTAATGTTTGGAACCATTCTAGTACCTCCCTCCTTTGGGCCCTCGTCAGGACAAAATCAGCCTTAGGCTTTCTCCATGACTTGCCGGCTCTAGGAAACGCCATGTCCAGCTTTGGTCTGTCGCATAACCTCGCTTGATCCACTCTAGCCTTAACGTTATCCTTTGTCTTATTAGGAATGTCCATGATTGTACCAAAAATTGCCTCGGTGATATTCTTTTCAGTGTGCATTACATCAATGTTATGTGGAAGAAGATCATCAAAATAGGGGAGGTTCCACAAGCACGACTTCTGAGTCCAGGCATGTTGCTCGCCATATCCCACAAAACCACCTTCTTGTTTATTGACCTCGAGAGCATCTAACTGAGCATGAACCGTGGCTCCTGTCATCATCTACGGTGCAGGGTCTTTAACTACGACATCTTTCATAAAGTTCTTGATGTCTAGTCTGAATGGATGGTCAAGAGGGAGGAATTGTCGATGTTTGTCGAACGAATAATACTTGCCACCCGTCGTCAACCAAATGAACTTCAGAGAAGCCTTGCATACTGGGCATGGGAACCTCCCGTGAACACACCAGCAGCAAAAAATCCCATATGCCGGCAAGTCATGCAGGGAGTACTGGTACCAAACATGCATTTTGAAGTTTGTCTTTGTAGCTTGGTCGTATGTCCATACCCCTTCCTCCCAAGCATGGACCAAATCATCAATCAGAGGCTCCATGTACACACTCATATTATTCCCCGGGTGTTCTAGAATTATCAACGACAAGAATATGTTCTGCCATTGAAAGAGGACGCCAGGGGGGAGATTGAGGGGATAACTAACATGGGCCAATAGGTGTATGGGGCAGCCGCCATTCCATAAGGATTGAACCCATCTATTGCCAGCGCAACACATACATTACGAGCCTCTAGAGCTTTCTCATGATGAATCACATCAAACCTTGTCTAGGCTTCACCATCGGATGGGTGTACCATCTTCTCAGGATTGTATCGACGTCTATTTTTGTGCCATGTCATCTATTTCGCTGATTCCTCAGTCATGTAATGTCGTTGGATCCTCGGTATGAAAGGAAGGTACTATAGGATCTTCACAGGGATTGCGAGCTGCCTCTTCTGACCATCACTAGAGTCTACCACCAGGAACCTAGATGATTCACACTTCACACAGTACTTTTCTTCCGCATACTCTTTCCTAAATAAGATGCATCCCTTCAAACAAGCATGTATCTGCCCATATGGCATCTTAAGTGCACGAAGGAGTTTATGTGCCTCATACATGCTTTTTGGCAAGATGTGACCATCCGGGAGCAGGCTGCCAACAACTGTCAGCATAACATTGAAGGCGTCTCGACTCAAGCTAAACTGGGACTTCACTGGCCATTAGGCATGCAATGGCATCTAGTTGAGAAACCTTGGAATGCCCGTGAAGGGGTTGCTGTGCCGCAGACAGCATGTCACAATACGCCTTTGCGGTAGCCTCTGGCTCCTCCTCCCTACATCCTTCATCGAAGTGTGCTTCATGATAGTCATTTAACATGTCTCCTACCCCGGCATCATCATCATATTCCTTGATGCATTATCTCACGACCTCGTCTCTCCCACGATCGGCTTCACCATGGTAGATCCACCTGGTATAGTCTGCCGTAAATCCATTCTTGCAAAGATGTTTACCCATGACCACCTTGATTTGTCGACGCATGTTTGCACATTTGCTGTAGGGACACCAAGTGACACTAGCTCCTTTAACCCTTACAAATGCCCATTCCAAAAAAGCATCGGTTTTGTCAATCCATTCATCGGTCAACGAAGTCTGACTAGAGCGCCTCGTGTACATCCACTCACGGTCATCCATCCTCTAGCATATCAGCGAGTAATATAAAAAATCATGTTGCATCTACATGTTCATATACTATCTAATATGTGAAGATAGGTCCTAATCCCACCCGAGGATATGTAGATGAGGTTAGTTTCCATGCTCTACTCCTATCCAAGACAGAATTTCGGCAGCATCTCCCCGCTGTTCTCTAAATACACGTCCTGGAAGGGAGATTGTGTATCCAGAGAACAACAGGGAGATGCTGCCAAAACTCTATCATGGATCGAAGTAGAGCATGGAAACTAACCGCATCTACACATCCTTGGGTTGTCCAAAAAACATGGATAATTTGAAATAGATACGGTTATAGATATGCAAAGATCTGCATATTTCCAACCGTGTCTCTTTCGAACGGGAGACGCCTAGCTAGGTTACGTGGTATACGAACATGATACGGAAAGAAGGGTCTTTTATGCCTCACCTTGCTGTCCTGCAAAGTGACGAGTCAAGGACGTTGCAATAGCCTCTCCTGCAATAAAAGGAACATAATAGTGTCAAATCTAAATTTTGGCAGCACCTCCCCTGCACGAGGAGTTTTCCAAAACCCGCAACAAATAAAACGGCGGGATGGCCGACAACCACATACACTCGGCAACAAACGGCACGATGGCCGACAACCATATACACATCTTATACCTTGCAAAACGACAGCAAGTTGTGGGGCGGCGGGAAGGCAAGGCGGAACCAGGCGGCAGGGCGGGGCAGGGAGCGGCGGCAAAAACCTGCAAGTTGAAGATAATAGAAAGCCAAATGCATCGGGTCAGTAAGTGTATAGCGAGATCATTAAAAGAATGGCAATCATTGGCATGGAAATATGCTCAAGTTAATAGTACAACATCACTGTTTGCTGAAGTGATGTTGCTTGTATGTGTGTGTCTAGTTTTAACAATTTCGACATATGGAGATTGCAAGAGCTAGCTAGCATGGTTCTTGTGCCTTATCTCCTAGGTAGCTTGACAGCTAATGGTTACTAGTGCACACATGGTAAGCGTATACGACAAATTATAAATTTGTCGTCTTTAGAAATTAATTTAGATCGCAACTGGTGCACACATGGTAAGCGGAAGTGTCGGTTTACTCGGTTTTTCGTTTTAGGACAATATACTCAAGAAAATGGAAAGTTAAATCTCCACAATTATTAGTTTCCCATGTTGCATCATTTGAAGCGTCGCTTATTTATTATTCTATTTATTTTTTTCTTGATTTTCTTTTTTTTCCTTCCCTCAAATTACTGGAAACATGTACGCTGTACCAACTTCACTTTTTTCAGCTTTTATTGTTTTCCTTATAGTTTCTCATTCATTGGATGCTTGATTTCCATATGTATTACTACCTTCTCATTAGATTAAATGTATTTGGCAACGTCACAGGTTGAATTTTACTTCAGCGATATCAATTTGGCTACAACTGAACCTCATGCGTGCGGCGGCATCGCTGACTAAGGCACTGTAGGTTAAATAAATTCAGCATTGCACATCCAAGTCGTAGGCACTGTTGATTAAGGCGGTTCTTTAACCATCAGACAAAACATGATATTCTCAATATACTACTTCAAGCACATCCAATGAGTAAAAGTTACACATCCAAGTTGCAGGAGCTCGATCTGGGGAGATCTGGGGAGGACAAAGAGGAGAGAGGAAGGGCTCACCGGTTCTTGGGACGAGGCAAGGCGGCCAGGTGGGGGCAGTCACGGAGCAGGGGTGGAGATCGAGCAGGTGGCTACCCGACGACGGGGTGGCCAGGCGAGGGGGGACAACCCAGCGGTGGCCGCTGGGAGGCAGGGGCGCCGGGTGGCTGGGCTGTCGGGTGGCCGGGCCGCCGTGCTGCGGCAGGAGGGGCGTCGCGTCGGGGGTCGGGAGGGGCCGGCGCGCCGGGATGGCGGGATCCGATGGGGGGCCGACAGCGGGGGCGGCTGCGAGGGGTGGCGGCCCGGCGGCGCGGGGTGGGGTTGGCGGTCCGGCGGCGCGGCACAGTGTGCGTGTGTGTGCGGGTGAGTGTGGGTGTGTGTGAGTAAGTGTGCGGCCGGATAGGGTAAAAACGAAAGGGCTTTGCCGAGTGCCCACGATTTGGCACTCGGCAAAGTAAAGGTATGCCGAGTGCCAGATTACAAGCACTCGGCAATGTTTTTTTTTTTAATTTACAACCGGTACGGTATAGGTAAGTGGGGCCGGCTTGGGTATGTTGCCGAGTGTCCACTATATGACACTCGACAACTATATTGTTTGTCGAGTGTCGTACAGTTAACACTCGGCAAAAAAAATTGATATTTCATGCACACCCATCCTCCTTCATAACGTGTTTTACTAAATTTGTTATGATGTAATTTGAAAATACCTTGTCAAATTCACTCAACAATGCATATTTGATTTTTCTACCAATATTAATCCATTATTTCATGCAGTTATAGCTCAAATTCAATTTATATCAATTAAAATTCTATAGTTGCAGTTAATAAATTAAAATTATCAAATGGAATCCGAAAATTTACCAAAATTTGACGTGAATCAATCTATGTTGTCTATTGCCTATACAAAAAGTTTTGAAGTCAAACCCCAATTCAACCGTCACTTTGACTCCAAATCTTACCGGATCATTCTCAACGCTATGATTCTTCTTCGGAGATGCTTCGGTTTATAAGCGTCGTACGTGACAAATTATGCAAAATCTTTTCAATTTTTTTCTACAGTCTCCACGTATGATATCAGGAGATCTTGACAAATCTCATCATTTTCAGACTTCGTTTGCTTTTTTTAGAATTTAAAAATCATTCGGCCACACGTTCATGGTCGTGTTTTTTAAACAAAATGTTCGAAATTTCTTTTTATTTCCCGAGTAAGGCCCTAAAATGGACTCAATAACATAAATATGATTTCTCCACTCAATTTATTCCATTATTTGAATCACTTGCAGTTCAAATTTGACTTAAACAAAAAAATTCCTCTAAATGCAATAAATTAATTAAATATAGCAAACAGATCGATAAATATACCAAATTTTAACATGTAGTACCACATGTTGTATGTGGAGAATAGAAAAAATTTGGAGGACAGGAAAGGAAAAAAATTATTATTTTACCGAGTGCCAATAAAAAACACTCGGCAATAACATTATTTTACCGAGTGTCAATAAAAAACACTCGACAAAGTTGTAACGGTATGGCGGCGCACCTAACAGCTGTCACACGGCCGCCGCACGCCCAGCGCACGTGGCTGTACTTTGCCGAGTGTTTTGTTGTAGTTTGCCGAGTATTTTTTACTAGGCACTCGGCAAAGTTGGGTTTTGCCGAGTGCTATCTGTTTGCCGAGTGTTGAATTCAAAACAATCGGTAAATAGGATATTTGTCGAGTGTCCAATAAAATGCGCTCGGCAAATCATCAGACACTCGGCAATTATACTGTTTCCGGTAGCGTCAGGCTGAGCTCGGTAAGCCCGGGCGAAGGCGCCGGCGCGTGGCATGGTGAGGCCGAGGCGACCCAGGTCGACGCTGGTGGCCCTGTCGAGGCAGGGAAGCTCGAACGCGCCTCGTCCCTGGGCGTCGTCGACGTCGACGTCGTCTCTCCTACCGGGACGAAAGCGCTTCTCTCCCTCGCCGTCGGCGTCGGCGTCATCGTCTCTCCCCATCGGCGTCTGGTTGGTGAAGACGAGGCTGCCGGAGAGGCGGCGCACGGCGACGCGGAGCCAGGCCGCCACGGGCTCGGGGGCGGCGTCCTGGGTCGTCACGTTGAGGTGCCTGAGCTCCGCTTCGTGGGCAGCCAGCGCCGACGCGATGAGGCCGGGCTCGGGGGAGAGAGGGACGAAGCGGAGCTCCTGGAGCAGCGCCCAGAGGCGACGCCAGCGGCTGGAGAGCACGCTGGTCCGACCGGTGGTGGCGGCGTTCCCGAGGCCCGCGAGGATGTGGAGCAGGACGCTGTTGGGGAGCGCACTCAGGCGGTCCATGCCGGCTTCGTCGTCGTCGTCGGTGGGCTTGGCGGCGAGGTGGCCGCCGCCGCTCAGGCCTGGCTCCGTCGTCTTCATCGGACGAAAGGCAAGGCGAAAAGTTTTGGCGCGAGTGCAACTACTGAGGGTGACGAGACCAACTGCAAGGAGAGGAATATGTGGGGCCCACATTGATAAAAAAAATCTAGTGGATCCGATAGCATCCAAAATGTCTGACATTTTTTGTTTCCCTTTTTACCATTTCTATGCGATCTACTCCGATTTCAATCTAGCTAGTTTGGGAAATACCATTACCACTAAAACAAGAATTTGTACGTGTCATGTCATCCAAAGCATCCACCGTTGGGTTTTCTACTACGTGCTTGTCCATTCCAAACAATACTAGTAAAAGAATTTAGCGACCAATATCATCTCCATATGACAGTGCCAATCGTTTTGGTTATGCTTTGGTAGGTGACTTTTGATTTAGTCGAGGCTTTTTTTCTTTCAAAATGTTGGTTTTGGCTTTCGACTCTGGAGAGACCACTTTTTCCAAAAAGTGTAACTTTTTTTTATGCAATCTTGCTTTGAGATGTGTTGGCTCATGGCTTTTGAGTTGTAATACCACAGTTTGTCAATTTCAAACAATACCACTAAAAGAATCTAGGTGCGCTTTCGATATGAACTGACGGCCTATTGCCTGGTTATGCTTTATGGTTAAATGACTTATTTGTTTGAACCAAGACTTTCTTTTAAGTTGGTTTTTAACTTTTGACTCTAAAAAGACCACTTTTTCCAAAAGTTCTAACCTTTTTTTTACAATCTTCTTTGGGATGTCTCTAGCTGAATTTAAGCAGTGCTGAGAAACAAATAAAGCAGGTGCATCAGCGACCTCTTGCCGGCATCGTGATACTGATACATGTGAAATTCCACACGTCTCATGTCCATTGAAGCCAACTCCTTGCCCTTCGATTCAGTGATTGAGCGATCAAACATTATTCTTAATTCTTATCTTTTCTGGAACTGTCACCCAACTGGTGTTTGACACAACCGAATAATCAGGTGACTTTTTTTTGCTTTCATTTTTATCTCTGTCACTGCATAATCCAAAAAAAGATTATAAAAGGATGTGACTTTTTTTTTGTTAGGCAACCTGAAAGGTCCTAATGGCTAGAGGGGGTGAATAGCCTATTAAAAATTTCTACAACAACACTTAACAAACCGGTTAGACAATTATGAGGCGAAGTAAGTGTTGCGCTAGCCTACTAAAAATACAAGCCACCTACCATAATTTTAGTTTCTATAGTTTCTTTTCACACAATGGCTATGTCACTACACTAAGTTAGTGTGCTCTCAAAGACTAACTAAAGAGCCACACTAACCAAACTAACAAGCTCTCACAACCAGCTACACTAAAAAGCTTGATAACTAGTTTGCGGTAATGTAAAGAGAGAGAGAGTAAGATGGTTATACCGCCGTGTCGGGGAATGAACCAGTCAATCATAAGAATCAATATCAATGAAGACCAATCACCTCGGAATCAAATGATGACACAATGATTTTTACCGAGGTTCACTTGCTTGCCGGCAAGCTAGTCCTCGTTGTGCCGATTCACTCACTTGGAGGTTCACGCGCTAATTGGCATCACACGCCAAACCCTCAATAGAGTTCCGCACAACCAACACAAGATGAGGATTACACAAGCCACGAATAATTCACTAGAGTACCTTTTGGCTCTCCGCTGGGGAAAGGTCAAGAACCCCTCACAATCACCACGATCGGAGCCGGAGACAATCACCAACCTCCACTCGACAATCCTCGCTGCTCCAAGCCGTCTAGGTGGCAGCAACCACCAAGAGTAACAAGCGAATCCCGCAGCGACACACGAACACCAAGTGCCTCTAGATGCAAACACTCAAGCAATGCACTTGGATTCTCTCCCAATATCACAAAGATGATGAATCAATGATGGAGATGAGTGGGAGGGCTTTGGCTAAGCTCACAAGGTCGCTCTGTCAATGCAAATGGCCAAGAGTATGAGCCAGAGCCGGCCATGGGGCTTAAATAGAAGCCCCCACGAAATAGAGCCGTTGTACTTCTTCATTGGGCACTGCTCGGGGTGACCGGACGCTCCGGTCAGATCGATCGGACGCACCCTGCCAGCGTCTGGTCTATGGATGGCTACCACATCATCCCTCTTATCAAATACTAAGCGCCCAATCCCAACGGTCAAGTGATGACCAGACGCGGCACAATGCCACGACCGGACGCAGGACCCCAGCGTTCGGTCACTTCCAGTAAGGTTCCAGCTGCAACCGCACGCGTCAGTTGGATCATGACCGGACGCAGGACCCCAGCGTCTGGTCACTTCCAATAAGCCTCCACTCGCGACCAGACGTGTCCGATTATTCCCGACCAGACTCACCCAGCGTCCGGTCACTCACTGTCTCCTCTATGCGCTGCCACGTCAGCAGGACCGGATGCACCCCGCCAGCGTTCGGTCACGAAGTGACCCAACGTCCGGTCGAAGACCGACGCCAGCGTCTTCACTGCTTCCACTGACCGGACGCTCCGGTCTAGTTGAGACCAGCGTCCGGTGCACTCTATGAAACCCTATCTTTTCTGTACAGGGCGCCGGTGGCACCGGCGGATTGTCCGTACTCTATGGGTGGACACTCCGCCGGTGAAGTTTCTAACCCTTGCTCAAATGTGCCAACCACTAAGTGTACCACCTTGTGCACATTTGTTAGCATATTTTCACAAAATATTTTCAAGGGTGTTAGCACTCCACTAGATCCTAAATGCATATGGAATGAGTTAGAGCATCTAGTGGTACTTTGATAACCGTATTTCGATACGAGTTTCACCCCTCTTAATAGTACGGCTATCGAACCTAAATGTGATCACACTCACTAAGTGTCTTGATCACTGAAACAAAATGGCTCCTACTATTTATACCTTTGCCTTGAGCCTTTTGTTTTTTCTTTCTTCTTTTCCAAGTCCAAGCACTTGATCATCACCATGGCAACACCATCGTCATGTCATGATCTTCATTTGCTCCACCACTTGGAATGCGCCACCTATCTTATAATCGCTTTGATAAACTAGGTCAGCACTAAGGGTTTCATCAATTTACCAAAACCAAACTAGAGCTTTCACAACCTCACTTTTGGATACCATATCATAGCTCATGGCGTTTTGAGCTAAATTCTACGATGTCTATAATGCCTCTGATAATTGTGGTGAATATATTTGTTCTCATGGACTCTTTCTTTTTATGGTTGTTGCTAATATTTAAAAGCAAAAATGGTTTTGTATGTCCGTATGTGTTAATAGTATTACTAGAACATAAGTAGCTATTTTTTTCCGCGATCAGAGAATATAGCCCGTTTATCATTAAGACGAAGAGAATTACATGACACAGCTACAAGAGAGCCCTCGTAGCACATATTACAAACCACCAAACAAGTGGTGAGTGACCTGGAATACAACTTATAAGAACAAGAATAAAGAAGAAAAGAAAGAGCGACTGCCCTAAAAACCCGAAGCCTACCAACTGAGCCTGCAAAAAAGATACAACAACACAATGGTCGCCTACAAACAAGACAATGCCATGGTGGCAAAGTATCCACCCTAAGTAGCAACGGCAGCGAAGCATCCACCTAGGAATCCACCGACGGCCAAGCATCCACCGGGGAAGAAGCGACGACACCCACTACGGCAAAGCATCCACAGGGAATGGCCATGACACACTCGGCAGCAAAGCATTTGCCAGAGTGGAGGCCAACGACAACGGCGGCAAAGTATCCGCCAGAGGAAGCGATAGCGGCAAAGCATCCACTATGAAAGCTAGATGACGATGGCAAGGTCGATTGCTGTAGGAGGAACCATTACGAGTAGAAACACACATGCTCAGCGAGGAACTCCACCAGAAACTGACAGCACAGAAGGGGTGCAGATGACGGTGACCACATGAGGGCGAGCCTAAGGGATTCTTCAGCAACGCCTTCAAGAAGGAGGTGACACCCAAGGTAACATCTTGGATGTCATCGTCGCTGGCCTTATGAATCCGACACCATCGGCAGGATGTATGGGTTGAACAATGACGCCCCCAAGAAGGTACGTGACACCTGATGCATCACCGTCGTCCGCCCAGCCAAAGCCGAGCTACGCTTTCGTCCAAAACTCCACGCATCCCAGCGATGGCACACATGGCCACGACGACGCAGGCAGACGCCGTTGGCCCCCACGACAAGGCACCGAAGCGGGCCGACCAACACAGCCCCGGCCATCCCCACCCAAGCCACAGGCGTCCACGGAAGGCGAGTACGGGCGCACGTGAACTGGCCATCGCGGACAGAACGTTGGACGTGGCCGCTGGATCTAGCTGCCCCCGGCCAGGGAGCGGACGCAGCCACCAGATCTGGCCACCAGCAGCCGAGGCGCGCGGCCACCGGCCTGCCAAGCCGAGACCTCCGCCGACACACGGGAGGGAGGGTGGGTGGCAGGCCGAGCAGGCCATGGGTGGCCACAGGCCACCCCTACGACATGGAAGCAGCACCGCACGGATCTGGCTAGGCCGAGGTCGGGGCGAGCAGGGGGAGCCGGATCGGCGCACGCCAGCAGCTGGTGGCTCTACTGCTAGGTCCCCCATGGCTACAGGCTCTGCATCTCATGGATCCAGTTGGGCGCACAACCGGGACGAGCGTAGGCAGCCAGATCTGAGATCTCGCCATCGGCCATGGTGGAGCTCGGGGAGGGTGAGGTGGGAGGAGACGAGAGGAAGCAGGAGAGGGAGAGGAAGCCATAGCAGCTAGCCTTTTTGAGCACACCACCGTTGGCCGCCGCCGCCGCTCGCCGAAGGGAGCAACAGCGGCAGCCGGAAGGGCAGCCCGGAGAGGTCTCGCTGGCGACAGCGACGGCGACGGTTGGGGTGCCCCTAAGTCGCCCCGAGCGTCAGGAGGCGCCCAGGCTCCATAAGTAGCTAATAGCTTATTCATTTGAGCATTTTACCCATGTGTCATTAAAAAAATTTGTAATTACATAAAAGTCATTAAAAAAGTTGACCACGTATAAGTGTCACTAGTCTAAACTTCTTTGCCTTAAAGCTATTTTGTTCTTGTTCTGTTTGTTTTTCGCCGTTTGGTGGCCCCTACCTATGGACTTGCCAGTGAAATGGTCACGTTGCCTTGCTGCCCACCCCGCTCCTCATCGGCGAGGAGGCTTTGCAGACCCCTAGCCGTCAGGCGAGCAGCAGCGCCAGCAAGCTCGCGGAGGCAACAGGGAGTGGTGGCAGTGGGCTTTCCCTGGTGGCGCCGCAGGCACGCAACGGCCTCCCCCACCCCACCGGCGGCAGATCCAGTCCACTCATGGCTCTCGGCGGTAGATATGGAGGCGACGCCCTAAACCACCCATACCGGCGCACCCCAAGATGGCGCCCGCCCGCCCATCCACCAGCAGCGGCACATTCTACACCAGCCATGGTGGCGTCTTGTCTCCCAGCAGCGATGGCAGCCCCCGGATCTGGTGGTGGCACCCTGACGGTGACTACGACGGCTTTCCCCCACGCTGACGGCGACTCCAACAGTCCTCCCTCACACCGATGGCGGTCGCGGTGGCGTTCCCCAGCTCCGTCGTCGGTGGATCCATCAAGGGAGTTGTAGTATGGAAGCTGCACAGTCAATGGTTGGTTACCTGATTCCCGACGTTCTTCGAGCTGCTAGTGTGAAACTTTGTTGTGCTCTTGGTTTTGTTAGTTACAGCCTTGGTCATAGGATACTTTATTTAGCTTTGCATGTTTCTGTTACTAGCACTGCATGCGCGCGGGCTCCGATCTGTGGTGGCCGCGCGAGTAGGAGGGCATGATGAGAATAGCTCGCGCATGACCCTGAAGGAACGGGTCTTCAGCAGCATCGTGGGCATGGGGATGGACTTGCTCAGTAGTGCGATGTGTGGCTGATCGCTGTAACTTCCTGCATGTAATCCTGAGAATAAAAGGAGAGAAGCAAAAACCAGAAAAGTTGCTCAGTTGTTCGCAGCACCAAAACCTTGTGTCCAAGCGATAGCGTTGTGTTTTGTGTTGTGTTTGAGTTCATCAGAGAACTCTGGTTCTTGCCTACGGTGTACATCACCTTGGCCAGAACTTGTGCAGTGTTGACGTCGAGCACATAAAGCCGTCCTAGATTTTGATGGATCTTGGCTAGTAGCCGCCGCTCCTCATCACGCACCCGCATCACCCCACCTTCAACCAACACCTGGTAGCCAGACTCATCGAGCTGCCCGACGGAGATAATGTTGGCATCGGAGCTAGACTTAGGGAAACCTCGTCGTCGCCATGGTGTCTCCGACAAGACCCCGTGGCCGTTCAGCCGGGAAGAAGATCACCGGCTCCGGCGACTCCAGCACGAAGACGCCGCCACGCCCGCCTTCTCCATCCCGCTCCCCTCTTCGTCGTCCAAGCTCGCGCGAAGCACATCGTTCACGCACCCGCGATGCACGCCGTCCGCGGGAGGTCATCGTCGAGCGAATCATCCGGGAGGGTAGCAGTTTCGGCAATTGGCCGCAACTAACGCGAACCAACTACCATGAGTGGTCCCTTCGCATGAAGCTGAAGCTGCAAGCTCGTCACCTCTGGGACGCCGTCGATTTCGATGACGTTGAGTTCGACGACGACCGCAACGCCCTGGACGCCATCTGCACCGTCGTCCCGACAGATATGGTCTCGGTGCTCGCCACCAAGGACACTGCCAAGGAGGCGTGGGAGGTGATCAAGACTCTCCGCATCGGCGACGACCGTGTGCGGAAGGCGCCGGCGCAGAACCTCCGTGCCGAGTACGAGGCGCTCAAGCTCGGAGAAAGTGAGGCGATCAAAGAATTTGCCTTGCGTCTCACCGGCATCGTCCAGAGGCTGGCAACACTCAGCGATCCCGAGCCGGACGAGAAGGTCATGGCGAAGTACCTGCGGGTCGTGCGTCCGAGGTACAAACAACTTGTGATCTCCATTGAAACGCTCCTTGATATCTCTGAGTTGTCCATCGAAGAAGTCACCGGCTGGCTGAAGGCGGCGGACGACGTCGAAACTGCGCCGTCTCAAGTCGTCAGTGGCAAGTTACTCCTCACGGAGGAGCAGTGGCTCGAGAGGTACAAGAAGAAGGAGTCCGGCCGCAATGACACGAGCTCCAGTCCTCCTCACGGAGGAGCAATGGCTCGAGAGGTACAAGAAGAAGGAGTCCAGCCACGGTGACACGAGCTCCAGCGGACGTGGCAAGGGCCATGGCAAGCCGCGCGGCTGTGGTGGTCATGGCAACTCCGACACCCGCAGCGGCAGCGGCGGCCACAACTTCGAAGGGCGCACCGGCTCTGGCGCGAGTCAGGCCAATCCAGACGACATTTGCAAGCATTGCGGCAAGAAAGGCCATTGGGCCGAACATTGCCGTGGGAAGCTGAAGACAGAGGAGCAGGCCCATGTGGCCCAAGACAGTGAGCCCACTCTACTCCTGGCTGTGGGCTATGCGCGGGAGGAGGGGATTCATCCCCAAATCGAGCAGCAGCCACCATCACAGGGGTCGGAGCCGGCGACGCCGTGGGCGATTGCGCCCTTGATCCACGTCGACGGCCAGCTACATCTCGTCGAGAAGAAACTGTTCACCACCTTCAACGAGCCTGGTGACCAGGACCCGAAGCGATGGGTTCTGGACATGGGCGCGTCGAACCACATGTCCGGAGCGCGAGTAGCCTTCTCCCGCATCAACGCCGGCGTCATAGGCTCGGTGCGGTTCGGCGATGGATCCGTCGCCCGCATCGAAGGGATCGGCACCGTCATCTTCTCCTGCAAGACCGGGGAGCACCGTGCCATCACCAACGTCTACTACCTACCCAACCTCACCGCCAACATTATCTCCGTCGGGCAGCTCGATGAGTCTGGCTACCTAGGTGCTGGTTGAAGGTGGGGTGATGCGGGTGCGTGATGAGGAGCGGCGGCTGCTAGCCAAGATCCATCGAAATCCAGGACGACTTTATGTGCTCGACATCAACATTGCACAGCCTGTCTGCCTGGCAGTGCGTGGAGAAGAGGAAGCTTGGGTCTGGCACGCCCGGTTTGGACATCTCCACTTTGCCGCGCTGCGCAAGATGGGCAGGGACGGCCTTGTCCGGGGCATGCCTCTGTTGACCCAGGTGGAGCAGGTGTGTGACGCCTGCCTTGCCGGCAAGCACCGGCGGGCACCGTTCCCTTAGCAAGCACAAAGGCGTTCAACGGAGGTGCTGTAGTTGCTACATGGTGACATCTACGGGCCCATCACACCCTCAACTCCAAGTGGTAATCGATACTTCTTGCTACTCGTTGATGACCATTCACGCTATATGTGGATTTGCCTACTGCCCACCAAGGACGCCACAGCTATGGCGATCAAGCGCGTACAGGCGGCTGCTGAATGCAAGAGTGGCAAGAAGATGCTGGCCCTACACACCGATCGTGGCGGGGAATTCACCGCGGCCAACTTCACCGAGTACTGTGTCGAACTTGGGGTACAGCGTCAACTCATGGCGCCGTATTCACCGCAACAAAACGGCATCGTGGAGCGGCGGAATCAATCCGTCGTGGGGACCGCGCGCAGCATGCTCAAGGTGAAAGGGCTTCCCGGTGAGTTCTGGGGTGAGGCGGTCACCACGGCTGTCTACCTGCTGAACCATTCCTCGTCGAAGAGCGTGGGTGGCAAGACCCCCTACGAGCTCTGGACTGGCAGCGTCCCCGCTGTTCAGCACCTGCGCATGTTCAGCTCCATCGCGCACATGAAGGTGACGGCGCCGAACCAAAGGAAGCTGGACGACAGGAGCAAGCGTACCATCTTCGTTGGGTATGAACCGAGCTCCAAGGCATATCGGGTGTATGACCCGATGACACGGCGCGTGCACGTCAGCCGAGACGTGGTGTTTGAAGAGGCGGCACAGTGGTCCTGGACCAAGGGCCAGCAAGGCGGGGTGGCCGACTTCGTCATCGAAAACCTGACGCCGTTCGAGACGACCACCACTACAACAACGACGAGCACGAGTACACCGGCTGGAACTGCTGCTACGTCATTGGGCTCGCCAGCACCCTCTGCCCACGCTTCTCCAGTGCATGCCACTGGGAACGCAACGCCGAGGGGACACACGCAGCTAGACGCGGACTCAATTGAGTTTGTGTCGCCACCTGGAGCCGGTGCATCACAACACCTGGACGCTGACCACGACAGCAACGTACCACTGCGCTATCGTGCAGTGGACAACATCCTGGGGCCAGCCACACACCCTAGGCTGGCTGCACGGGAGTTGGAGGAGCAGCTGCTGCTGGCTAGCGAAGCTGAACCGACGTCATTCAAGGAAGCAATGGAGCAGGAGAATTGGCGCCACGCCATGCTTGACGAGTTCACCTCAATTGAGGCGAATGACACTTGGGAGCTCGTCGATCCTGTCCCTGGTGTGCGCCCCATAGGCCTCAAGTGGGTCTACAAGACGAAGCGAGATGAAGTCGGTCTGGTCACCAAGTTCAAAGCCCGCCTTGTTGCAAAGGGCTATGTCCAGCGCCAGGGGATCGATTTTGATGAAGTGTTCGCCCCGGTGGCCAGGCTTGAGTCTGTGAGATTACTGCTTGCACTTGCTGCCAGTGAGGGGTGGACTGTCCATCACATGGATGTGAAGTCCGCTTTCCTGAATGGGGAGCTTCTGGAGGACGTCTATGTCGAGCAGCCGCCCAGCTTCGTGATGAAGGGCCAAGAACGCAAGGTGCTTCACTTGATCAAGGCCCTCTATGGACTCCGCCAAGCCCCTCGTGCATGGTACTCCAAGCTAGATGCATCACTGATCAAGCTAGGGGTTCATCCGGAGCACGTCCGAGCATGTTGTTTATCTCCGTGGTGCTGGCGCAAGGCGTCTCATCGTGGGGGTTTACGTGGATGATTTGGTGATCACCGGTGGCAGTTCACACGATGTCAGTGCCTTCAAGGAGGAGATGAAGGCAACCTTCAAGATGAGTGATCTCGGTATGCTGCGCTATTACCTTGGTCTGGAGGTGACACAGATGGAGAATGGCATCACTGTCAGCCAAAGTGCGTATGCTGCAAAAAATTCTTCAGAGCGCCGGCTTGACTGGATGCAACCCAAGCCATACTCCTATGGAATCTCGTCTCAAGCTCAGTAAGTCAAGTACTGCTCCTGCTGTTGATGTCACACATTACAGGAGTATAGTTGGATCTCTTCGATACCTAGTGAATTCAAGACCGGACCTGGCATTTGCTGTGGGATATGCCAGTCGCTTCATGGAGAACCCAACTACTGAGCATATGGTGGCAGTGAAAAGAGTGCTGAGGTATATTGCTGGGACTCTGCATTTCGGCTGCTACTATCAGAGGAAGAAAGAGGCACAACTCATTGGCTACTGTGATGCCGACCTGGCTGGTGACATTGATACAAGGAAAAGCACCACAGGAGTCCTCTACTTCCTCGGCTCCAGCATCATCACTTGGCAATCACAAAAGCATAAGGTAGTAGCCCTATCCTCTTGTGAAGCAGAATATATAGCTGCTACTACTACTGCCTGCCAAGGTGTTTGGTTGGCCCGTCTCCTTGCTGAACTCAGGGGAGAAAAGGTCAGGGCCATTACTCTGAAGATTGACAGCGAGTCTGCGATTCAGCTAAGTAAAAACCTAGTTTTTCATGACCGTAGCAAACATATAGATGTGAGATATCATTATATACGGGAATGTATCGAAGAGGACAGGGTGAAGCTGCAGTCCGTCAGGACAGCTGAAGAGCTTGCAGACATGTTGACGAAGGCATTGGGGCCTCAGCAGTTCTGTGAGCTGCGTTCCAAGATCGGCGTCATTGATGTACAGTCCATGAACAAGGCGTAGGAGGAGATTTGTTAGTTACAGCCTTGGTCATAGGATACTTTATTTAGCTTTGCATGTTTCTGTTACTAGCACTGCATGCGCGCGGGCTCCGATCTGTGGTGGCCGCGCGAGTAGGAGGGCATGACGAGAATAGCTCGCGCATGACCCTGAAGGAACGAGTCTTCAGCAGCATCGTGGGCATGGGGATGGACTTGCTCAGTAGTGCGATGTGTGGCTGATCGCTGTAACTTCCTGCATGTAATCCTGAGAATAAATGGAGAGAAGCAAAAACCAGAAAAGCTGCTCAGTTGTTCGCAGCACCAAAACCTTGTGTCCAAGCGATAGCGTTGTGTTTTGTGTTGTGTTTGAGTTCATCAGAGAACTCTGGTTCTTGCCTACGGTGTACATCACCTTGGCCGGAACTAACAGGTTTGAGGGATTTACATTTCTTCTTTAACAGGGGGATCCGTCTGCAGCCATTGGATTCTTGCCTGTCTACCATTTGCTTCGTTTGGAGGAAGATGATATGGACAGGCTGGTGAGTACAAATCTGTTTCATCATGTCCCTTGGTCCTTGGGTTCTTCGTTTACAGTCCATCATTTTCCTTGATTTTTGTGTTCATATGGTTGTTGCAGTTTGTTCCCAAAAACATGGTTTCAGTTTGTGAGTTGTATCCCGGATGTGCTATTTGTTTGTCTGATTGTTTTGGTCGGGTGTTTAAGGTTGTGCTGGAAAAGATGGGTGGGGATAAGTTTCCTTGGCGATGGCTGGCAAGATCTGATTACGATTATGAAAGCCAAGACTGGGGATTCGGTTTCGTTCAAGTTCAATGGTACGCGTAGTTGCAAGCTGCTGGTCTTCAGTGCGAACGAAGGTGTGCAGAAATATGATCCTTGATGGCGAAGACAGGAATATGATCCTTGATGGTAGATCTGCAGGTATTTGTTCCCTTGTTTCAAAACCATCTGTTCGCCTTCATCCACTCGGCATATGTGCCTCTGGTGGTGTCGAGTCGCTCGCCGGCTCTTGTTCGGACGGTATTCACCTCAGTCCTAAGGCAACGGCAACATGGACGAGTTCCATCTGGTAGGGAGAACAACGACAGAATGGCTCATAAGGTAAAAGAAGTTTACAGCAGTGGCCCTGTTCGGCTTACCTTAAAAGCCGGTTTATTTGACTTTTTTTGTTTAGCTGGAACCGTATTTTTCTCTCGCAACATTTCAGCTTTGGCTTGTTTTTTCAGTCAATTTTCGGACAAGCGAACGGGCCAGTGACACATGTGTACGGTCAACTTTTTTAATGACTTAAGTGTAATTACAAACTTTTTAGTGGTACACAGGTAAAAGGCTCTATTCATTTTGAGTTTTTCCAAGAAGACCTCGTATCCAAGTATATTTTAGTACAGATGATGATGCTTAATCACGTACATTCAAGATCTAGAAGCCACTCATCACTCCACATAGCACAAACCGCTTCAAATTCATTTAGTAGCACTTTATCGAATTTATCGCATAAAGGATTGTCGCTAGGAGAATCGAGGCGCACTTCCAGCACCATCCAAAGCGCCCGCCTTTTCGTCATGCTTAACAACTAGTAATGGCTTGTCTGCAACACAGCGCAAGGACCTAACAATCCAAGCAAAAGCCACCATGAACACTATCCTTCTGAAGGTTCATCACCAGTCATTAAGCTATTATTTGCGATTTGGGTGGTGCAAAAATGATGTATTCCAGATGCGTCATATCCTTGGCTGCTCCAAAGCTTTGGCCACTGATTACCTTACCTCTGGCAGAATAATCAGCACGTAACGCAGGTACTAGCACGCTGATCTTCAAAAGGTGGGCGCTTCGTGGATGTTTCCGGTTGGAATTTTACATTCACTGATCTTCTTGCAAAGAAACGGGAGTAAATGAAGATGAGAGGAAAATAGGTTGAAACAGCATTGCTGCATATATGAAAGAATTTTTTTTTCTGAACTTTTCCACATCACTGTCTAATGGACGTGCCTTCTACTTCTGCATACCTTATATTCTTTTGATTTGCTTCTCTTCTCAGAATGTGAATACCAGTAGTAACTAAATGGCAGTTGGCAGATACATCTTTGTACTGCTTTAAGGATCTAGAGTAATTTTTTTTAATATGCTTCAGGTTCATCGATCGTCGTCACCAGTACATTCCTCTAGCTCTGATTCTTCTCCAGTTCTCTTGCCAAGAGAGGAGCAAATCGAGTACACTGATTGCTTGGACATTAGTAGTTGGTGGAATGTTTTCAGCCAGTGAGGCCTCATGCAAATATAGGGAGCTTTATTAGTATCATCAAACTTGCATATTTTCGTTTCATTGGCATTTACTATTCTCTTGTATCTATGTAGCGAGAGTCCATGGCAGCATGTTTGTAGCTGCATCACTTTTGTCGGCAGCTAAATTAGCAGATGATTGTTCTGATAAAGCAGGCAGCAATTTAACACATGTGCAACACGTCTACCGAAGCAAAGTGTACTGGACGACGTCTAAAACATGCATCGACAAAATAGTGTAAATAGAGCTATGCACTGCAGTGCAGGAGGAGGCCACACAACACGTGCAGGCGCGGCGAAGCGCGCCCACTTTTCTTATACTGAAACAGGGCGCAGTTCATCCTCCTGAAGTTTACTCCCTATCTCATTAAATATTTGGATACATGTATAGAATATTAAATATAAACTAAAAAATAATTAATTGTATAGTTTGTGGCTAATTTGCGAGACGAATCTTTTAAGCCTAATTAGTCCATGATTTGACGATGTAGTACTACAGTAACACACGTGCTAAGGACGGATTAATTAGGCTTAATAAATTCGTTTCACGGATTACTGACGGATTCTATAGTTTATTTTTTTATTAATATCTGAACACCCCATATAATACCCGATATGACACCACGAAACTTTATACCTAGATTTAAACGAGCCCCTCAGCCAGGGCCTTCCGTCGCCGGCTCGAAGCGAACTGCACAATCGGTCTCGGCCTGGCCTTACCGTCGCCGCCGTCAAGCCCTTCTGTCCCAATTTCGCTGTCCACTGCAGTCTGACCATGCCTGCCGTTCTCTACAACGGTCATTAGATACATGTCTCCAAATCCTGGAGTCAACATTTGAGTTGTGATAGTATCGATGATTTGTACGGTATCTACAACGGTCCATTAGATACATATGGCCCCGTTCGCATCGCTGAAAAAAAAAATCGAAACACTGTTCTGGCTGATTTGTTGTGAGAGAAAAATATTGTTCCGACTGAAAAAAATAAGCTGAAAAGTACGGATTATAAGACAAGCGAACAGGGCATCTGACGATAGTATTACAAGCATCTAAAAGAGACTATCCGATTTCATACATCACAGTCACACAACACTAAACAAGTGGGGAAATAGAAGAATACGGTAAATCTTAACTGAAATCTTTGGCATAAAGACCCTGTTCGCTGAGAGGAATTTGGAGGAATCTGAATGAATCTGGAGGAATTTATGAGAGAGTAAACAGTATTTTCGTCCGCGCACAGCAACCAGCCGAACGAGCCCAAAGGTTGTTAATATACCACATCAATCTTGACGTCTCCATCACTTTCTTCATAAATTCTTTTTACCCAATTGATCATAGAAACATTGGCCAAGCCAATCGGCTGTCAAGGAAGGCACTGAACTAGGTGGTGTTTCTTTTGTATTTTACCGTAGTGCACGCTACTAGTAGAGATGAACTAGGTGGTGTATTTTACCGTAGTGCACACCACTAGTAGAGATAAAAAGACGTTTTACAGCTATTTAAAGGGGTGAAGAGATCGACATAGATTTGTTTTAACCAAACAGCTACAGCTTTCACAACAAATTGCTCAACAGTTTTTTCATATAGCTTGGTGCTACAAATCACGATAGGCAACGGAGGCTCACAATGTTCAGTGGTTGCTGGTTGCCAACAAGGTTTACAATGTTACACCTGATAAAGATAACATGTTAAAGGGGCGCCCAGTAAATTGACATCGTCACATTTAGACCCTTTTTGGTTGAGCCGTGGATTTTGAAAAAGCTGTTGTGAGTTGCGGGCTGTGAAAAAACTGCTATGAGCTGAGACCTGTGGGAAAAGTTGAAAGTCGTTTGGTTGAAGGAGCTGTGGAACCGTAGGCTGTGTTTGAAATGTCTGTAATGCCCCTAAAGGCCTGAGGGACTATTTATATGCAAATGGCTCGTAAATAACTGTTGCACTCACTTATTCGCATGTAAATAATTATTTTGGAAAGGAAAAATTAATTTATTCTAAGTTTTTTATCATTCAAAGTGATATGGTCCACGTAAATAGAACCAAAAGATAAGGGCTTATCCAATTATGTCATCCCTGAATATAACTATCCTCCTCTCGCGCTAACCAAAGCATCAGCTATTCTACTACGAATGGTATTCATGGTATCCTCATTCTCCACATCTTCACTCTCATCTCCCTGTGTTTGTGTTATGCCACTTGTCTCTTATACCAAGTATTCCTCATCAGCATCACATCTCTCGAACTCCTTATCACGTAAGTTGTTGTCACGAATAAAATTATGCAATACCAAACAAGCAATGATGATATGCTTCTGAGTACGAGTTGAGAAACTTGGTATGCCCTTCAAAATACGCCACTTCTCCTTCAATACTCCGAAAGCCCGCTCAATGACATTTTAAAGGGATGAATGCAGGAAATTGAACACCTCATACTTCCCTTGGGGTGGTCCAGAACGATTATGAAATTCTAGTATATGGTATGTGCTTCCTTTGAAAGGACCAAATACCCTATTTAGTTTGGAAAACCAGAGTCCACGAGATAATATTTTTCTACAAAATCAAATCAGTATAAGCAAATAATAATACAAGTACTTTACTGCTACCTTAGTAAGGATATGTGTATACCTTTAGGAGGCACGGTAAATGAAGGAAAATTTGCCAATGCATGATTGAGGATACGTGTGTCATGTGCACAACCGGGCTAACCAGCAACCACAAAGATAAACCTAATGTCAAAGTCACAAATAGCCAGCACATTCTGAGATATATATCCATGACGGCATGTGTGATTAACCACATCCTTAGCTGGCACAACCACTAGAACATGTGAATCATCTATTGCTCCAATAGCGCCTTTGAAGTAAGGTCAGAAACGTTCATCTTTGATTCTTTCATGTTCCGTAGAAAAACTAGCATCTCTCGGCTTAATATTGTCCTTAGCTAACTTGCACAAACACTTAAGTACCTCGTGAAACTTAGTGTGAACTGTCCACAGTGACTGAGTGAAGCGATTTTCAGCTTGTGAAAATGATTGTGGGCCTCCGACAATCCACAAGAATATTGCCAATGACTCAATGGATGAAACATTGTTAGTGGATGTCAAAGTAGATACTAGCAACTCATGTAGTGCTGTGAAGACCTCAGTGCTCATTCAAAACATCTTATAGTACCTTGGACGAGCAAAGCACCTCATCGCCCATTGAATTCCAGTTTCTGGTGTTTCCCTGTACTCACCTTTGTCAAAATAACGCTCAGTGTATTATGCACCCATTTGACCAATAACAGCAGCATGCTGGGAAAGCTCAACTAGGAGTACTAGTCCCTTCTGTCCTTCTTTAGCTACACCTTCCAAGTTGTCATCCATCTACAAAGGATATTAAAATTTATTAATTCAATTGATCTAGGATACATCAGTATATGCACAAGGATATAATCTGACACAAAGAAATAATCTGACACAAGGAAATAATCTCACATAAGGATATAATCTGACACAAAGAAATAATCTCACACAAAGAAATAATCTCACAAATAATCTCAGCACAAGCTAATTATTTGCTACAGCCATACAACTAATAGTTCTCACAATAGACATTAAATTGGTTCACACGACAACAATATAAATAAAAATTGGTTCACTAGCGCCTCATCTCTTTTTCGTGCTCCCTCTCAATCACATCCAGCCTTCCTTTATTTGTTTTTAGACGGCTGAAGACCTCTCTAAATTCATGCTTCGTGATCAGCATGGTGGCAGTGTGCATTAGAGCAGTTCCTTCTTCCACCCCATACTCTTCGACCATCGTCATAGCCTCTCCAATACTGGGGACTAAATTAGTTGGAGGAGCTGATGATGCAGATACAGATCTTGTCTGCTGCATTTTCTATCTTCAAACATGTGTTTTTGTACATGTGAAAAAAATAGACTATTCTCTTCTTTGGCTTCAGTAGCTGTACAAGACCTCTTGCGTTTCTTTTTCCCTGATTTCTTCAAAGCGGCCAGCTTGACATCATCATTCTCTGGAGGTTTTGGTACCTCGGCCACGTCCTCATCACTTGCCTCATCAGAGGATATATCTCCAGGACAGGATGCAGTGGCCCCAGTCACATGTACCTTGCCAAAAATTAGATCAAGATCATCAAGGTACTTCGGTCCTTGTTTTCTGAACCTCACATGGTTGCATTTTGTCTTTTTTTCACGGTTATCGCATCTCTGAAATTGAATGAAAAATTTTAGCAAGACACACCATATCAAAGTATAAAAAAGAATATCAATAGTGAGAGTTCAGTTCTTACATCAAAGTGTTCAGTCCACCATTCCTAAGGGCAATCAATAGTTCCCTTTGCCGTGTCCCATCCAAGTCTAGTGGCATAATTCTTGAACTCCATGGATCATCCATATTCCTTTTTTATGTTGTCTAATTTGTTCTTCAGCTGTATCTTTGTTCGCTCGTCACCGGTTCTTTCTGCAAACTTAGATATAAAATTTTTCCATTCAATACTAGTGAAAAGTCCTAGGGGCCTATTCCCTGCTTCTATCTCCCCTTTGCATATATCAATCAAATGCTTCAAAAAGAAATCACTCCAATCTGCCTTGTCACCCATTCTTGAATCAAACAAAACAATTTTTTCAGACTTTCTAACTACCATAATACCATGGCATCATTTTTATCATACACACAGCACACTATACTGAATGAATAACATGCATCGAACCATTTATCAGAGATTGACGTTCCTACATTGCAGATCCGGTCACTGGAGGTGTAGATCGATGGAGCCGGGACCTGTTTGGTTGCTGGAGAGGAGCGGACGGTGCAACTGCAGGGGCTCCAACGCGGAGCCCGACCGGCCAAGACGGGGACTCCCGGCGGCGGCGACGAGCGGGTGACGAAGGAGAGGATCGAGGGAGGACCAACGGCGCCGGAGCACACCAGGGCAAGGCCGATGAGGTGCGCCACCGCCCGCCAAGAAACCCTAGCGCGGCTAGCTTGAGCGGATGCGCGTGGAGTGAGCGCTCCCGAGCGGATGCGAGGGGAAAGAACGAAGAGGAACGAAACGTTTTCTTCTGTAATGGATGGCATTGCGGGTAATTTTGATGAAAGTTACACCCTTACAGCAGGTGGAAGCAGCTTGACCCTTGCCGTGAAAATTGAACTACATAAAAGCTAGCTTTTGAAGAAGCTGATGGTCCAGGTAAAGGCCTTTGGTTGGCTTCTGGAAGCAAAAAGCTTAAGCCAAAAGCCAAACCAAACACCCCCTTAAATCCAATCAAGCCACTCACGGCACACCACCCAAATCGTCATATTTAAATCCAGTGAAGCCACTCGCGGCACACCACCCAAAGCGTCACATTTAAGAGCCCGTTTGGAGGGGCTTCTCCCGGCTCCGGCACTGTAGCTCTACTGTGGCCGAGAAGCTCCGAATGTGCTGCTCCTCCGGCTCCTCTTCTTTCTAGTTTATTTTGGAGGAGCCGGAACCGTTTTTTTTGTCATACTACAGTAAAAACAGTATTGCACAGTGTCTTAGGAATAGAAGCCAGAGCACCGAGAGCTGCACCAAACGCGGCCTAAATCCAGTCAAGCCATTCGCGGCACACCACCCGAATTGTAAGCCTCATCTTCAGAATTTCAGAAATAAACAACCCAAAATCATGGAAACAACAAAGAACATAGCATCACAGCTTAGATACGATTTAACTCACATACTTCCATCAAAGCTTTGAATTCTAGAGCTGGAACAGAACAAAATGTCTTGGGTATGTAACTTGTTCAAAACAAGTAGCAAAGGTGAAAGGACGATGCCACTGGACCCTTGGGACACTACAGATCTGGGTAACAACTCATTTCAGAGGGATAAACCGCGAGGAGTGGGTGGCACCAATACCAGGCCTACCGTGCTTGACCGGCTTGTAGGAGATGGAAAACTCTGCAAGATAGTGGCCAATCATCTCAGGCTTGATCTCAACCTGGTTAAAGGTCTTGCCATTGTAGACACCAACAATGCTTCCAATCATCTCAGGGACAATGATCATGTTGCGGAGATGGGTCTTCACTGGCTCTGGCTTCTCACCCGCAGGAGCATCCTTTTTCTGTTCACGGCAGTGAGAGATAACTAGTGAGGAAATTGTGTATCAGGTATAAGTAAATAAACTTCCTCACATGCCATCAGATCAATCAACACAGAATCTTGCATTGACAGCGGCTTACTGGCACAGAACAGAACTACAGCAAAAATACTGCACATTCACGTCTTACTGGCACAGAACAGAAAAAAGGGCGTAGAGAGCTCCCGCTCTGTGCAGGGTCTGGGGAAGGGTGTCAGTGGCAAGCCTTACCCTCGCCTGTGCAATGCGAGGAGACCACGACTCGAACCCAGGACCTTCCGGTCACAGGCGGTAACACTCTACCGCTGGCACAGAAAAGAACTGCAGCAAAAATACGGTACATTCAGGATAGAAATTTGATCTATCATCATCCCAATAGTCTTCAATAGACACAACAATACTCTAATTGGGGCAAGGCAGGTTGTAAGACAGCAGCCTATATAACAAAAAAAATGAAAACTATGCACCATACAGTAAGCAATTCAAAAGTTAGTTGCACCTTTTTAATCAACAAGCTTATTTGTCTATAATCCCAGTTAAAAACCAACAGAACAAATAACATAAGAGCTCTAAAAAAATAGAGTAATTAACCCTGCTAGACATAATAAGACTCACGATTCATAATTGCAACACTCTTGCTACACATTCAAGCTACAGGATAAGTCATCAGAAAACCCAGGGGTGCATGAGTTTATCAGATTTGCGAGTAATCATGAATTTCCTTTATAATACAGTGTATTTGGTGCATCCCCGACCCCCACCCCCAAGTTTAAGCCCAAGCTCTGCCACTGAGAAAACCAGCCTTCTGATTCAATCAACTGCATATCCTTCCAAGTGCAAATTTACAGTAAACGTAACACTACAACCAAATAGAAAATCTTCAGCCATAGCCACTGGAATTTGCTCAAAGTACAACTTATGAAACCAGGTTGACAAAAAAAAGCATGCTACACCACAATCATACAGATAAAAAATTCAGAGAACACGCATCTAACTCATTCGAGCAGACAACGTTCCTACTTTCTAGAATACTTCTAGCTAAATACAAAAAACACAAGCATGCAAAAAAATCCGAGAATAATCTAATCTATACATCTATATAAAGAGCGTGCAACCACCCAACTTCCGTCGCTCTCACAGATCACTGTTACCGGCACAGTCAACGCGAGATATTTTTCCGCGATGAACAGTAACGGGTTTTCATGACCAGTAACGGGTTACTATGAACAGTCCTGACCCATTAAGGAACAGTAACAAATTTTTTTTTTTGGGGCGCAGTCCAAATCTTTTTCCCCACTATTACCCGCGCAAAGCGCGGGGTTACCTGCTAGTAAGCATCATATAATCATGAGAGCATAACAGATCCACGCAATTATCTAGATCGGACCACACTAAAACACTAACAAAAAGAGGTAATGAAAATTAAGCGGTTGGAAACTGACCGCCTTGCGCAGCTTCTTGATGAGCGCCATCGGCTTCCTCTTCAAACCCCTCTGGAACCTACAAAAACAAACACATCAGATCAGATCTCTGCAAACCAAAATCCCACGGAAACAAACGAATCGTGGCACGAAAGGTACCTTCTCCTGGCGCGCGCGGGGAAGAGCTGGACGAGGTCGTCCGTGGACATGTCGAGCAGCGCATCGAGGTCGACGCCGCGGTAGCTGTACTTGCGGAACGTCCTCTTCTTGGGAGCACCGGCGGCGACCTCCGGCTCCACATCGACGTCCGCCTGCGCAACACGAATTAGCCCTTGTGCGAGTCATAGGGACGCGCTGGATCTTGGCGCTGGATAGAGTTTTGGCGGGGAACTCACCATGGTTGAAGTTGAGGCTGGTCGGCGAGGTCGCGGAGCGCGGCGGCGGCGGGCGATGCGCGGAGGCGGAGCGGCGGCGGAGGCGGGTAGGGCTTAGAGAGGGGTGAGCGTGGGAGTGGGAGCTTATATATAGATGCGCACGGTGGTGAGGCCGTGAAGAGTATTCGTCCAGTTTAGTGGCCTGGCCTGGATGGATATTGGGCCGGATGGTATTCATGAGTGGGCTGAAAATACATTTCTTGTTGAGTCTAACTCTACCGGGCTCCTTATGGTTATCTAGGCTGGGCATCCCAGTGCCTGTCGCAGGCCTAGCCTGTTTTTATATATATATATAATAATAGTATAGCAAACAATTATTCTAACTTATACGAGTATATAAACTGAAATCTTTTCCTCAAAGAAAAATATAAACTGAAAATCCAGATCAAGAACAAGATATGAAGTTCTATGAAGACATTATGGGAAGTAAAAATATGGTTAAGAAAATATGTTTGTGACTTCAATATTAGCTAGAATCCAGTAAAAATATGAGCTGGACCTACATGTTCATGAATCGGGTCAAAATTGAGCAAGGCAATGGAAGAATCCACTAAAAGACTAATAGAATATTAGATTGGATTATAAGATGTTGGGATCACAAAGCAAATAGCATGATGTGCAAGAATTGTCTTTGTGTAGAATGAAAATAGGGTAATTACACTTAGTGGGTGATGATGTGGATAGCTTTTACACTTAGTGGGTGATGATGTGGACAATTTTAGCATTTAGTGGGGATGACATAGATAGCTTGCATTAAAAGATTGAAAGTTAGTGGGGATGATGTGGATAACTTGTACTAGTTGAGACTGAAAGCTAGTGGGTGGATGATATGGCAATTAGTGGGGAATGATGTTAATAGTTTGAATTATAGGATTCAAATTTAGTGGGGTTTGTTTTATTATAAGATGCTAGAAGGATACCCCATGCATTCATACGGGGATAGATAGTTTGGAATGGAACTTGGACCATCAATGGTTACTGGCTTATGTGTGATTCATTAGTATGGATAGTGTCCATGAAGTGGTAGACTATTATAAAGGAATGTTAGTGTATGATATGCTCATCGATGTAGGCATTATGATCGGCTAACCACTACTAGAAATATCCACTTCTATGATGAACTGCTTTCATCATTAAAGGAGCCAAATTCATCATAATTTTAGTTTTATGACGAATTTATTATGAAAAACGGTTCGTCGTAGAAGTCGCGTCGTTCTTTAAATTCTATGACAATTCTAGAAATTCGTCGTAGATGTGGATAGATCTATAACAAAAACTGAACATCATAAAACTGCTTTGGCATGCGTGGCAGGGGGCAGCCACGCTGGCGGGTGCTTCTGTTGGACATGCTTTCCACATGTACATGCTATAGCCGGTTGCATTTAAGATGGTTCGGGTACATGTCACCTTCTTATTGCACAACGTGGCCATCTCTGGTTCTTGTATGTTTCAGGTTCTTACTAGACCACGTGTCGGGATCCTGTTGTTCCACATATCAGTATCCTATTGGCACATGTGTCGTGTTGCTGTTGGGTCACGTGTCACTTCTTCATTGGACCATGTGTCGTATTTTTATTGGTCCACGTGGCATGACCACAATACCCCGCGTGTCTTTCTTTTACTCGACCACGTGCCTCAATGATGTATGTCCGCATGTTAGTATTTTATTGAGCCACATGTGGCGCCCTGAGCTACCCACATGTCTTTTTCTGATTTGACCACGTGGTAGGACAGATTTGTACTATGTATTTTGTTTGTATTGGCCCACGTGCCCTGTCGTGGCTCTTACACGTGCCATTCACTAGTTCATCCACGTGTCAGATTCTTATTTAACAACGTGTCTATGCCGAATCTGCCACGTGCACACCAATCATTACATCAGAGAAAATGATTTCACATCTACACTGCTGCATAAAATGACTACATGCATAATTATGCTGAACATGAATCAAATAATAGCAGTTCAGCTCAGTAGCAAACCACTAACAGAGTTCACATATCAAGCCACTAAAATTTCACATCAAAACAGCAAACAAACCACATGTTCACTACATCAACAAGACTGAGAGTTACCAGTGCTTAAGAGCATGATATACTCACAGAGCTTATTGTACTCCTTTTGTTGATGTTTCTTGAACTCCTCAAACTCACTATTAGTGTTTTCTGCCTTCCTCTTCAGTTGATCCACTTATTTGGTGAGGACAGCTGAGCTTTCCTGATGAGCAGCAAGCCATTCACGAAGTCTGGAGCAACTTGTCCTTATATCAGCATTCTTCAAAGAAAAGGTGTTGTAGCTAGCCTGGGAGAGGACCTTGGAAACAACATCAGCAACAGGTTCTGCTTGTATAGTTTCCACAGCTTTCTATGAAAACCAAGGAAGTAAACATTAGGAAGAGAACTTAAATTGCAGAACCAAGAGATTATTTCATTACAAGTAATGCATAGGTCTTTCTCAGTCTACTGCCGATAGAGATTCATAAGCATAATGCATAGGTAACATATTAACTGTTGTAATATTACAACTTCAAAATGATGGTGTCACTTTAGGCTCCTACTTTTACAACTTCAAAATGATGGTGTCACTTTAGGCTCCTACTTTTCCTTCTTTTAAGCCAATGGCTTCAGCAGATTTAAAGGAAAGCAAATCAAGGTACTTACCACTACTTCTCTTGCAGCATCGCTCAGTCCCATGTTGCTACTGGTATGGAAGTTGTTGAAGATTCCCACTGCATCAACATCTTCATGAGGTCGATCATGTTCTTCAACGAGCACTTCTGGATTGTGTCCTGCATCCTTCCTGTTTTTGTCCTTCTGTTAAAATTGTGCATGCCTTTTTGTTGATACAAAAGGCATTGCGTATTTGATATAAAAAGAGTAACACAACCATCAATTACATATGCTTGCAGGTGGGCAATATAGGAGCGAGATCATGTAACCTGGTGGCACTTGATTTTTGCACGGTTTTGCTTGTTCTGCTCCAAGACTGCTTATAACCATAATTGTGTTAGACTGCAGCACAAGTAGACCATATAAAGACTAGACAAGAAATAAATGAGTTCACACACACACCTTATTCTTGGAACTTAACCACATGTGGACAAGTGCACACCACTGTGCGTCATTCATGCAAGACACAGGAGAGGTTTTTCTGATTTCATCAGCAGGGACGTCGTTGAAGTAAGATCGCTTGAACTTGTACCGTGTCTGCCATACAATAGAGTGGAATATACTCATGCATGCTTCTTTTGTTGCTTCATCATTATCATCAATGGCCAGCCTCGACTACTAGAAGTGTGAATGCAAATTAAATCCATTACTAAGTTGCTCAAGGCAGAGTTGAATGTCAATAGAGAATATACATACTTACATATAGCTTGGCCACAAATCCATTGAGATGTTCGATTCGTTGCTTGTAATGTTTCCGGTGCGAGAAAATTGGTACTTGAGACCTGACTACTACACCTACCTCTGAGGCAAACTTGGCAGCTTGCAATGGATCATGTGGCCTTCTGTTCTCCTTAACAACCGAGATAGTCATCCTTGTTCCCATTGATTGGGTGGTTTTGTGAAGCCCAACCCCCTTAGTTGTTTGCCTCGACTTCCTCACTCTTCTCTGCAATGGTACTACATAGTTTTCATACATTTAGATTGTTAGAAATGTAACATGGATATCAAATAGTGTGACTTGATTTATAGACATGTCTAAGGTAGTGCCAACCTTCACAAGTTTGGTCATTCTGCTAGTGAGGAGGTGGAGTCTCCTCTTCAGCATGGTTAAGGTCATCTTCATGTGACTAGTCCCTCACAGGGCTTTGTTCGCCTTAGTGTTGATGGTAGTTATCATCCATTATAAACCACAAACATAACTTGAAAACATGCATGAAAATGATCACCAACATAGACTTAGGGGTTTAAACTTACAATTTCCACGAGTTTTGGTGAATCTGTGTTTTCAGCAGGGTTTATCCAGAAAACCATCAAGGGGGATCAAATTGACAAATTTAATCGCACTTATCCGTAGCGAAAACAACCCCGGAAGGTTATAGAAAACTCGAGAGAACACCACACCGAAGCGGGGCCGAGGCACCGCTAGGTAGGGCTGGCCGGCCCCCTGGCCCCACAAGTCAGCCCTAGCTTCGTATGTCGGTTCTCCACCGCCTTAAGGATTGCATCTACGCTGTTTATTCAAGTCAGTTTGATCCGAGGGCTCAGGATTGACGCTTCAGCCTATATATACTAGCCCCTACCTCCCTCCCTCGGTAATCTAACATAAGTCAAGATTAAATCAGAAATTAGGGTTTCCAGAGAGAAGATAATAGAGCTCCAATTCTTCAAAGTTCTAGTATAGGCTAGCTAGCAAGGTTCAAGTAGAGTTTGGGCTATTGATCAGGATTTCGGATTTGGCGTCTAGAGGCCGGTATATCCATTGTATCCCTCTTTATTTATGACTTTGTGCTACTTCAATATTATGTTGCTATTTATTATGTTCCTTGTGTGCTCTAGTTATATGCTTGATATAGTTATGATTGATTATGAATATATGCATATGTTCGCAAAGCGCTTAGCTTAATACTCGAGTGAGTTAAGTGGTCAACATTTGTCGATACGGCACCCACGAGATACCCACAAGGAAGAGAGAAGACCTAGTCTAATTAGAATTCTTCTCCTGTAATCTTAGTAGTAGTGTTACTCTGTAATCCTACTAGGAACTCTCATTGTAAACCTACTAGGACTCTGGTCTCCTGACTATATAAAGGAGGGCAGAGCTCCTTAGATCAGGAGTTCGAGACAACAATTGTACAACACAACACTTCATAATTAATCCAATGCAAAGGCTAACACCGACTGGACATAGGGCTATTACTCGATCAAAGATCGAGGGTCCGAACCAGGATAAATCGACTATCTCTTGCGTTAACCGTCGAGTTCTGCATACGCTGAAGCTCGAAATATACTGCCCCGGGTACCCCCATGGTAGGCTATTGATGGTCAAACATCGACAGCTAGCGCGCCAGGTAGGGGCTTTCGGTGACTTTGCATCCGAGAGCTCGATGGACCTCGACAACATGATTTTTTCGAAGGGATCAAACTTCATCTTCGGTTCATGGATCTGCGAGGCAGGCAACGATGGCAAACTCCAAGGCCATCTCCTCGAAGATTCAGATCAACATTAGGACTTTTTTATTTCGGCAACAATGACAGATCAGCTAACCAGAAGATTCGCACAGCTCATAATGTCCAACCCGACTCAGATTCCATAACTTCACGCATCCGATTTTAACTCAAGTTTCACTTCCGAGATGAAGTCTTATCCGAGTTCTTTTGGAAAACCGAGTTCTTTTCTGACAAAGCTCCAGAACATGACGTCAACATATCAAGAATACTACTCGGAGTTCACTGAAAGTACTTCAAAGAAGTTGGGTCCCCTTCCGTTTGGATTCCACAACATGGCAACATCTTATTAGACATGGCCCTAAAGGATCCACTTATCCGATGCTTAGAATGCCGCTGAAGGGAGTCTAGGAAGGTCTCGTTTTAACCATAACATCTCAAGACTGCATCATTCACTGGCCAGGTACCATTCCTGAGAATGATGGCACCCAACTAGTCGACGATACAACAACAGCAATTCTACCCTACCAAGAAGGAGATTCGATCTATGACTTTGAAACCTCTACTGAAGTTATCAACAGCTCTGGCAGTACGAAAATCAACAACGATGACAAAACAACTTATGCTAGAGAAGTATTGATGATTCACCGTCCTCGATCACCATTGATCCCCCAAGAAGCACCTGACGTAAGGTCTTCACATGAATCCGAATCCAACATATCACCATTTATCCAGGGACACGATGGTGAGACTGAAAGTCAAAGGCAAGCGAGAGAAAGAAAGAATAAATTGAAACAAGGACGTCAACGCCATGCTAAGCAGCAAAAGGACACTTGGATCAAATATGAGTCAGATTTAGCCGAGTACAACAGAAGAAAATCAGAGCGAGAAGTCAAAGAAGGACGAACAGTGAATACACCCTACGATAAGATCCGAGAAGCACTAGAAGAACTAAGGGCGACCTCATATCCTAATGAAAAACAAGAACAGCTACGAGATTTTCTCCGATCGACAGTCTTTAGGACAAACGATGGAAGGGCAACATCTCATGAATAGGAAGATCAAAATCAAAGAAAGTCTGCTTTCGAAAGACTTGGACCAAGTGGAAGTCATAACGGAGAAAGCCGAAGAAATCTTAGTCAAAATAACAAAGTCGAGCAACCAAGAAAGGCCAGAAGCAAAGCACCTACTCGGACAGTCCACACAGAACTACTCTCACCAGGATGACAGTTGGCAAGAAAGGGGCGTAGAATCAGAATATACAGAAGCCAGAACGCACGATAGATTCCCCTGTTTTGCAAACAGACTTGCTTTAATACGACTACCTCACAAGTTCAAGCCGTCCAACCACTCCAAGTACGATGGCAAGATCGAACTAAAGCAATGGCTCAGGATTTACTCACAATCGATTGAATTGGCCTGGAGGAGACGATGACATCAAAACCTTGTTCTTTCCCATGGCCCTAGAAACTATGCCACTCCAATGGTTTGACAAATTGAATCTAGGATCAATCAGAAATTGGGAAGACTTGCAAAGAGCTTTTTGTGAAAATTTCGTGAGTATTATTACACATCCAATCACCCACGCAGAGTTAAAAGGACTCAAGCAGAAAGGAGGTGAAAGTCTCAGAAATTACTATCGACGATTTGGCGAACTATGAGCTCAAGTATATGACATCACACAACGAGAAGTAATCAAAGCCTTCTCTCATGAAATCATGGCTAGGTGGCAATTTCAAGACTTCTACAAAGAAAACCCAAGAAACAATAAAGAATTCAGAAGAACAGTAGAAAAGATGATTACTGCGGAGGAAAAAACAAGAGAAAGATTCTCGGATAGAAACAACAAAGACAACATGGATAGGCAAAATCCTCGAAACAACAGACATCAGGAGAGAAAGCGAGGTCCAGACAACACAGTAGTAATGGCTGACAAATCAAAGAAATTTACCAAGCCCAGAAGATATGATGACATTGAGAACATATGTTGCCCCTTGCACCCCAATGGAAAACACACCATCGGAAATTGCTAGCACCTTCAACGAAAGATACACTAGAAAAGATAGCAAGGGAAACAATAAAGAAGACAATCAGAAAAAGGAGACAACCATGAAGACAAGGGATTCAAAAAATCCAGAGGGACAGTGGCAGTAATCTTTGTCGGGGTTCCAGATTCCAGAAGCAAACATCAAGAAAAACTAGCGTTACGAACCATCATGGCAGCAGAACCTACTACACCAAGATATCTCAATTGGTCAGAGTACCCAATCCAATTTTCAAGAGAAGACCAATGGATCAGCGTAGGAAACATAGGCCATTACCCATTGGTTCTAGATCCAACCATTACCGGCATGACTATTATGAAAGTACTAATCAATGAAGGAGCCAGACTCAACAACATTTTTTTAGAAACTCTAAGGAAGATGGTACTACAACTCGCCGGGATGATCACACCAACAAGCACGCCTTTTTATGGCATAGTACCCGGCAAGGCAGTAATGCCACTTGGACAAATCACTCTACCGGTTACTTTTGGGACTCCCTCAAACTACCGCACAGAATTCATCAAGTTTGAAGTCACAGACTTCGATTCATCATATCACGCAATCCTCGGGCGCCCAGCACTAGCAAAATTCATGGCAATACCGCATTATCCGTACCTGTTGCTTAAGATGCCAGGGCCTAATGGCGTTCTTTCTCTTTGAAGTGATTTAAAGCGTGTATTTGACTATGATATTCAAGCAATCCAAATTACAGCGAAAGCACAGGCAAACAATGGAAGAAAAGAAATAGTCACCACTACCGCAGAAATAAGCCAAGAAGAACTAGAGATACCGGCTAAAAGACCAAGCATCCTAGCACCACCAAAAGAAGCCGACGTCAAGCAAATCGACCTAGGCACCAGTGATCCCTCAAAAATGGCAACCATCAGTGCCCACCTATCAGCAAAATAGGAACTCACGCTCACCAACTTTCTTTGGGACAACAAGGATATCTTCGCTTAGAGCCGGCCGACATGCCAGGGGTCCCAAGAGAGTTGGCTGAGCACAGAATTAATGTCAATGAAGGCTCCAAGCCTGTGAAGCAATGACTACGACGATTCTCTCCCGACAAGAAGGCAGCAATTAAAAAGAAAATTATAAAATTAATGGTATCTGGATTCATCAGGGAAATTCTCCATCTAGATTGGTTAGCAAATCAAGTTCTAGTATAGAAAAAGAACACGGACGAGTGGTGCATGTGTGTTGACTACACAGATCTCAACAAACACTGCCCAAAGGATCCGTTTGGGGCTACCACGCATCGATCAGATAGTTGATTCAACAACAGAATCTACTCTATTATCCTTTCTTGATTGCTATTCTGGATATCACCAGATCACATTAAAAGAACAGGATCAAAGCAAGACATCTTTCATCACTCCGTTCGGTGCCTACTGCTACAAGACCATGTCGTTTGGACTTAAGAATGCTAGAGCCACTTACCAAAGAGCCATCCAAACATGCCTTGGTGATCAGATCGGCGAAAACATAGAAGCATATGTAGATGACGTGGTTGTAAAAACAAAGAACCCGGATACACTGATTGAAGACTTAAAACAAACCTTTGAGAATCTGAAAAGGTGGAGGTGGAAATTGAACCCAAACAAGTGTGTATTTAGAGTTCCTTTAGGACAACTACTCGGATTCTTGGTCAGCCATCGCGGAATAGAAGCAAGCGCCAAGCAAATTTGAGCCATAACAGAGATGGGCCCTCCTCGAAGCGTCAAAGATGTACAAAAACTAACAGGCTGCATGGCGGCACTCAATCGTTTTATATCAAGACTCGACAAAAAAGGGTTATCTTTCTTTAAACTACTAAAGAAGACAGATAAGTTCGAGTGGACAGAAGAAGCCAATGAAGCTTTCAAGAAACTTAAGGCATACCTCACTTCTTCACCAGTCCTCACACCTCCAAAGAAAGACGAATACATGATGCTATACATTGCAGCAATTTCTACTGTAGTCAGCACGGCGATAGTAGTGGAAAGGGAAGAAGAGGGGCGCGTGTATAAAGTACAACGCCTAGTATACTACATCAGCGAAGTGCTGTCAGAATAAAAAAACCGGTACCCACATGTGCAAAAACTACTCTACGCCCTACTGATCACTTCACGCAAGCTCCGTCACTATTTTGAAAGCCACAAGATTACCGTGGTGACAGATTTCCCACTAGGAGACATCTTACACAACAAAGACGTAATAGGACGCATATCCAAGTGGGCAGTTGAACTCAGTGCTCTCAACATCGATTTCACCCTGTGAAAAGCAATTAAATCTCAAGCCCTTGCTGATTTTGTTGCCGAATGAACAGAAATTCAACAACCCGTGTCAAACGCCATCCTTGATCATTGGAAGATGTACTTTGATGGATCACTCAAACTAGGCAGAGCCGGCGCAAGCGTCCTCCTAATCTCTCTAGACGGAAAACAACTAAAGTATGTCCTTCAGATATTATGGCAAGCTACCAACAATGAAGCAGAATACGAAGCTCTCATACACGGGTAAGAGTGGCTATTACCCTCGGAATCAAGTGATTACTCATATACGGCGACTCGGCAGTAGTCATCAACCAAGTCAACAAAGATTGGGATTGCACCAAAGAAAACATGGGTGCTTACTGTGCTGAAATCTAAAAACTCAAAAAACATTTCCAAGGATTAGAAATTCTACATGTCCTGTGGGATTCCAACATTGCAGCAGATGTCCTCGCCAAGCTTGGATCAGACAGGGCAGAGGTACCACCCGGTGTTTTCATAGAGGAGTTATCAGCCCCCTCTATCAAACAACCCAGAGAAATAACCCCTCAAATCTCAGCAAAAGGCACCCAAATCTTGGTAATCACCACTTCATGGACCTAGGTTTTCATTGATTACATCAAAGAGAATAAGTTGCCAGTGGAAAAACAGGAAGCCACACGAGTCGTTCGTAGAAGCAAGAATTACGTTCTAGTAGGAGACAAGCTATACAGAAGAGCCGCATCATCAGGTGTACTCCTAAAATGCGTCTCATTTGAAGAAGGCAAACAAATCCTAGACGAAATACACTCAGGTTGCTGTGGAAATCATGCTGCTTCAAGAACACTAGTCGACAAAGCATTTCACACTGGTTTCTACTGGCCAACCTGCCTTGAAAGACGCAAAAGAACTCATCAAAAGATGCAAAAGTTGTCAGATGCTCGCAAGACAGGCTCATGTGCCAGCCCATAACCTCATCTGCATCCCACCCGCTTGGCCTTTCTCCTGCTGGGGGCTGGATCAAGTAGGACCTCTCAAGAAAGCAAAGGGCAGGTTTCGAGTACATCTTTGTAGCAATCGACAAGTTCATCAAGTGGATCAAATACAAACCACTCGCAAAATACAGCGCAGCCAAAGCAGTCGAGTTCATCCAAGACATTATGCACCGCTTCGGCATGCCCAATCGAATCATCATAGACTTGGGTTCTCCCTTCATAGCTACATAATTCAAAAGTTGGGCACAGGATTGTGGCTTCAGCATTGATTACACATCAGTCGCACATACAGAAGCCAACGGACAGGTAGAAAGGGCTAATGGACTCATACTAGCTGGATTGAAACCAAGACTGTATGAAGAACTAGTAGACTATGAATCAAAATGGATTGAAGAATTACCCAAGGTTGTATGGGGGTTACGGACTCAAATAAGCAGAGCCATCGGATACTCACCTTTCTTCCTAGTGTATGGATCAGAAGCCGTACTACCCACAGACTTGATATGGACGTCACCAAGGATAGAGCAATACGATGAAGGAGAAGCAGAACAAACACGAAGATTAGAACTCGACAGTACAGAAGAAGTCAGAGTAAATGCTACCCTGCAATCAGCAAGATACCTCCAAGGACTAAGGCGCCACTACAACAAGAATACCCAGTCTCGATCATTACAAGTCGGAGACCTAGTACTAAGAAGAGTACAAAAAACCGACGGACACCACAAACTACTCAGTCCATGGGAAGGTCCTTTTATAGTCACAAAAGTCATCGGACCAGGCACATACAAGCTCATAACTGAAGACGGTATAGTCAGCTACAAAGATTCTACGCATAAAAACAACTCAAGGGAAAATATGTATACAAGACAAAAGAGATCAACGTTCATGATCAACAAAGATAGCGCTCATCAAAAACATATGTACCATTGTGACACATCAATATTCATGATCAATAAAGATGATCCTTTCTCGATAAACATATGTCTCATCATGGCTTCCTCCGAGTTGTTTCCTAAATGCAAAATGGCTGAAAATACGCCTGAGCATCCTGGCCGAGAGCAAAATAGCTGAAAAGACGCTTGAGCCCGCCGATGAGGGTAGCTAACAAGCTAACACCCGAAATAAAATGCAAAATGGCTAAAAAGACGCCTAAGCATCCCGGCCGAGAGCAAAATAGCTAAAAAGACGCTTGAGCCCGCCGATGAGGGTAGCTAACAAGCTAACACCCGAAATAAAATGCAAAATGGCTGAAAAGACGCCTGAGCATCCCGGTCCGAGAGCAAAATAGCTGAAAAGATGCTTGAGCCCGCCGATGAGGGTAGCTAACAAGCTAACACCCGAAATAAAATGCAAAATGGCTAAAAAGACGCCTGAGCATCCCGGCCAAGAGCAAAATAGCTAAAAAGACGCTTGAGCTCGCCGATGAGGGTAGCTAACAAGCTAACACCCGAAATAAAATGCAAAATGGCTGAAAAGACGCCTGAGCATCCCGGCCGAGAGCAAAATAGCTGAAAAGACTGCTTGAGCCCGTCGATGAGGGTAGCTAACAAGCTAACACCCGAAATAAAACGCAAAATGGCTGAAAAGACGCCTGAGCATCCCAACCGAAAGCAAAATAGCTGAAAAGACGCTTGAGCCCGCCGATGAGGGTAGCTAACAAGCTAACACCCGAAATAAAAGCTAACAAGCTAACACCCGAAACAAAAAAGAAAAACGACTGAAACTAAGCCTGGGCATAGACCAGAGCAATTTCAAGACAAGACCCTCCAGCTACTTGTCCCAAATAGCAAGAGGCTCGGGGGCTACACTGGAAATACCCAACAACACAAAGACCTACATATAACGAGTTGTTTACATAGCACAGAAGAAGGCCAGAAAAGTACTCGACAAATCAAGAAAGTTTGTCAAAATAGCGCACAAAGTTGTTTACAAGGCAAAGACGAAAGCAAGACAAAGTACTCGGCAAGTCGAGTAACTCTGACCAATTGGACAAATCATCCAAGGAATAAACAAGGAATCCTGGAAGAGAAGACATCAACAAAAATCTTCATTCAAAAGAAGCATAATGTCATATTACATGGCACCGGCATAAAGATCAAATACATCAAGCCTCATCATCAGGAGGAGAGAGAACAATATTAAGATTATCTACTATTCTACTAGCTAAGTCTTCAACCTCAGGCTCCATCTTCTCAACGGCATCAATGTATTCTTGACTATCAGCTTCCTCTGCTATCTTGGACAAAGGAGCCGCTGGAGAAAGAACCCAGACCTAGGCCAGGACATTCTTGGTACACAGTTGAGCGCACCTCTTCACAAACTCTTGGAAACGAGTCAGAATTCAAGGAATCAACTGAGCCCAAGATTGCCCGTCATCCGCTAGAGTTTGAAGAACGTCGGCTACTGAACGAAAGGATTTCCACAAAGCCTTCAAGTTTTCAGTAGCTATCGCCAACTTGTCAGACAAGTCTTTAATAGTTTTTTGGGCCTGCATAAGATCTCTATCAGCTCCATGCCTAATCAACTTAGCAAGCGCGAGTTCCTCCTCAGCATGAGTAATTACCTCCTTAGCCTTGTTGTGACTTGTACGAACAAGAGTCTTCATTTCTTCAACGCCCTCCGAGAGCTTCTGCTTTTCAACCCAGAGAGCTGGACGAGACAACAAACAATAAGTCAGCAGAAAGGAGAATTTGAATGCAAAAAGAAACAAAAAGAACCCTCAATACCATAGCACTCCTTCTTCACGGCCTCCAAGTTCTTCACGACCTCCAAGTTCTTTTGAGCCTCCTGAAAAGCGGCATTCCTCTGCTTCTCGGTCTCAACAACCCGGGCATGAAAATATTTTTCCTCGTCCTGATGCGTTTGACGCTCAGCCTCCATCTCAGCCCGAAGGAGGTCAAGATCAGCTTTCAGGGCGCTCACTTTGAAAGACAACTTTTTCTCATTTTTGGACGAGAAAAAGAAGCCGGTATGATCGTGAGAAAAGGACTGAGCAGAAAGAGATAAAGAAAAACAAAGCATAAGGATAGAAGAAAAGAGAACATCCAAAGAAGGAACGGCGGAAAAACTTACTTGGAGCTTTTCTCCAAAAGAAGTTGCAAGGGACGATAAGCTTCCCCAGGCAGCAGTTAACTCCGATAGCCGATGTGTAGCATCAAACTGCTGCACCACATCATCGGCAAAAGGCGGACCACCAGAGGCAAGAGAAGGAGAAGGAGAAGCCGGCCGAGGCAAAGAAGGCACGACCAGAGCAATCTCCCAGGAAGCTGAGGCCAATCCTTCAGAAGGACCCACCGCAATGGCCATGGTCACCTCTGGGGCAACCAAGTTAGCAGTGGCATCACCACCAGAAAGCCTTGTCGCCCCCGCAACCACTTCACCAGTAGTGTGCTGTGAGTCCTGAGGCTCAGTACTCGGTGGCACAACGAAGGGCTAAGAAGAAGTCGACGGGGGGACGAGAGAAGACGAAGGCCTAAAAGTTAATAAAAGAACTCGCCGATGAGAACAAGAGAAAAGGAAAACAGAAGCAAAGAGACGAAACCAGAATCCACTCACCCAGCTATCTTCTTCTTTGCAAAACAAAAAGAGGACCTCGCAGGGGGGACCACGGCGGCAAAAACATCCCCGCCACTTGGCGGCAGCAGCGAGATAGCCGGTACCGGAGCCCCGGAAGAAGCCGGTTCCGGAGCCCCGGAAGAGCTCGGCACCGGAGCTCCAGAAGAACTCGGTACCAGAGCTACCGAAGAACTCAACACGAAGCTACCAAAGAAACCAAAGCAGGAGCCTCAAGAGAACCCATACCCGACGTCTAATTACTACAAAAAGATCAAGACTAAAGTCAAAACAAAGAGGGGGAATTCAACGGCAGGAGAATATGAAAACAACTCACCGCCGCATGATAAGGGGTACTTCATCATCCTCTTCCTCCTCGGTCTCGACCAAGGCCACCAGGGCACCCGCTGAAAGAAGAACAAAAGTACTTGGTTCAAGATAAAAGTAAGAAAACAAAGGGACAGAGAGTATTAATATGCTCACCTAAGAGCATGCTAGCTACAACTGGAGTACCTGGATGAGTACTTGGCTTACGAGACTTCTTGGAAGCAGGCAGACTAGATGAAGAACCATCCATTCGCCCCCTCTTCGAGACACTACAAGGACCTTGAGGGACTGGACAAGGAACATATTCTTCATATACATCAACAAATCTGGAAAAAACCCCAGGAAACACTGTGGTGATTGGGAACTTACTGGTTATAGAAGCCCCAGCAAGGTTCTCCCCAGTATTCACCACGGCAGGGAGGACATCAAGAGGGATCGAGTCAACAAAGTTGCGACCCACTTCCTACAAAGAAGAGTAAAACAACTAGATGAGAAAGATTAAACAAAGGTGGAGAACACAAAGGAAATTCAAAAAGTACTCGAATAAAGAAAAAGAACTCACAGCAGGAGGAGGGTTCTTGGTGCAATACTCAACAACAACAGTAGGGAACGACGTTCACCCCTTTCAGCATCTTCCGAAGACGCTCGAGCACCTCCTCATCAGTCAACTCAAGGGCAGGGACCATACGAGAAGGATCCTCTACCCCAGAGTACTCAAAACCAAAGTTTTCTCGCTCCTTAAGAGGTTGGACTAGACAGCGAAGAAAATTGGAAATAATGCTAAGGCCGGTCAAACCTTGCTGTTTCAGAGTATTTATCCTCTCAACAAGCGGCTTGATCGCCTGGTTCTCATAATCAGTTAAGAGTTTCTTTTCCCATCGATCGTTAACCGTGGGACCAGAAGAAGAATGAACGGAAAGTGGAGGAATCATGTTGGCGGAATAAAACCACTCGGAACGCTAATCCTTCATAGAGTCAACTAAGTCATAACCAAAGAATTTAATTTTGAGACCCTAACGGAACTGAATCCCACACCCGCCAAGAACAGAAGTGTCATCACAGCGGGGTTGTGGTTTCAGACGAAAGAAGAAACAGAAGAGGGAAAGAGAAGGAGGAATTCCAAGAAAGGTTTTGTAAAGGTGAACAAAGATAGAAAGATGGAGGACAGCATTGGGGGTAAGATGGTTCAAAGCAACCCCAAAATAATTAAGGAATCGATGGAGGAAGGTAGAAGTAGGAAGGCAGAGTCCAGCACGGACAAAGGAGACAAAGAGGACGATCTCACTAGGACTAGGAGCAGGGACCCGATGCTCGCCTAGAGCTCTCCATTCATTAAAGTCCTTGCTCTAGATCAAGTCGTCGCTGACAAGCTCGCGAAGCTACTCTTCGGTCGTCGTCGAAGCCGGTCAAGACTTCTGGGTAGCCCTCATGGCCACAAACTCCTGATTCTCAATCACAGAGAGTGATGATTCCTCGTCCATGAAGATTGACTGGGACTTGCTCGCGGTTTTCTTCTTACCCATGTACTAATGGAGGCAAAAAAGCAACTAGGGGAAGAGAAAGCTTAGACGGCGGCGCTAAGACAGGCGGCGGCAATGGTGACGGTGGAGGTCTAAGAGCTAGGGTTTCAAGGCAAAAGAAGGACAGTAAAGAAAAAGAAGATGAAGGGTCTTTAAATAGATTTTACAGCGATAAAAACGACCCACCAGGCCCATTAAAGCACCATGTGAGAACGCAACAGTCCATTTACTGACACAGCTAAAATGACGGAGGGCACAAATCTACACAACGGTATAATTCAACGGGCAGATTTCAGACTTATCCATCCAGCACTACGGCAGAGTTATCAGATTACTGCAAAAAACAACCCATCAACCATGACGAAAAGAAGGGCTACCTCACAAAGAACATAAGAAGTCGGTTATTACGGAAAGAACTCGGTAATCTCATGTACGACAGGGATTACAGTAGAAAAGTAAAGGACAACTCAGAAGACAAGATTCGTTCTATTACAAGCGACTTCAAAAATAGAATATTACAAATCTTACAAGACCCAACGAACTCGGTACCATGAAAAGCAAAGTAGCAAAGAGGAACATGGACACGGCTAGGCTCTAGAACGACTACGTGTCCCAAATTGCTACCCGAAAGGACAAACCGCCATCGGCTACACTGTTTTCTTCAAAGGACGGACGCAGTGCATCCAAGGCGGAAATCAGCAACACGGCAGGACAACATGGAGCAGAGAAGGCCGGCAGGCATCTGCCTACCCAAGACCAATGTGATGTTGGATATGGTGTTGATCTGCACCGGACAGTCTCAGGACAGGCGATGAGGATCAACCCAGAACTGCCAGATGAAGGAACGAAGACCACATCATAAGACTTCCTCTAACTACCGCCACGTACATCATGGTACAATGCTGCTGCGGGATTAGCCTACCTCTAATCCCTATCATAAGACTTCCTCCAGCTACGACAAGACACACAGGAACTACAAAACACGCCCGGGGCTGCTCTACTTCACAAACTACCATGTTCATGACCACGAAGGTTTCAACAGAACGTTCAATGGATGAAAACAAGCACTCTGGGAGGGTATTTATAGATCAAAGGAGCGGTGCACATGGACTAGGAGTACCAACGAAAAAAGCCTAACAAAGAACACAGTGAAAAGACAGGACTCAATAATGGAAGACTCAGGCGAGAGGGAACAGTACTCGAAGACGAGCATATCCGAAAGAATATACCAACACAGTACAACCCGTTAACAAAAGGCATTTACACTCAACCACCACACAACTACATCTGACAAACAGCAGACTACCAGAGAATACGCCAAGATTTTGCATCCGAGTTCTTCCTGAATAAAACAACCTGGATATACACTCGGGGGTTGCAAAAGGAAAGGTATACAACTTTTCCGGACAACTCAGATTTAAGACCCTCCAACTTTTTGTTCCAAATAGCAAGAGGCTCGGGGGCTACACTCAGTGAGTGCACTTTTTTCAAAAAAAAAGTGCACGTCACTCAGAAGACTTCTTCAGGACAGACGACTTCAAGGCCACAAGATAAAAAGAACCCGGACATAGCTATATCCGAGCTCTTTTCGACAAAAAGAACCCGAACATAGCTAAATCCAAACTCTTCTCAACAAAGAAAACAGGTATATGCTCGGGAACCTTTCGATGAAGAGTCAGAGAGATTTCAATAAAAGACCCTCAAAGCTCCTTATGCCAAACAGCAAGAGGGTCGGGGGCTACATACAAATGAGAGTACTTTTTTCTTCAAAAAGGTACACATCATGCAAAGATCTCATCAAGCGCTACATGGTTTCATTCAAGAAAGCACTCGGACAACGCTAGTTCCTACTCGACGAGACTTGAAGGAACAAGACGAGGCTTCTAGAACTCAACCATGAAGTGCTCGAGGGCTTGTCGATACGGGACCCACGGGATACCCCACAAGGAAGAGAGAAGACCTAGTCTAATTAGGATTCTTCTCCTATAATCTTAGTAGTAGTGTTACTCTGTAGTCCTACTAGGAACTCTTATTGTAAACCGACTAGGACTTTGGTCTCCTGACTATATAAAAGAGGGCAGAGCTCCTTAGATCGGGAGTTCGAGACAATAATTATACAACACAACACTTCATAATCAATCCAACGCAAAGGCTAACACCGACTGGATGTAGGGCTATTACTTGATCAAAGATCGAGGGTCCAAACCAGGATAAATCGACTGTCTCTTGCGTTAACCATCGAGTTCTGCATATGCTGAAGCCCGAACATACTGCCCCAGGTACCCCCGTGGTAGGCTATCGGTGGTCAAACATCGACAACATTATGTAAGCGTGGTGCATAAATATTGTTTACCTACGGGTGCATTCTACACTCTAGGTCATGTGGTAGATCATGGATGTGACACTCCCATTAAGTCCTTTGTAGTCCACTCCCCATTTGTAGAACAAGTAGAACCCGGTTGTGAAGGGAGACAAGCTCTGTTCTTGATCTTCCTTAGTAATGCCCCTTATGCATAAATATAGAGTTAGTTATGCTATAGATAAAAGTATATATACTTGGGTGTACAAAAGACTTAGTAAATAAGGAATGACCTAGGAATCTTTTACTCTTAATTAATCTCCTGCCTAGCCATACTATATTTATGAGTATCTATTTTTTATCTCTAGAATACTATCAATGCCTTACACTTATCATTTATTTATCATTTGACTTACCCCTGCTATAGCATGAGAGTTAATGATTTTGTCATAAGTATGCACATTTGTCAATATCTCTTGCCACCCCATCGCTCCTCCCTGTGGATAAAATATAAATAACGATATCTGGTATACTCTCGGGTGAAATGCTATAATGGTATATTATCTATGCGCTTGCGGATTACTTCTATCATATATGATTTTCTCTAAATTTACAAGTGTACTCAATAATTACCAACAACGCATTTCTAGCATCATTGCTAGGGATGACAATTTAGTATTAAGGTGATGATAAGAAATGCTAACAAGCATTTTTGGCGCCATTGCTGGGTAAGGGCACATGACTACAGAGAATTAATCAAATAAATACTTATTGATGAAATCATAACACCTCTGTTTTAGCAGGCTTACTCTTATTTGTCTTTGTTCATATCTTATACAGGGTATTGCAGGATTGGTTTTGATTCATCAACAAATTCCATCAATCACAAACAAACCAATCAAGAGGAAGCTCAACACCAGTTTCTGAAGCTATGGCTGAAAAGACTCTTCGTGAGTTCTCTGCTCCAAGCACTGAGAACATCCGTACTGGACCAACACTCAAAACTAACAACCTTAAGTTTGAGCTCAAGCCAAGCCTCATCAACATGGTGCAAGCTATCCCATTCAGCAAAAAGGCACATGAAGATGCTAGTGCTCATCTTCAGAATTTTCTAAAGATTAGCAGCATAATCACCATCAAGGACATTGCTCAAGACATCATACTACTTGTAAGACCCTCGGTGTTATACTGTATAATCTTTTGATAAAACACTGCATGAGCATCATATTTATGTGTAAATGTATGTAATATAGGGTGTAAATCAATTTACGTAATTTAAAACGACCAACGGAAATGCTTAACGAAAGGTCGTCCGTAACATATAAAATTACTAAGTACGGATGTTTGTGAATTTTCACTGAACGAAAACACTATAGAACGTACATACGGAACTTTAGTAAAGTTGGAAGTATAAACCATGTAGGTTACGATGAAATACCTATGGTCGAAAAACGCATTCACTAGCTAGCGTACCTAATAGCTTGGAAATCAAAATTTAACGCGAATCCGATCGAGACTTAGTCAAATTTCTTAAGTTGGAAAATGGTTTGACAAGGCCAAGTTTGGTAATTTTTGTAGGAGAATTGGATTAATTAGTGGTGTGGTTTCATGGCTGGTTTTAATAGCTTAACGTGCCCTCTTGAGTATAGAAAAGTTGGTTTGGCGATTAGATCAATGTTTTGGGGGTTTTTGAACGCTTTAAAAATCATGCGCATGATGTTCCCGGCCGGTTTTATCACATGGACACAATCACCATGCTCCTATGCCATCATCGGCACACCGACCGCAGTGAGCGAGTGTGCATGCTTTGCCGAGCTCGGCTGGCTACGGTGGTCGGCAACCCTGGCTAGTAGTGGGCCCTCCTCTCCATCACGATGCACGCTGTTGCTGGCATCACTATTGGTGCCCAGGGGCCGCCCGTGTTGTGCTATGCTGGCTCTGCTCTGCCTGGCGTCGTCGTCATTCCACACGGGTGCCGTGGCATCGCCTGGCCGTAGCCGTCATCGCCAGCAAGCACATGTTCCTCTGCGTCGTGTCGTCACATCGCGTGCACCCACCGCTTGTGTCGCATCGCCGCTGCCGTTGCTATGCACGCCTGCTGCACTGGCACATGGCCTATCACCGTCGGCTTGCCAATTAAGGCGCTACGGCCGCATGAGCCATGCTGACTCGTATGCTCATGTGTAACCTTCCCTGTGTGCCCTTGTCCGCTACTATTGAGTGGTGTGCGCCACTCTGCGCTCCCCCGGTCACCTCCGCCTTTAATGGCGTCGCGCCGGCGTCACTGAGCCGCACCAGGGCTAGCTCGCGGCACTAGTCCAATCCAAGCAATTGCACACGCTAGAAGCTCCAGTGGGAACCTAGCTACGTGCCAAGCTCACCCACTGCTGCAGCTGCACTATGTCGAGCTTCAATTTGGAGCTTTCTACACCGACATCCAACTTAAGGCCGAACGACGACGCTCACCCAATTCGCCTCGCACTGTTCACCTCCATTTAATTACTTGGCACTATGTCTTCACCCTATTCCCCTCCATCCCATGCGCACCCTATTTGCACCGCCACTGCCCTCCCGGCGCCGCTGACACGGTCGCGCCATCGTCGTCCGTCGCGGGGCTTACCGTGCACGCGTGGCCGGACTCAGTCGGCCCGTCCTCGGTCAAGCCACCATGTCTGGTAGGTTCTGGGTGAGTTGCTGATGCCTATCCTCTAGTCCTTTCATCTCGGTTGTGCCTGAGCTCACAGGAACATGGCCACCGCCGCCGCAGGAGGCCCATCGCTGTGGAGGGAGCTCGGGACATCTAGGTAAGCCCACTACCTTGTGTTCGCATCTAGGTAAGCATTGGCTCGCTATAGGGGGCGGGGAGGGGCTAGGCTAGCCAGCGTGACCGCCCAGTGCCGTCGTCGCCACGCTGGTGAGCTCATAGGTGCCGAGGGTTTGGCCATTGTGAAGATGCTTTATTCTGAGGGTTAGATTGCTTAAGTCCAGACAGTGGGAATAGTACTGCAGACCTCGGGGTGAATCACCTGTAGTTCGAGGATGTTTTTGCAATTGCGCCAGCACGCGTGGGCCTTCACATCATGGGCCATCGTTGCGTGGTTGGGCCGTGCCCACGTGGGCCGCGCCGGTGCGTCACGCATGCGCGCGCTGCGCGTGCGTGGGCCGCGCGGATGGGTTTTGGTTTTCCTTTTCTAGGGATTAGTAAATGTTTATTCAATTTAGTTGTGAGCTAATCTTTGGAAAATTATAATAAATTCTGTTGATGTCCAAAAATAGTAAAACAAAATTTGTTAGGTTCACAAAAATATGATCTATCTGTTGATGTAGTTAGTTTACAGTTATCTGTGATAATGATAGATTCATTAATTCATTTAGGAAAGCTTAGCATTATTTAGAGTAATAATTGTAGAAAGTTTTATAGCCAATTGGTAGAAGTACTAGCTCTGAAAATTTTACAGCAGGTTCATTAGATTATTATGTACTCACTGTAATTTTTATAGCCTTAGCATAGGTTGGTAAATATGGTAGCTAGTACTCCTTGTTTTAGTATATATATGGTAAATCGGTATTAAGAGTAAAGAATGTCTTTAATTGCTAAGTTAATACATGAATGGTTCCTTACCTGTTTAGTGGAAATGTTAGTCAATTTAGCGTCTTAGTCGGTAGATCTAGCTTAGTAGTTTGATAGATGTATTCTTATTTTAAGAGTTCCTGTTGCCGTATTATTAAGCGTTGCATCATTATTTCATGCATATAGATAACAAGTTGGTAGAGTTCTTGCCTGTGGGTGAACAGGAGTATGAGGAGATCATTGAAGAGTATGAGCAGGAGATTCTCATACAGGAGGGAGCCCCGAAGCCATCAGTTGCTGACTTTGTTGACACCCTGCCTGCCCAAGGCAAGCCCCGGTACATAACCCTTATTTTGAATGATCACTGAATATATATATGATGTGCATTTACGTTACAGGCATTTTATGGAAACTACATGCATAGATATACTTACCTATGAGTTCTACTAGTATAGGTCGAGTAGCTGCTATGCTCAGGATTGCGGTAGCGTGAGTAACCTGCCGTTACTCACAATAGGTGATAATTATGATCACTCATGATAAAATGGTGGAAAGGAAACTGGAGACCGGGTAGGGATATAGTTTGGGTATCGATGGGTGTAAGAGGTTGTGTCCTATGGCCAATAGGGCATAGCCTGGTTACACTTTTTCCCTATCTGTGTCAGTTAAGGACCGGTCGTTGCATTGGGTTCTAGGCAAGTCACAGACTTATTATCCTGAGCACATACCTGTGTATGGGCGCAGAGAAGGCTTGTTGCTCTCTTGTCGTGGGTTCTGGCTCTTTCCAGATTGACTGATTGGAGGCAGGGATGGTGGAGGTCTAAGCACCGCACTGAGTCTAGGACTCAGGAGCGGGGGCTTGGAGTCCAAGTTTTGACGGGGATCTAGACCCTATGACAGGAGAGTGGTGGGTTAGTTCTGCTTGTGCTTGGGGTACAAGCGGGGCGTATGTTTTTGGGTACCTAGCTGGGCACATTGATTCACGAATCGCCGGGAGATCCGGTACGGTTTGTCTATAGTCTAGCACCGTAGTAAGAACTGAAAGATGGAAAGTGGTGAAATAGAACTGTTTGCTCAACTCATGCTTGAAAGTAGCACATGTGCTTACATAGAATGGTTAGATAATGAACTAATCATGAATACTAATAATTAACATACATATGGATTCACTATTAGTATTGCTTTCTGCAAAAAGGAACCTAGCAAACCATAAAGCTTATCATACTCCTTCGAGTTAGGAAATTATTCCCACTAATCGGATAAGTCTTGCAAGTACATTGTGTACTCAGGGTCTATTTACCCCTATTGCAGGTACTGCTTGAGGAGTAGCCATTGTGTAAAGGATTCTTCTGGTGGACACAGACGGATCCTTGTTTATTATCGATAGATGTTTCTTTTCATTCCGCTGTTAAATTTCCGCACTCTTGAATTGGTATTGTAATAATATATTTTTAAGAACTCTAGATGTATGAAATGGACTAAGTATTGTAACTCGTTCTCATTATTGGATCCTTGGGAAAAAATGTGGATTATTCAAGATCTCCCTTGGGGTGTGCCCGATGGAACCCACCCGATGTGGCTTGCTTGCGGGGTGCTTAGTGTCTGGTGGAAGACAAGCGCCTTCGAAGGTAGGTTATTTTGGGCGGTTCTGCCACACTACTCTACCTCTTTTCATTCTCACTAGTGGGAAGGGTGAAGCAGTGGTTCTACACCAACAAAGATAGCATCAATACGTGGGCAAGATGTTCGAAGGTCCTTTCTAGAGAAGTTTTTCCCTATAGGCAAGACCAATGCCTTAAGAGCAAAGATTTCCAATTTCCAAAAATAGAAGGAGAAACCATTCTAGAAGCATGGGAACATTTTTAAAAATACATTTCAGATTGTCCTCATCATGGGATAGAAGATTGGTTGCTCATGCAAAGGTTTTACCATGGATTAACTCAGAAAGCTCATGAACAATTTGATGCTACTGCTAGAGGATCATTTATGTCAGTCACCCTTGGAAAAGTTGAACTCTTATGGAGAAGATAGCCTCTAATCAAGGCTGGTCTCAATGCAATATTCAAGCATGCAATAAGAGCGAAGAAGTACCAGAAGAGGTGTGTGCACTGTCAACCAAGATGGATGTACTGTTGAATTGGCTTGAATAACGAGCCAATTACAAGAAAGATCATCAGGCCATACAAGATGCTTTTAATTCCCAAAACATATGTGGAGACTATTTAGGGATTGATTTCCCTAAATCTCAAGAAGACTCAAATATTGTCATCAATAATTCTACTCCACAACAATAGAAACAAGGATGGAATCAACAACAACAACAGTCAAATTACCAAGGTAAGTACCCAGGTAATTATCCTTCTAAGTCTAAACAACCATCCTTGAGAGATCTGATCTTAGAACAAGCTAAGATTAATGAGAATATTTCTAAGAAGCTTGCTTTTAATGATAAGGTCCTAGAAAACATAAACACTCAAATGGATAGTTTTCTTCTACTATAAAAGACCAACTTAGCTATAATAAAAAGATAGAATCACAACAAGGTCAATGCCATAACCATAAGAGGTGGCAAGTCTACTCGTGATCCACCATATCCAACAAGGACAGGTAAGACACCGACAGCTGTACAAGAAGAGAAGAAGAACGATGAAGTTGAAGAAGTTGAACCACCAGAACAGGAGATGATGCAAGATTTTCATGACACCACCTTCCTACCGTTTCCACACAAAAATCAGAAAGCCAAAATGGATGAGCAGTTTAGTAAGTTCGTAGAGGTAATTCAAAAGTTATATATCAATATTCCTCTGCTAGATGCCATACAGGTACCCACCTATGTGAAGTACTTCAGAGACATTTTGGTGGTAGCGGCTGTGGACTACGACGGATCCTAGGCAAGTCAACCTCTAAAATCTAGTGAGGCCTTAACACCACTACACAAATGATTTTGCGAGGCGGTGCCCTTTTATTAACCGAGGCATTTACAAAATCAAACCGCCTCAGTTAATGCATGGTGATTAATGCAGGCGGTCGTTTTCATTAACCGAGGCGGTCACAATTAACCATCTTGCAAAATCGATTTACGGAGGTGGTTTGAAATCTATTTACGGCCCGCCTCCAAAAATGCCTCCATTTTCGCAGACGGCCCACTTAAAAAGACCGCCCCCGTTAATGCGGCCGAGGCCCAGCCAAAGCACATAACCAAACCTCCTATCGGGCTTATATAAATAGCAGAGTTAGGGTTTCCCTCACTTATCCAATCTACCTTTCCTTCTCTCTTTGTCTCACTCGACCGTCGCACTCCTCTCACTCCCTCACTTGCCCTCCTCTCTATCTCCCTCACTCTCGACCGCACTAGAGGTAGCCACCACGTGCACCCCCTCCCCCTCCCTCTCCCTCTTCCTTGCTCGGCTCTCTAGCACGGTGGAGGCGGCGCGGTGGGCGTGGCTCTCCAGCAGCGGCGTGGCGGGTGCGTGGCCCCTCCGTCGGTGGGCGCAACACCTCTGACAGCGGCAATGGTAGGCGGCCTGTCCCTCACCCCAATGATCGAGTGGATCTGGCACCACCACCACCGCCGGAGCATCTCTAGCACCATAGATCTGGTGACCCCTCGCCTCCTTCCCCACCAATGAGCACAGATTCGGCGATCCAACTCCCCTTCCTCCACCACCGACACGTGCAGATGTGGATCCAGCGCGTCCATGTGCGGATCCGGAGGTGCTGCTACTATAGGCCTAGATCTGCCCAGACTTAACCAAGTCTAGGATTTTTATTTTTATTTATTTTCATTAATCGAGGCGGGCATACTGCACCGCCTATGTAAATCCTGATTAACTGAGGCCTTTCAATGGAGGTGGTTGAGACGTCCGCCTCATAAAATCGTTTATGCCCGCCTCAATAAAGATTTCTATAGTAGTGTAACCTATTAACTCTTCATGGGGTCATTGACGCGCTTCCTCTCAAATCCAAACTCTTTCTCCCTTCCAGATCCGGTGAGGATAAGATCAAGTAGCATAGACTTTGGTGGCAGCGGCGGCGAACTACGACAGATACCCAGGCAAGTCAACCTTCTTTCTTCTTTCCCTTCTTTATTTCTCTCTCACTCCTATATTGGAGGCATGGTGGTTTGGGGTTGAAGAAGAAGTTAGATCTTGCGATGTGTAGTTGAAGAAGAACGAAAACCCTAGATTTAGGGTTGGATGGGTTTGGGGATTGGAGATTTACGGTCTTAGGTTTTGGAAGGCATTGATCTTAAAGAGGATGGTTGGAGTCAGGGTGGGTAGGTGGGCCGAGTGACGACGACGTCTTATGACTTACGGGAGAATGTTTGGCGGGGAAGGTCAACAATGGGAACGAGCGATTACCTCAGTCAGTAGAGGGCAGGTAGGAGGGTAACGACAGGAGGTGGGTGGGGTGGCTCAGCATCGAGGGTGTTGTTGCCCTGCTGGAAGTGGCTAAGGTCGGCGGCGGCGAACGACGTGAATTGAATTACAAATCGTTCTTCTTTTTCTCTTTCTTTTGAGTTATGTGTGGTCGGCTTAACTGCGTTTTTTTCTCTCTCAGAGTAATCTACACGGAAACTACTCAATTTTTATAGAAATCTCCCCATGTCACCCCAACTTGCTTAAAAGGGAGCAAAAATGTTGAACACCTTGCATGGGACACTGACCCGAATGCCTAAAGTTTTCCTAATATGATTTCACTGCTCACTACTTTCGGCATTGGCAAACTTTGGTACAATGTTGACTCCTATTTTGGAGAGCACTGTAGACTTCAGAACCAACGTGCTTGTATAGCAACTTAAGACCTTTTGACATTCTATAGCTAGCATCGATATGCCCAATTAATTACTCAGAGCATTCCATCAGAAAGGAATGATGTTTTCCTTTTACATTTGAACATTCTATACGTTGATATGTTCACTTAATTCCTCTCGCGTTATCAAAGTATATACTTGTGTGCTGATGCCACATCCATCGTTGCTAACTAGTCAAAAATCTTGTATTTGGCAGGAGTAAGTAGGATTCAACGATGGTGGTTACACGAAAGCATCCGATGAGGAGCAGGAAATGCCAGCTTTGCCATGGGAATCTGTTGTCTTCGCCAAGAATGCCCAAAGTAAGAAACTCCGATCCACTTCTTTAAAAACAAGTTCTTGATTGATAGATCTAATTTCCATCCTGCATTTTTGCTGTTTTCAATTTGAAACCACGCGGCTATTATCCATTTTTGTTTGAAAAAAATTGGGCATTGAGAAGGAAAAAAAATATGCTTATGGCACTTGATCACTGTTCCCCTTTGTGCTGAATCTACTAGTCACTGGTATCCTCATGTTTGATTCTGATAATGATGCTACATACTAGTACGTGACAGGCATCAATCTAGTTTTTTTTTAGACGTATGTAACTGAACTTGCACTTTGGGTGCGGTACACGGCAAAGCGAGCATGTGCACGCTGTATCATGACAAACGCAGGAGAGTCACCACCCAGACCAGCCATCAATCGACTATTTCTCGTTTGATTCTCAACCAAATCGAAAGAGACTAGGAGAGTCACTACCCCGACCAGCCATCACTTGATCGACTATTTCTCATTTGATTCTCAACCAAATCGAACGAGACCACTCCCATTCGAAATATAATTTTGAGGTCCATGTCCGCACGAAATTTGGTTCAAAACGATGGATCATGCCCGGAGAATTCGTGCCCCTAAGTCGGAAGAGAAACACATTTGCACGGAGATTCCCAAAAACAGACCTGTCCGCACCGAACTCCCAATTTTTCCCTGAACTCTCAACCAAATCAGACCAAACCACTCGCATTTGAAAGATAATTTAGTCCCCTACAAACACACCTGAGTTTCAAGAGAAACGATGGATCACGTCGCGAGAGGTCAGCTCGGGGATTCGTTAGAGAAGCACAGATGCAACAGGTCGCGTCCGCTGGCGTCGACCCAGGACCAGGAGGCCAGCATCCGAGCCACCGCGCGGCGAGCGTCCCCACCCGTTGGATCCAGGCGCATCCGACGTCCCGCGAGGAGCCCCAGCCGCAGCAGGGTGGCGATCCGCGTGTGAACCCGCTTGGCCAATCACGGCGCGGCGCTACGTCCCTGAGCCTTTCCACTCGCCACCGCTATTTAAACGGTCTCGTCCTCGCCTCCGGTCTCTTCACCCACCGCCGCCGCCGCTGACACAGCGAGCGAACGCAGTAGCGCACGCGCAGTTCCGGAGAGGGTTGGGAGGGTACTAGTGTAGCAGTCGGCGATGGCGACGGAGGAGGCTGTTGTTGCCGAGGTCCCGGTGACCGAGGTGGAGGCTGAGGCACCGGCGGCCCAGGAGGCGGAAAAGGACAAGGCGAAGAAGGCGGCACCGAAGGAGAAGGCGCCGAAGGAGAAGAAGGACAAGGCAAAGAAGCCGGCGGCGCACCCTCCCTACGCCGAGGTGAGAATGCCGGTGGTTTAGTCCGTTGCGATCGAGTTGATTCGTTGTTTGATTGCTTGTTCGTGATGAGGAATATGTTGGATCGGTTTTGGCGCTGGCTTTTGTTCAATGTTAGCGAATTCGATCCTGAATCTGAGATGCAATTTTTTTTTTGTTCTGGTTGCAGATGATTTCAGAGGCAATCGCTGCCCTGAAGGAGAGGACCGGGTCGAGCTCGGTAGCCGTAGGCAAGTACGTGGAGGAGAAGCACGGCGGCAAGCTTCCCTCTAACTTCCGCAAGCAGCTGACCGTGCAGCTGAAGAAGCTCGCTGCCGCCGGCAAGCTGACGAGGGTGAAGAACTCCTTCAAGCTGCCGGTCGCCCGCCCTGCCGCTGACGCCAAGCCCAAGGCACCCAAGGCGGCCGCTGCCAAGCCCAAGGCCTCGCCGAAGGCGAAGGCCAAGACGGCGGCGAAGCCCAAGCCCAAGGCGAAGGCCAAGCCCGCTGCTCCCGCCGCCGCGTCGCTGCCCAAGCCCCGCGGGCGCCCTCCCAAGGTCGCCAAGACCTCCGCCAAGGCAGCTGCTCCTGCTGCTGCTGCCAAGAAGAAGGTAGTGGCATCGCCCAAGAAGAAGGCGGCGACCCCCAAGAAGGCCGCCGCTCCGGCCAGAAAGGGCGCGGCCAGGAAGGCCAAGAAGTAGGCTCCCTGCCTGCCTGCCTAGGCGCCGGCGAGACCCCCTCCCTCGCTCCACTCCGCCTATAGTATAGATTTCCCCCTCCTGCTTCCTATCTGGATTTTGATCTGTCTAGTCAGTAGGTCCTAGATTCGCCAGTAGCTCCGGCATGAGGCTCAGAGCCTTCAAAAAGGTAGTAACCGGTCGTCTGTGAAAACTTGGGATGGTTTTCGTGTGCGATCAGTCATGCTCCTCCCTGCCTGCATGATGAACATCGAGTTAAGCTACAATAGTATTATGCTATTTCATGATTCCGGGGCTGTTGCCTTGATGCTGTCAGATCGTTTTTGGTTGCATCGTGTTTGCATTTCTGGTTGCTGCTATTCAATTGCTGCATTGGTTGATTTTGTTGGATTTAGATTGTAGAGAAGGATCCTAGCATTGCATTATTTTTGGTTCTGGTTTCTGCATTTGACTGCAATTGTAATCGGGTTCTTCGTTCAATTGTTGGATTAGGCTATGTTAGATCACCTCAAAATCCAAACTTTGGCACTATGCATGGCACTATACTAAAAGAGATTTCTCGTTACATTAAATTTACGGTACATGCATGGAGTACTAAATGTTGATGAAATCAAAAATTAATTGCTACAGTTTAATTATATTAACGATCGGACAATTATTATTTAATAAAAACAAAATGCTACAGTATTTTGAGCGGCACCGGTTCGGGTGAACTAAACATGGCCTTAGTTGATTTTGTTTGGCCTTAGTTGATTTTGTTGGATGTAGAGAAGGTTCGTAGCATATCATCATATACGGAGAAAAGGCTGGGGATTTGTTCGAAAATGACGCTGGAATCTTGCGAAATCTCTAGAATCATGCTTTGCTTACATATTAATACTTCCCAAAAAACCAAAAAGGATTCTGGTTTGCGTGATTGGCATTTCAGAATGCATTGCGGCGCCGTTGTTTCCAAAACCAAAAGAGATTCTGGTTTGCGCGACTGGGATTTGGCAGGCCGCGTGGTGTGCGTGGACGCTGGACGGGGAGGCGCGCTCGCCGCAGGCGGGATGAGCTGGAGCGGATTGCGGTTTCGTTGCGCGGTGGCGGCCAGCGGACGAGTAGGCAGGCGCGCTCGTTGCGGATGTTTTTGGGTAGGGGGCGGGAGATTTCCGTTTGGGGACCCCTGCGTGTTTTGCCATTGCCTCTCTGGGCGTTCGAATTCTCGGGGAATGGACAGGTGGGCACGTACGGACGGAAATGGGTTTCTATTTCTGGCTGGTTTTGTGTTTCGACCCCACCTATCCGTGGTCGGTTTTCCTGGACCCGTTGACACGGTGCGCCTCAAGTGGGGGCGTTTCAGCCTGGTTGGACGTTGGAGAGGTCTAGTGTTCAGGTAAAATCTATTTTTCTCAAAAAAAAAAAGGTAAAATCTATCTTTTCTGAACGAGTAACATTTCCTTTTTTTTTTTTCAGGTATACTCCCCCAGTCCAAAAAAAACTCATTTCGTTTTTTATTGAGAAATACAAATATATAAAAAAAATTAATATTCTGTTTTGATTACTTTATTTATTATATGCGTTTGGAGTATACTCCCCCAGTAAAAAAAAACTCATTTCGTTTTTGATTGAGAAACACAAATATAAAAAAATTAATATTCTGTTTTGATTACTTTATTTATTATGCGTGTTTGGCTACTCCACTGCTTTTTTCTAACTAGGTAGCGTGCCCGTGCATTACTATAGGATAGCTAACATTTTGTATTAAAAACACACGGATCGCACGATAAGATACAATACTGTAAAAATTAAATATTAATGTTAAAGTTACGGTTAATCCAAAAAGCAAAGTTTGTGAAATTAACAGTCACGGAGAGCGTGGCGTCACAGGCTTATAAACTCTACTTTATAGACCTTTCCGTGATGCGCCTAAGATAATGTTTTATATCGGCAGGAAGAAATCTCCGATATCCATTTCTTTCGTGCGCCAATAAATCCACAAATAAGTTTCGCCGCATCTCCATACCATCCTGTACACATGCTCGAGTATATATGTCAATATTAGTACCTGTCGCATGGGTAATACTGCGTCTCTTAAAAAAATCCTCCATAAAAACTTAAACAAAGTGTTATACTCACCGTATAAATATATGTGGCTTTTGGTCTATTCCACGTAGACATATACTGTAGAATAAGATTTTCACTTAAGTGTCTGTGGCAAGATTCACGATCAGCGATATATAGAAATAGTTAAATCGTAGGTATTATTATTGCAAACCATAGTGACTCTGCGTTAGTTACCCATCTATGTCCTCTGCAATGTTTCCTTGCCGTCTGAATTTCCATTTGAAGACATCCTCATTTCATCCAGGAATATGTACATTCACTGCGTCCGTGTACTGCAAGGTAAATCCAAAAGTGTACCTGGCATACATCAGCGCTGGTGTGCTTTACATCAGCGCTGGTGGCATACATCAGCGCTGGTGTGCTTTACACCAGTCTTCAATAGGTTTAGGATCAATCATGATAAGCATCTTCTCCTTCTGATCGAAAACATAAAGCATATACTTTCAAACGTGCAGCCATGGCAAAAGAAACCACAAACATGGTAGCGTTTAGAATAGTATATAGAAAATAAGTAATAAAAGCAGGAGCAAGCGACTTACATATCTGCATTGTGCTAAGCTGTATTCCATATCCTCACATACACCAATCGTAGCAGTCATTTCTTTCTTAGTGTATTTTTATGATATTCTGGCATTTTTGTTAAAGCACATATTTTCTGGAAGAGAAGGATATCGAGAGTCAGGGTTAGTATAACTTGGCCAACTTTATACAATTAGGAGAATAACAAATAAGACAATATAATATAGCACGATAAGAATTTTAAAAATGTGCTTACACAGAATCTCAGGTCCATGTGATGCTTCGTAATACTATTGTATTTTTTTATTGTATTGTACTCTCATCTAAGTTGAAACTGTTCTCAGAGATGTCTCGATTGTTCATTAACAACTCTTGTAGGTCCTTGACACTTAGGGCAATCATGGAGGGATGAAAACCTTTAACCCAAGGCTTCCTACAAAACATTAGACACAGATGATGGTTTTCGTCATATAAGATAGCACACTATTATTAGTAAATAAAGTAATTAAAATAAGCATGTAGCTTACTTCAACGTCGCTTCATCCTGAATTGCCATGATGTAGTCACACGATAACTCAGTCATCTCTTCCTTATTCATTGGCATGTCTTTCATGGCCTCAAATGCCCAAAACTCATCAGGGTCTTGGTTGGCATGGACTTGTGGGAATTTATTCTGAGTTTGTATGTGTTGAGGGGTGTCCGTTTGAACCACTAAGCATTTGGCCTCCTCATAATGTTTTCTCTTTTTTGTGGACACTTGATCAGTCATCTTTGGATTCTTATTATGGCACAGTCGCTTGGGCTTCCAATATTTTCATCCCTATCAAGATATGGAGCACCCTTTCGTTTGTTTAACTCTGACGATAGCAAGATCGCTGCAAGCTTCAATCTAAATTCTTTCATATCATCCTACACAATAGTATGAACCTAATTAATTATTAATTAAAAACCCACAGCTAGTGCACACTCATAACTTGTGGTAAGACGCATAGCTTACCTGATTGAACTCGTCTGACAAATCGTTCCCAGTCTAATACTCCATAAAGTTTATTAAGAATAAACCACATGAAAAACTATATACAACATTAATAGAGGTTCAGGCTCACATTAGATCAAAAAGGCAAAGACACATAAAATTCAACTTATATGACATGCCATTATTTCTAACGTACCCATCTATTTGTAATAATTTGCCACTGAAAATCTCCCTAACTAGCCAGGTATCAACCTCGACATCTAGCCATTTGTGCCCTTTTGGGCCTGTCTCCTCCAATATGAAATCTATCTGTTTCCGCAATCCACTTCGCTATTTGTTCATAGAAGAACGAATCAATCAACATTTCTAAAATATAAAATGTGTACAGATAGGTTAGGAAATGCCCACAATTTTATTGAGGTCAACACATCTGAACATCTCGCCCAAAGAGTCTAGCACCTGAACCTCACGTTTATCGGCGTTTATAACAAGGTACCAATGTGTATTTGTAACATTTATTGGAAGGAACACCTATCAAATCAAACATTAAATAATTTGCCAGGCATAAAAAATTGATAATGAAAAACCAATAGATCGTTTAAAAAAATTGCTACCATGTCATGCTTCAAGTAAGCTAGCACCCTTTGAGCTAAACCAGGACGCTGTGAAGTGCCACGGTTAGGGTAATTGGCTTCAATGGTCTCATCCTTTTCTCCATCCCGCTTTATGATTGCAACTAAGCACGTAGTTTCAAGATAGACTGTACCTCCTGACCTCTTTTTCAAACCCTCCCGGGTCTTCAGTAGTTTAATATAAGCATCTATGACCTACATACATTTCGCCATTAAAGAGAAAGAGCATTGAAGTTGGTAATATTTGATTGAGTATTATGACTTGCATCTGTTACCTCGTCAGACAAGTATTCATATGGCTGAAAAAGACATTCCATATGGTTTCTCGACACCAGAACATCATCTATGAGCACAAGCTCCTCATTCCCAGGTGAAGATGGATTTTTTTGACAGATTCAATTATGGCTCTATCAGTATCGGTACAAACATAATCTAAAAAAGAGGATTAAATTAAAGTATACAACAATAGTTAGCAGTTTTTCTAGGTTAATCCATCAAAGAGAAAATATCAATACCTTCTGGGGCAACCGGTGAAGACAGATTTTTTGGGTTTATTTTGTACGATTATAATTCCCGAAAGTCCTTTTTCTCCCGTCGGATCTACCCCAGAAGTTGATAGGGCCTTTTCATCATGGGCCGTGCTAAAGACCTGGTCAACTGGTAGAGCTTTGTAGGTAACTTCTATACTCATGCTTTCTTGCAACCATCTAGAATCATCCATAGGCTCACTGAAATTTTTTGTTTGTACAATATCTTCTAAGAGGCCTCTATTTTCCTTCCAAACCTTTACATCTGAACTATCCATCGAGACCTAAAAGACGTACATATTAATTTTTTTAAAATAATTAAGGTATATGAAACATGAATGTCATTAATTCGGAACTGAAATGATATATAGCTATATAAAATTGTATTGTCTTTGTTCTACTTTGTTTTTAAAAAAGTATTATATACTCTCAGTTTCGTTTTCTAAGCACTAATAATGAAATCATTTAGATTTGTTCTGTTCAATTCAATAACCAAACAAAAATAGCGATAATTATTTAGCTGATTTAATCAAACCCTAATTATGATGTATTTTTATATAGCTATATATCATTTCAGTGCTCACACCAGGCCGCTTTGCCTCGGTGTAAAGCAGACATTAGTCAGTCTGAACATAATATACTATTATTCTATGGAGATCGGCAAGCAATTAAAGATTTAAAGTTGTCCGCGTGCTCTGTGCCTCTGTCCTGTTATCTTAATGACGTCATGTGAGGCCTCTGAAATAACTACAACACCTACATTGTTAATTTGTTAGCATACATGATCGCAAATTTGATGCCCGTGCGTGGCCACGTGCCAACAAAATTTGAACTGCAGTATACGGTGATAGATCGTGATGCAAATCAAACCACCAAAATGAGATCATGTTTTGGTTGCTATCATGATGCCTTAGAAATAATTTTTGGTTTATATGATTTATTATTGGAGTTGTGTAGCCTCCAGAAATCCAATCCAAACAGGGCCATGAAAATTTTAGGATTTACATGCTCCAAGAAGTATAGGGAATAGATTTTATAAAGAGATAAAAGGAGCTAAGCCTTGCATTAGCTAGAGATCCCAACACGCATCACATAGCCTCTGCACGTATCTATCCAAGACTCTTAAAGAGGCATGATTTAATACTACTCACAGTTGACAGAAAAATTTCATAATCCAAAGAAATCAAGAGCTCATCAGAATTCCACAAGGAAAGTTTCTTGACGCAGGCTAGGGGTAATGAGAAGAAACAACGTGTAGCACGGACCAAGTGCATCCTAAGAGCCTAACAAGTTTGACAATAGTTGATCAATCAAATCAATAAAATAAAACCACGAGGCGGTATTGCAAATACCTCCCCGATCTCATCTACAGTGTGATGAATAAAAAAACTGCACAAGTAAAATCATTACTGATGAATCAACTATGAAACAAATGTGTGACGAATAAAAAAGAACTTACTATTTCTGTTGCAAGCCACCTAAAAGCATGGCAATAACATAAAAATTAAAAATTAGGAAGTAGAAGGATGATAATCAGACACATAAGTACATAACTATATGAGCAATTCCATCTGACAAACCTGTGAGTGTTGAGCACCAACTCCAGCAGCAGCTCCATTTGGTCCTCTAAAAACAATAGGAACAGATATCTGACCAGCTGACATATAGTTTGACTTGGCAGCTGAATTGATAATATGATCAATAGCCTGAAGATGCAGTATAGATTACTAAGGTTTTTTCACAAAATATGGAATGTTGAATTCGGTGGATGAAAATAATGGGGAAAAAAATCAGTACAGAAACTACTTGTCTCAGTCACATGAATTAAGCATGCACAAACGATTGCCTTTTGACAGTAATTCAGGGAAAATAAACATGAGGAATTGATGAAAGCAGCAATCGATAAAAATTTTCGTTAATTATGGATCAATCTCATTTTTAATTACAAAATTTTAATCAATCTCATTTACCCAGACCTTACAGATAGACCATAGAAGCAGTAAGTAGCAACAATAAATCATCAACTAACAGCATATTAACAATGACTCACTATTACAAAATTCAGTTCCAAATATTTACAAAGTTGATAATGGGCTGCTGATGCTCTGATCTGAAACATTAGACAGGGCTTAAAAACTGAAGCAGGCATTCAGACAAGACAGGGAAGCTGTTGTTACAGCGCAGAACTGAATTGGAGAAAAGAAATGGTGCTCCCGTTATGCCGTAGTTTCTGAAATGATACAGGACACAGGCGGCACATCTAGTTTTTCAAAATTTATCACAGGCAAGTCAAATTGAAACTGGTTAGTGCTTTCCAACAAGATCCGTATAAAAGAGAAGTAAAGGGAAGAGAAGGGGTGGACATACCTACTGGGTGCCCTTAGGAAGATCTGACGAAGGAACCGACGAAGGACCAGGTGGGCATGCGAGCGAGCGAGTGTGCGACACCGGGTCGACGATTCCCTTATGAATGTTTTAGTTGTAATAGAGATTGCCTTCTTCAAAGATATGGCCTGCCTCCAGTCAGGTTGAATCTACAGGAAAGAAATCATGTAAGTCAGATATTGGAATATCAAGGCAACAATATCTATGAGAATTTGGGAATTTTAAATCGTAAAGATTCAGTGGTCCTATCACATAAGCCAGAACGAACTTCTGACAAGAATCATAAACAATTTCAGATATGCTAGCTTCCGGTACATAACACATACCCAGTGCACATGTAGGTTAGGAAATTCCACAAACTTAAATATTCACAATTTTCATAATTGTTGTGTGCACGTAATCAATTATAGCAGATTTAAATATTGCACATGTGCTGACACTGTGAACTTCATCATGAGTACAAAATTTTAGGAAAGTCTACTTAACCCCCCACCTTTCATACTTGGTCTACTTCACCCCCCAACTATGAAACCGTCTGTTTTACCTCCTGAACTTTCTAAAATCGTCTATTTTACCATCTAGGCGGTTTTCAGCGGCGGGTTTGCTACAGTAACAGCGGGTCTGCTACAGCAACGGTGGGTTGCTACAGTGCCGGTGGTTTTGAATTTTTTTATTTATTTATTTTCGGTGAATTTTTGAAAAATTATAGAAAAATCATAAAATGAAAAATCTAATTTTATTGGACTCCACATGAATAGATCTACACAGTGAATATATAATACGGTAGGCTTTAGTACAAATTTTTTTGTAGCTTTAGATTAATTGGAAAATCCAATTTTGTCTGTAATTAATTAGAATTTATCTATAACTAAGTTATACATAGTCCAATGAGTACGAAATTTTTACTATAGTTCAAGCATACAATAATTAGCGTACCATAAAAATTTCACCACAATTGGGCCATAGAAGCTGCAGCTATGAATTATTCCAATTAATTACAGATAAAATTAGATTTTCCAATTAATCTAAGGCTACAGTAAAAATTTTGTACTAAAGCATACCGTATTATATATTCACTATGTAGATCTACTCATGTGGAGTCCAACAAAATTAAATTTTTTATTTTATGATTTTTCTATGATTTACTGTGATTTTTCAAAGATTCACCGAAAATAAAAAAGGAAATTCAAACACCATTACTGTAGAAACCCACTGACGCTGTAGCAAACACGATGTTACTGTAGCAAAACCGCTGTCAAAAAAACCACCCGGGGGGCTAAAATAGACGGTTTTGAAAAATTCAGGGGGTAAAACAGACAGTTTCATAGTTGGAGGGTGAAGTAGACCATGTATGAAAGGTGGGGGGTTAAGTAGACTTTTTTCGAAGAAACAGCATGGCAAGTAGAACCAGTGATATAACTCATTATATTGCAAATGTATTGATCTGACATCATGGACAAAAAACAGTGGGCCATACATGCTCAAATGGTGAGCGACCACATGTTTCAAGGATATGCATGAGAATTTTACAAAAATGCCCATCCAAATTGCTCATGCAAATCGGATAGATCGTCATATTCAGTATCACATGTCAACTTTTGCTTATAGCTGACCAGGGACAAGACAATGCAAAAGGAGTGACAGGAGGCAAACAAACTAAATCAATGCCTACACATCTATTCCTTACTGTGAAGCATGAGCAGAAATAACAGAAACATTCAGACATCCATGAACACCAGTTCTATGGTGATGTGCATACAGTAGCTCCATGCCATCCTAACCATAACAATGGTAATATGGCAAAAACAGAGATGCTACCAGATCAAACAAGAAACGATGTGAGAAGAGAAGAGAGGGAGAAACCTTAGCTAGAGCAGCGGGTAGAGATGGTGGTGTCGTGTCACCGACAGCATCGGTGTTGCTCGCGGCAGGACAAGGGTAGCAGTATCAGCGTCCAAGCTTACGGATCGACATCTCCAAGATCTACAAGGAACAATGGAGATGTGGGTGAAACCCTAGCGGATCAACAAACGGGAAAGGGAAAGGAGATGCGTTTGGAGGAGAACTCACCTGCAGAGGCGGAGGCGGAGGTAGAGCTGCTGGTGCCGCTATCCGAGGCGAAGGCGACGGCAACGACGACGAAGAGGATAAGCGGGAACCATGGAATCCCTGCCATGAGCCCACGAGGAGTCGTCGGACGCGTGAGGTAGCTGAAGGGATGGCGCGGCGGCGCAGCGCCTCCTCGCGTCGAAGGGATATGCAGCGCAACCCGCGAGCGGACGGGGAACCGTGCCCGGTGTCTCCAGACGGGGAGGCGGCGCCTTGGGGAAAACACGTGGGTTGGGAGCGAGCGTGATTTGGAGCGAGCATGATTGGCGCTGGCCGGGCCTGCGAGAGCGAGGTTCGCCGTGCGGGGGAGGGAGACCATGTGAGCGGGGGAGCGAGGGAGCGTGCGAGGAAGGAATCACAGAGTGCGTGCATTCTATGACTCGCCCGACAAATCATCGCGTGTGCTACGCACGGTTTCCTCTCATGGACACGTGATTTTCTCGACCTAGACTGATTTTCTATCCATTTTTTAGGGTCTCCAGCTAATTAGGGTAATCATGGTGACCCAACCGGGAGACCCAGTTGCCTTTCATGTTTATTGGACATTGAGTGATCATCGTGACCCAGGATCCTCAATTGCCTACGATCCCTCTTTTTGCACAATTAGTTGGGATCGTGGGGTGCCAGCCACTGTCGCGCCGCCGCCTCTTTTTTCCGTGATCTCCCATCTTGGCACCATCACCCAGACGACGAGCATAGCATGGACACCAACACGACACTGCCCCGAACACGCTGGACCTCCACGCCAAGGCTGTCGTCGACGGCGACCCACAGTGCACATCGCTTGGCTCTAGCACCGTCGTCTCCAGGTACTTATCCATTCAAGTGATAGGTTGCTGAAAGAGAGAGACATCGCCTTCTCTGTGATGTTCATCAACTATTTGTGTTCTTCTGTTCTGCTCATGTCTTTCTTAGGAGTAAGCCTACAATTTCTGAATAGAAAAACCAATAAACACAGAGCAATTGCTTATATGTGATTATTATGTTCCTGAAAGCATAACCAGAAGACATTCAACTATAGCAATTCTGGTGCCTGAAGAGCATTGGCAAGAAGGATGAGGACAAGGATGGGGTTGAGTACTGAATAAATCACCACATTAGTAAGCATTAAAATTCTATAGACCACCCAAAAAGAAAGAAAGAAAAACAATGAGTTGTGTAATTAAAACCCAAGTTGCCAATGGAGATGCTGATCTGAATGTAGTATCACTTTTCTTCTTGGGACAATTCGACCCATAGAGTTCGAGTCCAAAGGTGTGGAATGGCATGCATGATGGAATTCCTCGATCACTTATTTGTCAGTACCAACGCTAGATGCATGTGTCATCATAGAATTAAGAAGCCATTTTGATTTTGATATGGTTATAGGCACGCATGCTTCTTTCCGTGCAGGTCACGAACTGTAACAGAACCGACCAATTATACAAAATTAAGTAAGAAAATCATCCGCCAGAGCAGACGATTTAGCAAACTTAAGCCCGTATAACCCGGTAGTCCGTGAAATCACGAAGGATTTCAAACCAACTTCCATTCCAGCCAAGATCGTAATAAGTTTAGCGGTCACCATCACATATTACATAAAAGTTCACAATCTCAGATACATCAGAGTTTCAACATAGTTATTACAAAACCAGTTCGAATAAAAGTAGCGGAAGTCATTTGTTCAAACCACACACACACTCACGCGGAGTTTAAATATAGTGCCAGCGAATGATCATCTCCAACAAAAGCATCAGATGAGACGTAAGGAATGACCATGCCCATGGTCCTAAGCATCACCCATCGCAGGATACAGGCAGTTGATACAGTAGCCGTAATACATCTGCCCATCTGCAATAAGTGGGAATAAAACCCTGAGTACGAGAAGGTACTCAGCTAGACTTATCCGACATAACCAAAAATAAGTGACACCAAGGATTATGAAGGGCTTTATAGTAGGGTAGCTGACTCATTTGCAAAAGAAGCATTTTTAGTAATTCAAAAACCTTTCTAAAATCATTATTGCCAAGTTAATTATTATTAACCTGTCGACTAGATTTGCACCTATACTAGAGTAAACATGTGATTAAGCAGATAATGATAACCAATGATCATTAAACAACTTCTATTCTGTCATATTCATTATAACTGTCCAAGTGTTCCATAACATTTACTACGATGAAGTAACTCAAGTCAAGTGCTCACTATCCAGGAGCGATGGCGATTCGAATCGATTTCTAACCAGCTGGTGATTTATTCCTTACACAAACCTTACTCACCCGCTAAAGTGAGATATTGATCACCGAGTCAACTTTCCAGGAATCTCGAGTTTGCCAGGAACCACATGTACCCGGGGGCCGACCGACTGCACTTTGGTCTTATCATCCCGCCCCCGTGTCCTACCACACCTGCTCCGGCACAGTGCGTTGTGGGCAATCTACTCGGCCCAAAAAATCTCCCAGCTTCACGGTCGAAAGGTACTTTATCCGGCCAGCTAAATGTAAGGCATGCGTTCAACATGACTCGAGGCCCAACAACGGTCGGTCCTTAATCGACACAGACGGAAAGCACTACAGTCCAAAACTCTGCAAGTCTCCGTCCGGTCTCAACTTCATTTAACACTTAGTTATACCATGACTTCATAGTCATCCAAGCAGATCCAGGTAACCACCTATAGCTCGCAGGTGACAGGAAATCACCCAACTTCTACCGGTCTAAGCCAGCTAAGCATTGACTCGACTGCGGATACCAGGGTAACAAGGATATAGTATAACAAAGGTAAACAAGGTATAATGCAGCAACGGTTGCAAACAACTCCTGAACGTAATGCATCAATTAAAGTAAAGCATTTAATTAAATAATTGCAAACTGGGAGAAAATGCTCCGGGGCTTGCCTCTCTCGAAGGAGCTCGGACGGTGATCGGGGCACTCCGGAAGTTCCTCAACGTCCTCCTCGTCGGCTTCTAGCACTTCCTGTGGCTGCACCTCGAACTGCTCCTCGGGCTCCTCGGGTATGACGACTGGGTTCTCGGTTTGCGATCCTGTATGATGCAATGCGCGTAAGTGATTATGCAAATGGTGCATCGAAGGAGATGAATGTAATGGATATGTTTAAATGCAAGGTAGTCAACATTATCCAAGAAAATATACTACAAGCACATGTCATCTACTGCATTCTCTTCTACTACTAATATGTTTAAGTCAACACACCTTATCAAATGCTTCAAAGATACACCAAAGCTATTATTATTAACTAATCTTGTATTAAAGATGATTATTTTATTTCCTTTTAAATTAGGGCTATAACAGCAATCTATATTTCCAGTGCTTATAAAAATCTAAGAAAATTACAGTAGCATGGTACTACTCTAATTAGACTACCATCAGATTTTCATGGTGTTTGAATGAGTGAATTAGCCTACACAAAAATCACAAGCTATGGCATGATTTTGTACATAAAAATACTTTGAACTGTGAAAAGTGTCAAACAACAGAACTAGTATTTTTCCTAGGTTCTTCATAGCATATAATGACTGTACCAAAAATTGTCACATGCATGTTTTATACAAAATTTGCTCTCTAGCTAAAATAACAAAAATTAGCTACTAAAGGTACTTGAACTACACCTCCAAAGTTTTCCACAGCACATGCATGGAACATATTTTTCCTAGGAAGTACATGACATAAGAAGATTAACAAACTTGAAATCATATTTTTCTACAGACTATAGATTTTTCTACATATTTTTCAAGTTATCAGCAATATTCATGATTAAATAAAACTCTAAAGCAAAGTATCTCAAAAATGACATGCACAATTTTTCCCAAGTAGATCTGATGATAAGGAACCTAGAAAAATTTGTTTCAACAAATTTGGAGCAAATTTGAGTACCCAAACATTTTTCAAACCATTTCAAATTTCAAATAATAAAGAATAAATGGAAAGCAAATCATTTGAACGTTACTGGGCCAGCCCGTGGGGAACAGCTGGCCCATGGCCACTTTTGGCCCGCGTGGTTCGAGCGAAAGGGGAGCGCGGCGGCCTGGCAGGGGCTTCGGCCCACGGCCGCTTTGGCCCAGCTCGGCCGAAGCGAAGGGGACACGCCGACGCCGAGACTTCACGGCGGCGCGGCTCGGCCAGCGGCCGGCGGCCATTGTCGGCCGGGCCAGGGCAAGCGAGCGAGCGCAGGAGGTTCGCGAGGCATCGGTGAATGCGAGCAGGCAGCTAAGTAGGGTGGAGAAGGGGAGGAAGGGGAAGTTCCACGGCGGCCGAGCACGGTGGCGCCATGGCCGACGGCGGCGAAGCTTGGAACAAGCGCTACCTCGGCTCAAACGACGGCACAACCACGAGCACCAGGTGTCGGAGAGCGAGGCGGAGCTGCGGGCGGGAGGAATCGGGGAATGGCGCGGTGGTGCGGGAGCTCGACGCCGGCGGAGCGCGTCGGCGAGCTCGGCAGCACGGGCGCGCGCTGCTGCTGTTGCTGTGCCTGAGAGAGCGGGAGTGCGAAATGAGGTGCGCAGCGAGGGCAGCAGATGTAGGCGGGCGCGTGGGAGCGGCCGCAGGCCGTGGCTGCCGCGCGGCGTGCGTTGCCAGCACAAGGCGGCCACGCGGCGGGCGTCGCCTGACGCGGTCGGGAGCGTGGCGCGGCGAACGGCGCGGCGCGCGGGAGAAGGGGCCAGCGCGCGGAGGCAGGCCGGGCTGGCACGGCACGGGGCTGGGTCGGGCCAAGGCGAGGCGCACGGTGCTGCAGAAGGCTCGCTGGGCCGGCTTCGGCAGGTGGGCCAGAAGCGAGGCGGCGGCCCGCGAAGGAGGAAAAAATCCTTTTCCAAATAAAATTTTCAAGGAATTTTTAAATGCCATCTTTTAAATATTATTTTGAGCAAGAAAATGACCTCTTTTGAAAATGTACCAAAAATAAAAGTTGTTTAGAATTTAATTCTCTACAACTTTGCTTTTATGACCAAAGCCAAATTCTTTCTAGATTTTGAATTGTAACATCAAAGTCCACGTTTAGCTCAAAACCCTAATTTTTGGAATTTATTTTTGAAGCCAAATTTTGAATTAATTTGAATACAAACATTGCTCCAAAAATTGAACTAAACATTGCTAGATGATTTACAATAGTAACCAAACATGTTTTACTAACCTAGCAAGAAAATTTTAGGGCAAAACAATTCTTAAACAGGTGTATGCAGCATTCAGGTTTCACGCATGTTTCAGATGTTTCAAAGCAATGTTTCAATTGTTATTCACATGATTAAGCATGTATGATTTGGATGCTTGATGATGCATGATATGCGTGATTTGCAGTGCCTAAATGTAGGCATAACACCGGGGTGTTACACGAACTTTGCTTTTTGGATTAAATGTTACATTAACATCGGTATTTAATTTCACAATATTGTTATCTTATCGTGCGATCCGTGTATTTTTAGTACATACAAAAGTTTAGTTGTCCTGTAGCCGCCGTGTGCCGTGCCGCTGCTGGAACAGCCGCTCACCTCGGATGCAACGAGCCGCCAGAGCAGCAGCACCTCGCCTCGGATGCGCCGCGCCGTCGGAGCCGCCGCTCGTCTCGGATGGGTCTAGCTCAAAGCCGCTCGCCTCAGATGCGCCTCGCTGCCGGAGACATAGCTGCTTGCCATGACGCCAGAGCACGGAGCAGTAGCCATCGTCGTCTGGCATGTGGCCACGCACGGGCATCAAATTTGCGGTCATGTATGCTAACAAATTAACAATGTAGGTGTTGTAGTTATTTCAGAGGCCTCACATGACGTCATCAAGATAACAGGACAGAGGCACAGAGCACGCGGACAACTTTAAATTTTTAATTGCTTGCCGATCTCCATAGAATAATAGTATATTATGTTCAGACTGACTAATATCATCCTGTATATTTTTCATGATTTTGGTTTCTCATTTGTCGATATGGGTTCTGGCTATCGGTCACTCAAAAGAAAGAGGGTGTACGCTGACCCGCCGTCTGCAATCACCGATACACACATCTACAGGTAACTACGTTACATTTATCTTGTAATTGATCGAGGCAATCATTTTCTGTCAACATAGGTTTACTCAGTGTGTTTTATCATTTTGATTGACACGGACGGGATTATAGATGGGTTGAATTCCATGAAGTGGGAATGGAACACATATCTTCCATATGGGATGTGAGTGCCATGGTTTTTTTGGAAAGGCAACGATACATATTTGCGTGTAATTTTGAAGGATGACCAGGTGTATTTTGAGCTCATCTTTTTAGACCATATCTAATTTTTTTTCTAGAGACTATTGTTATCTATCTGTTGGATCTAATATTCTTACAGGGAACCAAAATGGAAGCAGTTGCGTACGGCGACCAAACCATGAGGTTCGACCGTTTGCTTCGTGTAGGAGAATGTTATGACTTCATGAGAGTTGGCTTCGCACCTACTCATGTTGGTCCTTTAGGCTACATCTTCCGTTTATGTGCCGACTACTTTGTGGTTCTATCTCCACAAAGTATGGCTAATGCACCACTAAGAGAGCTATGGATTTGTCAGTGTCCTCGTACCTTTATGGAATTCGAGGATGTATACGCTCAAACTGAGTACTTTTTTGCAGGTATACCTCATACGCCTATATTTAAAAAATACATAGTTAACTGTTCATGCTCCTATTCCATCAATAACTATCGTTTGTGTTTGTAGATGTCATTGGTATAGTTGTGCATGTGTCTAATATTCGAGTAAGGGATGACGTGCGGATGCGACCGTACAGATATGTGGTGCTGATGAATGAAAGGTACTTAGATTGAAAATTTTATCATTGCTCTATGCTATCAATTTTTTATTGTTTGATGCTAATCAATTTTGTAGCTCGTAGGTACCACTGCATCATAATAACCGTCAAGTATACACACATATGCCGTCACTTATCGGAATGGCGGCGAGCGGCATCAGAGTTGCGCATTTTAGCTGGTCTCCATGTACAAATGAATAGAAAGAGAGGTATTGTATCACTGATGTCCTTATATGTATTGACTAAATAAAGTATCAGTTATTACATTTTTTTTTTTTGCTCGTGCATGATAGACGAAGACACCGTCCAGGTTCGTACCGGCTCTTCCCTGCGTTTTTTTTTTCTTCTTTCCCCCTTCTGTTGGAGCAGTGTTCTGAAAAGTAATTTGACCCTGCTGGCTGCTACGGCGCCGCATTCTTCGCGTGTTGTGGATTCCTTGCTCGGGGAATCAGGAGAGGGAGGCGAACAAGGAGATGGTTGTCTACCTTGTCGACGCCTCGCCCAAAATGTTCACCCCTTCTACCACCCAGGTGAGGCACAATTACTCTACGCCACTTAATTTGACATTCTGGGTATCAGTTTTTTATGTCTCTATTTGGAAATTGAGACCTTGTCTGAAGTTGGATCATTAAGTTTGTTCTGGATTTTCGCTAGTAGTAGTTTGTCTGTGATCCATCGCCATATAGGATTTTAGGAAGAAGGCAACTGATGAGTACTCCTCATAACCTTTAGGTAATGCAATGCTAAACGTACTACTTTGTCAGTTTGCCTTTTGTCAGTATCCAATTATTCAGTCTATGTGGCCAAGTTTTGCCCTGACATTCTTTTAGGGGCTTGCGACATTACTAAATAACAATGTAACATTTTTTTTTCAGGACAATGAAAAGCAGGAGACACATTTCCACACCATTGTTAGCTGCATAACAATGTAACTTATTGAATGCTTGAACAAGCTGAATTCCTGTTGGTTATATAAAAGCAATTTGCAATAGTTATCTCTTTATCTTATTTGTGCCTTGTGTGGGATGTTCCTTGCTATTCTTATCTCAGGCCAGGGGTAGTCAAAGCTATTGAGGAATTCAAGACTTCAGTCTATGGTGAAAATTATGACCAAGAGGAGGCAGAAGCAGCAGCAGGGAAAGCTTCCCGTGGTGATGCTTCAAAAAAGAGGAAGGAAATCACTGATGCAGCTGCGCAGGTAAGTGCTGTGAAAACAGTAGGATCATAGATCTAGCCTTTAACTGTTCTATTCGGTATAGCATGTAAAACGGTAGATCCTAATACATCTAGAACAGTCTAGAGAGAGACAGGGAGAGAAAGGGAAAAGGTACCGAACCTGAGACCGCAGGGGTGGAAGATCCAGTGGCCTCCATCGGGTTCGCTGGTGTAGGCTGCGCACGGGCAGCGACGGTCGGGGAAGAGTCGGTGAAGTCCGGCGATGCGGTGAGGTGCAGTGAAGCCGACGGTGATGACGGTGGCGTCTTTCCGTCGCTGGCTGCGCACCCTTGCTAGATCGGACTTAGGGTTTGTTGGTGGGGCGGAATTGGCTCACGGTGAACCTCGTACCTCGAGCCGCTGGCCCCCACCACTTTATATAGCGCAGTGCGACGGGGGCCCACCAACCATGTAGGGTTGGGCGCCCCCGATCAGGGCGCGTGACCAAGGCCCAATAGGCTGTTGGGCTTATTGGCTGAGAGATCAATCTAACATTCTTCCCCTTATCTCACACTATTACTTTTATCTTTAAACTTTAAACTTCAATCCTTTTATCCTTACTCATTTCTTCACAGATGATGCATAGAGCATGTTTCATTGTTACGGTCAATCGCCGATAGATTTAACAGCTACAATGCACGTCTCTGATCTGAAATAGTTACTTTAACTTTTGGGCCATTCATAGTTCAGGAATCATAGGCTTTCCCTTAAACCCATGCTGGCTACATGTTCTCTGAACACGTTGGGTGGTAAGCCTTTTGTAAGCGGATCCGTAAGCATCTTTTCGGTACTTATATGCTCAAGACTTATCATTTGATCCTGGACTTTATCCTTCACAACATAATACTTTATGTCAATGTATTTGGCAGCACCACTTGACCTATTGTTGTGAGCATACTGTACTGCTGGATTATTATCGCAGTATAACTTCAGTGGTCATTTGATGTCGTCAACCACCTTCAAACCGGGTATGAACTTCTTTAGCCAGTTCACCTGCCCCGTTGCCTCATAACATGCTACAAACTCGACATACATTGTGGACGATATAGTGACGGTTTGCTTTGAGCTTTTCCATGAAATAGCTTCCCCTGCGAGAGTGAATACATATCCAGACGTGGATTTTTTCTATTATCTTCCGCATAATCAGAATCTGAATATCCCACTATATGGAGTGAATCAGATCTTCTATACGTCATCATGAGGCCTTTCGTTCCTTGCAAATAACGCAAGACTTTCTTTACCAATTTTCAGTGTTCTATTCCAGGATTGCTCTGGAATCTGCCAAGTAACCCGGTAACAAATGCCAAGTCAGGGCGCGTATACACTTGAGCATATTGCAAGCTTCCGACAGCTGAAGCATATGGAACCACTTTCATTTGATTGATCTTATATTAGTTCCTGGGGCATTGAAAATCCCCATATCTGTCGTCCTTGACTATAGGAGCAGGTGAGGGACTATATTTGTGCATACTGAATTTCTTTAAGACTTTTTCTATGTATGCTTTTTGTGACAGTCCTAATACCCCTTTTCTTCTATCTCGGTGAATCTCGATCCCTAAAACAAACGAAGCTTCACCAAGAACTTTCATATCAAATTTTGAGGACAAAAACTTCTTTGTCTTTAGTAGTAGACTGACATCACTACTAGCAAGTAAGATATCATCCACATACAGGACAAGGAAGATAAACTTTCCATTCTTAAACTTTGTGTAGACACAATTGTCCTCAACATTATCTTTAAACCTAAAATTCTTTATTGTCTGATCAAACTTCAAGTACCACTGTCTTAAAACTTATTTTAATCTATAAATGGATTTCTTTAGGCGGCATCCCAAATGTTCTTTTCCTTTTATGATAAAACCTTTCGGTTGTGCCATGTAAATATTTTCCTCTAAGTCTCCGTTGAGAAATGCCGTCTTTATATCCATCTGATGTAATTCTAAATCGTAATGTGCCACTAATGCCATTATGATTCTGAAGGAATCCTTACATGAGATTGGAGAAAAGGTCTCATTGTAATCAATCCTTTCTCTTTGTGTAAAGCCTTTTGCCACAAGTCGGACTTTATATCTCTCTATATTCTCTTGAGAGTCAAGTTTTGTTTTGTAGACCCATTTACAGCCTACTGTTTTGGCTCATTTAGGAATTATCTCCAAATCTCAAACTTTATTTGCATTCATTGATCTCATTTCATCTTTCATTGCCTCAAGCCACTTTAATGAATGATCACTTTTCATGGCTTCTTCAAATGAGGTGGGATCATCCTTCATTTGAAATTCTTTAGTGTTGTACACTTCATAATCAGCAGGAATAGCTGATTTTCTAACTCTTTAAGACCTTCTAGAGGCCTCCTCATTTGGCACATTTTCTGTTTGAGGCTGTTGTTGCCCCCCTCATGTGTGGCAATAGGTTCTATAGGATCCTGAGGCACAGGTTTCTCATCATCATTCATTGTTGCCACAGGCGGGATAACAACAGGTACTGGCACCACAGTGTCTTGTACTGTCGGTGTAGCAACAGCAAGTAGTGAGAAAAATAGCTCATGAATGATCGGAGTGGGTGTATACACCCGCTTCTCTTCAAGGTCAATTTCTCGAGCTACTATGCTTCCCCTCATCATTTCATCCTCTAGGAAGACAACGTGTCTCGTTTTCACAAACTTTGTATGTCTATCTGGACAGTAGAAATAAAAACCTTTTGACTTTTCTAGGTAGCCAATGAAATTGCAACTCACTGTTTTGGGATCTAGCTTCTCAATGTTTGGGTTAAAAACTTTAGCTTCAGCAGGGCTCTCCCACACACGCAAGTGGTTAAGTGAGGGTACTCTTCCTGTCCACAACTCATACGGTGTTTTGTGCACCGACTTACTTGGTACTCTATTGAGAATATGAATGGCGGTTTTTAACGCCTCCATCTATAGACTCATCGGTAAAGTGGAGTAACTTATCATACTATGCACCATATCCATCATGGTACGGTTACGCCTTTCAGCTACTCTATTCTGCTAAGGTTCGCCCGGTGTTGAATACTGGGCGACTATACCATTCTCCTGTAAGAACCTTGCAAAAGGTCCAGGAACTTGTCCATATGGGGTATGCCGACCGTAGTACCCCCCTCCACGGTCAGACCTGACTATCTTAATCTTTAAATCATGCTGATTTTTAACTTCTGCTTTAAATATTTTGAATTTATTCAACGCTTCTGTTCTTTCTTTAATTGGATAAATGTAGTCATAATGGGAGTAATCATCTGTGAATGTTATGAATGAATCAAAACCATCCACACTCTTTACAGGAAAAGGACCATAGATATCTGTGTGAATAATCTGTAGAATTCCTGCGCTTCGTTTGGTATATTTCTTAATTTTCTTTACATACTTTTCTTTTATGCAATCTCTACATTGTTCTAAATCTGAGAGCTCTAATGGAGGAAGAATATCATTCTTAACTAGTCTTTCTATTCTCCCCCTTGAAATATGGCCTAAACGACAGTGCCATAATTTCGACAACGCATCGTGAGCTCTCTTTCGTTTTCTGTTTACATTGTTCGATGAGGATACATTCTCATTCACATCACATACGGAATTCATATTTTCACAAAGTGATAACAAATAAAGCTCGTCTTGTCGGAAGGTAAGACCAATATATCTATTATCAAACAATATCTGACATTTGCCATTTCTAAAATGGCAATCATAACCATCATGGTCCAATTTTGATACACTAATCAAGTTTCTTTGCAAAGAAGGTACATAAAAACATCTCTAAGAAAAAGTATGAAGCCATCAGCAAACTCTAGTGGAAGATCGTCAACGACCTCAACATCTGCTTGTACTCCATTTGCGACTTTAATGAAACTTTCGCTTCTTTATAAAGTTCTCATCGAACGGAATCCCTGTAATGAATTAGCAACATGAATAGTTGCACCTGAATCAATCCACCAAGTAGATTTTAAAAACTTGACATACAAGGATTCATTTACAAACGTAATAATGTTCTCACCTTTATTTTTCATAATCATCTTTAAGAAATCGGGACAATTCTTCTTATAATGTCTCATCTTCTTACAGTAGAGACACTGGTCTTTATTTACTAGGAATTGCTTGTTCTGAGACTGTTGCATGGGACCATTTCCAGATGACTTGGAGAAAGAACTGTTATTATAGTTCTTTTTCTTATCTTTTAGGTAGTTGACTGTACCACCCTGTGAAACTTTTATTCTTTCCTCCTGCACACACATGGCTATGAGCTTTTCTACATCTCATTTTTCTGGCTGTATGTTGTAATTAACAACAAATGTGTCAAATTCTTTGGGCAAAGAAGCAAAAATCAAATGAATAAGAAACTCATCCTTGAGTGCCAAATCCATTGGTTTGAGTTTAGATGCCAAATTGCTCATTCTCAGTATGTGCTCTCTAATGCCACTGTCGCCACCAGAGTACCTTTCTGTGACCAGCTGCTTGATCAGCTGGGTTGCATGTCTTTGAAAAGCCAGTGAACTGACTCTTTATTTTTTCTAGGTACTCTATGACCGTGTCACAGTCTGGAATTGAGCCCACTATTGCAGGCTCAATTGTATTCTTTATCACAGTCAAACATTTCTTATTAGCTGTGACCCACTTTCTATTTTCAAGGTCAAAAGACTATCTTTACGGGAGCAAAGTCCCGCTCTCTGTTCTGCCATGCAGCATCAGTCTCATCTGTCTCTCTCACCGGTGCCACAGGTTCTTTGGAACACGGTGTGGTGACTACCTAGTCCACCTCAGCCAATATGAAGGCCAAGTCGATCTTTTTCTTCCATTCAATGTAGTTATCCCCTTTTAGAGTGGGGATCTCTTTGATATAACTCATCAAGTTGTATCCGCCTGAAAACATAATTCAAATAGTGTGAGAACACAAATAATAACAACAACAATTGCATGCCTTAGTTCAACGTTGATCAAAATTAAAACATACAATTGTTTTATACATTAAATCTACATCACCGTTGGGCAGAAATAGAAATAATGCATAACAAAAAACCATAATTACATCAACATTATAATATTGCTATTAATCAACTTTGGTCAGAATAATAACAACATTATAATAATTGTAAAAATTATCTATGTTTCAAAATTAAATTCTCTCGTTAGTTCGAATTTAATAATGAAAACAACAATTTTTAAGTACGCAGCGGAACCTTTAATAAAACTTTTAATTCTATTTTCCAGAAGCAATTTTACTATATACTGAACAAAAAATATCGTTGAATAAATTTTGTACAGAAATTTGCATCAAAATGCAATTCAGATTCATCTAATGTGCATCAAATTATTTTCTGGAAAATAAGAAAATTACTGTTTATTTGCTCATTTCGGCCCGATAGCCAAAACCAGCCCGCGGCAGCCGAGCTCGCTTAACGCGCGCTGTGGCCCAATAGAGCCCACAGCCGGCTCGCGCTATCGCCGCCTCCGCGCCCTAGGCCGCAACCTGGGCCTGGGCTAGGAAACTGGCCACCCGTCTGGGCCTAATCTGGCCTAGGTGCCTGCTATCCGTCGATCGCCGATCGACGGTTCTCCTCTCGTTTCGGCCGGATGAAAACCCCGCCCCGGCCAGCACCCTTCCAAAACCCTAGGGCATTCTTTCCCTCCCCTTCTCTCTCATCACGCAGCGCAGCTCAGAGAGTCATCCGCAGCGCATCCGTCCTCGGTGGCCGAGAGAGAAGAAGAGGGGCTCCGCCCAGCGCCCTCTCGCCGGCGTGCGTGCTCGCCCGAGGCTGAGCACGCCGCCGTCGAGGGGCCGCTTGGTGGTGCCCTGTTTCAGTGACCGCGCGTGCGAGGTGCACGGATCTCTGCTCTGTCCCGCACGCCGTTCGGGAGCGACGCCGCGGTGTTCTTTCCGCGCTGGTGGCGATGCCGCCGACGGTGAGGAAAGCCCAGGTAGGCTCCCTATCTTTAGGGTTAGGGTTTGGTTCTTTTGGATCCGAATCTCATTCGAACTCCACTTTTCTTTTCATTCGGTTTTCGTTGCTGTTGATTCGGAAAACCTAGATCTAAACCCTAGACTGGCGAACTGCTAGGGTTAGGATTCTTTGTTGAGACCGTGTCTCAAACTGTTTCCGACTTTTCCCGTGCCCGATCTAGGGTTAGGGTTTGTGTTTCATTCATCCGAATCAAAAGCTTTTCTCAGATCCGAAAAAAACGAAGTTAGGGTTCAACCGAACCCTTTGTCGGCCGAAGCCCCTTTCTACTTTCGAAAACCGCACTGGATTTCTTTTCCTTAAGCCAAATCTATACCTAAACCGTGGCTCCGATACCAATGTGAAAACAGTAGGATCATAGATCTAGCCTTTAACTATTCTATTCGGTATAACATGTAAAACGGTAGATTCTAATACATCTAGAACAGTCTAGAGAGAGACAGGGAGAGAAAGGGAAAAGGTATCGAACCTGAGACCGCAGGGGTGGAAGATCCAGTGGCCTCCATCGGGTTCGCTGGTGTAGGCTGCGCACGGGCAGCGACGGTCGGGGAAGAGTCGGTGAAGTCCGGCGACGCGGTGAGGTGCAGTGAAGCCGACGGTGATGACGGTGGCGTATTCCCGTCGCTGGCTGCGCACCCTTGCTAGATCGGACTTAGGGTTTGTTGGTGGGGCGGATTGGCTCACGGTGAACCTCGTACCTCGAGCCGCCGGCCCCCACCACTTTATATAGCGCAGTGCGACGGGAGCCCACCAATCATGTAGGATTGGGCGCCCCTGATCAGGGCGCGTGACCAAGGCCCAATAGGCCGTTGGGCTTATTGGCTGAGAGATCAATCTAACCAGTGCTGCTTATGATGGGGAGGCACTGGATTTATTCTGCAAACACTAAATGCACTCAAATTCTTCTTGACCAACAAGCTAAAGTTAATTAAAAATTTGTCTTCTGAGTATACATGCAACTAGAATTCAGCATATCACTTCTAGGTGAAATATGCCAATGAATTTAGAGCTGAAGTTTTTGCAATTGCCAATAATCATTGACATGTTATACAATATTGTTTGGTTACTATAATTGTTTTCTAAATTCCAAGGTTGTCGTTTGCAGCTGAAGCAAATGACGGCGGCGGAATTGAAATCCTACCTGACCGCGCATGACCTCCCGGTTTCTGGTAAGAAAGAGGTACTTGTCAGCAGGATCTTGACTCATCTGGGAAAGTGAAGCCGCAAATCCGAACTGTTAGCTTTCTCAGACCTGGCTGTCATCTGTATTGCTGTCTGACGGCTAGCTTTGATACTTGTGGGCTGTGGCCTTGTGGGCCGTAAGCCCGTAACCCTCTCCTGTGTAGGCTACGTGCCAATTTTTTGTATAGCGATATAGATAGGACCAGTTGCCAATGTAACTTGTGTGTTAATTTTTATCGTGGTATATCATCTGCTTTTGTCAACATGGATCATCGTGTCGTTCTGAATAGTTGGAGAGCCACTAGATAGAGCATAACTGAAGAAGCTATAATGCCCTCTTTGGCATGGCTCCACACGGCTTCAGCTTCATTTCAAATGAACTAATGAACTAGAGCTGGGGGAGGCTTTGTCTTCACTTCAAATGAAATTCGGAGTTTAGTATAAAATAGACCTTATCAAACGTCAAGTCGAGTCGAGATCAAGTTTTTGGCCTATGCCCTCTCGTTGGGCACGTCTGTTCGTGCCAGGTTAGGTTCTTTCTTGGGTTTTTCTATGTTTGTTATTTTTTTTTTGGTTTGAGTCGAGTTATGGGTCGAAAACTATGGCTTGAGCTTACCTGATGGTTGGTTTTTTCGCGTAAGTTGGATCGGATAGCCCATGATCAGGTCTGGCATAAAATAAAGTGCTTTAAACATGTTTTTAATCCAAAATATTCGACCTAATATTTTTAATGCGCCCAAAGTTCTAGCTCGCTTTAGGAATTCTTGAGCTAGAGCTAGTATTTGACATCTCTCTGTTGTCTTGAAGAAAAAGAATAAAAAGAAGTATTTGTCATCTCTGTCTTTTGTCGTAAAGCAAAGGGATCAAAAGGAGAAAAAGAAAGGCTTGCTGGCCATTTGGTTTTGAACCTGACGGCTTAGCTATTACCAAAGCAAATACCAGATGATATAATTGATAAGTAATTGACTACTACTAGCATATATGTTGGATGCACGTGCAAGGAATTCAACCGCATCTCACCTTGTTTTGTCAGTTCCTCTGGTCTTTGTTTTGAGCAAGTAGACCAAAGAATCAAATTGATGTCCACCCTCACGTGTACTGGTGTATAAAAGTCAAGAGTGAAGAAGATATGGTGGTTTTAGCGTACGAAAGGTCTTCTCTAGCATGAGTATAATACTCTCTCCGTTCCTATTTTGTTTTTTTCTAGATTCATAGCTTTTCCTATGCATCTAGGTATATATTATGTCTAAATACATAATAAAATATATGCATCTACAAATGCCAAAACGTCTTGTAATTTAGAACAAAGGAAGTATAATATAGTCACAAAATGTAGCGTCACGTTCACGGTTCACCCAAAAAAGAAAACAATAATCAACATTGCTATAGTATATGTATATGTACATAGGGTACTATATAAAGTTCAAAGGACTCAAATGGTCAAAATTCTGGAACGGATCTGATGTGTATATATAAAATAACTACGAGCGATACGTGTAATGTTTTATTTTCGTTTTTCTTTTGAGAACGTGCGTGCGTGGCATGCGTTTCATTATTTGGTTCCGCTAGGTTTAAGGTGGTGGAATCAAGCAACATGCGTTAAATTCTGCGGCATATTTTGGTTTCAAATATGAATTGCTTTTACTTCCAAAAGTTGGGTTAATTCCTCTGGAATTCTGACAGTAAAGCTCCGCTGCCTACCATGAAAGGCCGGCAGTGCTGCGTGAGATCCAGTCCCAATCAAATCTTCTGTGACGGTAGAGACTAGCGCCTTGTTTGTTTGGGCTGGTTTGACTTATAAGCCATGGCTGAAAGTACTGTTGGCTGGTTTGATGCGAGAGAAAAATACTGTTCGTTGGCTGATAAGCCATGGCTTATAAGCCAAATAAGACCAAGCGAACAGGCCGTAGAGACCCAGAAAAAGGTGGTCCCCCAAGGCCCCAACATATGGCTACACCTATACATGGTCAAACGGACCGCTCAGACACGGCACGGCACTGTCAGCGAGGCACGGCACGACGGAGCACGGCGGCGTTGCCGTGCGTATCGTGTAGTGCTGCCGTGCCGGCATCCCGGCCTAGGCATGGCCCTATGGCGACTCAGCCGTGCCGTGCCGTGCCGATGGGCATGACGGCCCGTCGGGGCCGTGCCGGCCCGTCGCCATGGCCACCGTCGAGCCGCACTCGCGTCGGACGTGCCACCATTGCAGACGTGTCTCCACCGCACGAGCTCGCCCCTGCCGCGCGCCGCCGCCGTGCCGTTGCGCCCTGGCCAAGTGCCGGCGCCACGAAGACGCACCCCTGGCCGCGCCACCGCACAGAGGTCGCCGCGCCGTCGAGCAGACGGGAAGGACGGGAGCACGGACGGAGGAGCCGCCATGGGGAGCCGCGGTGGGGAGCTCGGGAGGACAGGAGGAGGAGCTAGGCGAGACTGTAGGGACGGGAGGAGTTGGACACGGGGAGGAGGGCGCGACTACGTGTGGAGGACGAGAGAGATCGAGAGATGACAGCTACTGGGAGTTAGGGTTTGGTGCTATATACTCTTATCCGACGGCTATGGAATCCTCTGAAAGCATCCGATGGCTAGAATTGATCGGGCCGCGTCGTGCCGGCCCATTATCCGTGTCGTGCCTGGGCCAGCACTACGGGTCGACATGGCGGCCCAGGCACAGCACTACAACCGGGCCATGCTAGGCACAGGCATGATGAGAGCCGGGCCAGGCCGTGCTTCTTAGTGCCGTGCCTAGGCCGGCCCATCGTGCCTGGGCCATATGGTCAAGTATAGCTACACCATGTATGTTGATCTTTGGACCAAATGGTAGCTAGGGATGACCTTTATCTTCTGGACATGCCATGGTCGTCGTACCTATTTTTTCAGAAAAGTATAGCTAGCTATACTACTAGAAGGATTAGCTTACTTACCATCCTGAGCAATGAGAATTAGGTTATCTAATAACATGCTATCTCTGTTCTAAAAAAACAATTTTTAGAATCACCGAAATCAAATTGCCTTAAGTTTGATCAATTTTATAGAAAATAATAGCATCACTTATGATACTAAAGAAATACGTTATGAAAATATATTTCATGATATATCTAGTTATATTAATTTGGTGTCATAAATATTGGTGTATTTTTTCTCTATAAATTTGATTAAACTTGAAATTATTTTACTTAGGATCACTCTAAAAGTTATTTTATTTTGAGACAGAGGTAATGCATTATGATTATGAAAGGAGGCTTGTTTCCTCTTTTTTAGCTGAGCACTTGGTTTTAATCACAGGGCCATAAGTGGCTGCTGAGTTAAAAAAAAAACTCGGCTGCTTATATTCATCTATACATGGTCCCGTACGTGCCGTGCAGCAGCATCAAAGCCCGGCAATGCTGCGTGCCCAATCAAATCTTCTCCACGACGAAGGGACCCAGAAAAGGTAGTCCCGGGCAACGTCATGGCTTGCAAGATGTGTTGATCTTAGAACAGGATGCAAGCTAGAGCCAGGTCGAGTGTAGCGAGTAGAACAGGATGGCAGCTAGAGCTAGGCCCAGTCTAGCGAGACCAAGATGGCCTAGATTTATCTTCTGGACATACACGGTGTGGACAAATTCTAAGCAATGAGTTGTCGTCGTCTAACTTTGTAGTTGAAAACGTATGTTTTTATCAATCGGTGGTAGGCTTGTGTAATTATTTTAGTGATTTCCAGTTTAACTATGTATATGCTCTTTCTTCGAGGTACGTCGAGGGATTCTAAAAAAAAAGAATATTATAGATTAAGAGTTTTTCTGGCAAAATAATCAGTATAAGAAAAAATATAGACTTAAAATGAGGTTTAGCGTGCCAACCTAGGGAACAAGGAAGGTTAAGAATTCAGAATCTAGATTTATAGAATAAGTGTCTCCTCAGTGAATGGTTATACACACATTGTCACGAAGATAGAACGTGACACGAATTATTGCAAAATAAGTACCTAAAAAATAAAACACTTTCTCAAGTTCATAAGAAAAAGCTGAGGATTCTCATTTTTGGATGGGCTTAACGGCGACGAAGGATCAACCCTTAAGCTTGTGTAGCTTAAGGGTGGGCTCCCTAAGCTACAAATTCTCGAATTTGTTCAACATAGTTCACAAAAAATATGCAACAATAGTCGAAGTATTCAACACTGTTCCCCTTAATAATCTGATTGCAAGTATGATGAATGTAAACTTATAAGGAGAGAAGGATACTATCATATGGACTTTAAGTAAAAGTGTTAGTTTTATAGTTAGGTTGATGTATAGATACCTAATTACTAATGACATCATGGTAATACAGGAAATTTGACGAGTAAAAGTACCTCTTACAATTAGGATATTTCTTTAGTTTCTCAAAAAGGACATAATATTAACTAAAGACAACCTAACTAAAAGAAATTGACAAGGAAACAAATATTGCTGTTTTTGCAGTAATTTTGAAACTATTCAACATATCTTTTTTGAGTGAAATATGCTAAATTTCTCTGGCGTGCGTTGCATATGGTGTTTGAACTTCCCCCACCGCGAACTGTGGTAAACCTTTTTAGGAATTGGTATAAGCAGTGTGGAAAAGATTTAAGCTTGTTATTACTAGTAGGGGTGGCCACCTTCACTAGGAATGATAGTGTTTTTCACAAGTACAGTCTAAAATATTTTTACAAGTCTTATTTAGGACACATTGCTTCTGGTTTTGAGGTCAATTGCAGCGATGTGAAGATGAGAAAGAATGCATCTACAATGCACCAGTAGTTATCGGCTCTAGGCTCTCTTTTTTATTATGGATGGCCCACTATGTCTAAGATGGCCCACTGTGTCTAAGACTACGAACTGATTTTCTATCATTTTTGTGGGTCTGATTTAAACATGAGCGTGGGAACTTCTTTTGTAATAATGTGGTCTAATTCCTCACTTGTGAGCAAGGATGAAGCTGAACATTTATTCCATTATTAAAAAAAAACTCATAGTAATAAGATTGTAAGATACTAGGTGAATATCCCGCGCGTTGCTGTGGAAATTGCTAATGATTTGGAATAAAATTACTTATACAAAGGGATCAACAATTATAAGTTAACGTTAGTGGATGACATGACACGCTGATGTGGACAACTAAATGTATGTTAGTGGATGATGTGTCTTGCTGACATATAGATCATAATTGCAAATGCTAGTTGATCATAAATGCATCCGATAGTGGATTAGGTGGACAACTTGCATGTTTAGAAAAATAGCTAGTGGGGTTTAGCTTTATAGAGTTTATAGATTCCTTCAGTTTTGATATACATAGGGGAAAATATATTTATCATAAGTTAAAACATACTCTGAGTTTACTAAGGTTTGTAGAAAAGTATTGCTTAGGATAACGAATGAGCTACATTAGATAATTATAATATAATTTACCTATTTAATAGGGGGTGGATGTTAATACTTTGCTCTATAAATAAATTTAGGTAAATTTATAACTTTTTATTCAGAACAATAGAAAATCTATCATATTTCAGGTATAGATGTCCAACGGCCCGGCCCGGCAACGGGCCGGCACAGCCCGATGGGGGTCGGGCCGAGAAGGCACGACGTGCCCTGCGGGCCATGCCGCCATGGGCTTCGTGCCTGGCCGACGGCCCAGGCACGGCCTGCTGGGCCATTTTTCGTGCCGGGCCGGACCGAGAAGCACGGCTACTCCAGCGTGCCGGCCCGGCCCAAGGCCCACTACACCGAATCACCGACAGAGAGAGAGAGAGAGAGAGAGGAGAGAGAGTGAGAGAGAGAGAGAGACAGAGAGGGGGAGGCCAGGCAGGCCGCCGTCGTTGCGAAGGCCGTGGACGACGCGACCTCACCTCTCCATCCCCGACCTCTCCGCACCTCGACTTGGCTAGATACGCGGAGGATGAGCGATGAGGAGGCCGGATCCGTGCAGAGGAGGCATAGGGAGGAGCAGCAGCGCGTGGCAGTGAGGAGGAGGTGGCCACCGTCGGCGGCAGTGCGGGGCGGTGAGGCGGCGGTAGCCACCGTTGGCGGCTCGCCGCTGGGGGCCGCGGAGGCGAGTTGGGAGAGTGCGGTGGCCGGCAGGGAGGCGAGTCGTGCACTCGTGCGGGAGAGAGAGTGGGGCGGGGAGGCGTTGTGGCGAGCGAGTCGCGATGCCGACTCGCGACCACGACCGCGAGCGGTAGGGAGTGCGGTGGCGGGTTGGAGTGGAGGTGGGAGACTGGGAGGTGGCAGCAGGAGGAGAGGAGCCCGCGGCGGCGCACCCCGCCGGTGAGTCGTGAAGAAGAGAGGGAGCGAGCGAGAGCGGGGAGGAGGCGAGGTGAGGGACTGGGCGAGAGCCGAGAGAGAGCAGAGTGCGGCGGTGGGGGAGGGAGAGGGTAGGCGGTGGGGTTAGGGTTCGGCCGGGGGTGGGAGTGTGCTGCGGCTGCGCGGGCCGCGGGGGCGCGGGGCCATATGAGGAGGGGGGAGGAGGGGACGTTGAGCCATCCGCGCTGGGCCGCGGGGAGGGGAGGAGGAGTGAGGAGGGGGGGAGGCCGGGCCCTGCCGGGCCGGCTGATGCAGGCCGGGCCGGGCCGGGCCAGCCCATGGGCCTGAGCAGCGGCCTAGGCACGGCCTGCTCCCTCGGACCGGGCCAGCCCGGGCCCGCATGTCGCCGGGCCGTGCCGTGCTCGTGTCGGGCTAAAAAAGCGGGCTTCGTGCCGTGCCGTCGTGCCTCGGGCTGCATGGACAACTATAATTTGAGGGCAGATAGGGTATCAGTTTGGCTTGGCTGAGGATTTGCGGCAGGTTCACCAAGATGGCAAAATCCTCACTTCCTTACTCGATATCCAACGAATTGACTAATTATCCACGATTTGCTTTTGATATGGAAAAGGATATAAATGGGAGGGTTTTTTTTGTTGGTGTTGTATTAATTAGATTCTTATACTTACAAAAGGCATGGGCCACAAGTTAGGCCGAAATGTTTCTCTCCAACCTTCGAATGGCTGACGTACGCGTAGGCTGGGCGCAAGGTAAATTACGACCTTGAAAAAGATCGGACAGTAGATTTTCTTTACGCTGTCGTGGACACTGGACAGCCTCTCCACGCGCGGAGCTCAGCTGATTTGCAGAGAGTAACATGTCAGCGCTGTGTACATATTCCAGTTTTTATAACTGCGTCATGAGAATGTCAGGGGAAAAATACAAAAGCTGGAATCACCAACTGGAATGAATGTCCCCCTATCCAAGCCTCTCTGATCACCAAGGGGATCAGCAAGCCTGGATCCAACCAAACAAACAACGCAAGCCAACCGAGGCTGCTAAACATGTTCACTTAATGATAACACAATTGCCATCTTCTGCACCCAGCTTCATTATATATAGATCACTTATGTTTTTGTCTAGGTTTTTTTTCCTGCCGGTGCCCAATTATTTATGTCAATCTGGTCAAGAGCAGCACAAGCTAGACTGACGATAGATATTTGACATGAGAAATAATCCAGCAACGACTGAATAATTCCTTTGCAACTTTTCTGATAAATGAGAATCTCCAGAACATGCAGTTCTTTGCTGTAGTTGTTTATATCCACCAGCCTACCACAAATAATTGGGCACCGGCAGCAAACCTAGACCACCAAGTCAGCATTTTTGCAATGTCGTCATGAAAGCCAAAACAGTGACCTTCAGTTCACACATGGCCATGGGATGGATGAGCTGAGTTATTGATGATTGCCCTGATGTGCTTATCTGAAAACAATGCCTGCCTGCCTGCCTACCATAACAAAGCAAGGTTGCTCTCAGTTGCCTAATCATTCACGTACATACAGTGGACCTTCAGAACTGTTACTACCAAGTCTTTCTTAGGGGGTGTTTGATCCGACGACTAAAATTTAGGAGGTGTCACGTTAGGGTGCCGCATAGGGTGTTCGGATACTAATACAAAAACAAATTACAGAATCCGTCAGTACTCCACGAGACGAATTTGTTAAGCCTAATTAACCCGGCATTAGCACATGTTTACTGTAGCACTACATTGTCAAATCATGGACTAATTAGGCTTAAAAGATTCTTCTCGCAAATTAGTCGCAAACTGTGCAATTAGTTTCGTAATTAGTCTATATTTAATACTCCATGCATGTGTCCAAACATCCGATGGGACAGCTACTAAAGTTTAGAAGGAGAAACCAAACACCCCCTTTAGATGATTTGCAGTCAAGCAGTGTCACTTCAAATCTTTGATGAATGAACTCAAGAATTATTGGGCTGTGTGATGTACGAGTAGCCTATTCTTTGGGTTTCCTCTGCAGAATTATCATGGTTCACATGTTTAATTCACAACATGTCTGTTCAAAAATATTTCACAACATGTGAAGGAGAAATAAAATAATAAAAGATATGGGAGAAATTGCAGGAAAGTGACTACTACATCTTTCATTATTTGCCAATGATGCATGCACCTTGTGCCTTCATGGATTTTACAAGCACAGCATCTGCAGATCTCCACACATAAAAGATCACCGACCTGTCACCACACAGTATCCATGGATGGAGACCCATTATATTACTCCTACTTCTAGAAGCCCCTTAGATTGTGGCAGGCCTGCAGCCTGCAGATCTGGATGCCAATGCCATCGTCAGCGTGATCGGCTGGGGCTGGCCAACCCCCTCATATGGACACTATTTACATGAACCAGCCAGTAGTACTGCTCTCTCACATAAACGAACCAGCAACGATATGAACCAGCCAACCGAACGGGCTGATGTTTGCCCTGTTCTTTAGACTTTAGACTATGGTAAATAACTTAAATATTCTCAGGAAACTAGGAGTATCCATAGAAGGGATGTGCACTTTAGAAATATGTTTGTCCTGTTCGTTTGGCTAATAAGCCATGACTGAAAGTACTATTGGCTGATTTGTTGTGAGAGAAAAATATTGTTCGTTGGCTGAAAAAGTACGGCTTATAAGCCAAGCCAATAGGGCGGTTAAGGGTGTGTGTAACTAACTTGTCTTTGTCCTGTTTGGTTTGATGCCCAAGAGTGGTGCCACATGTGTGACATGTTGTCTTACCAAACTTTGTCAATTTTGGTTTTGTTCCAATGCCAAAATGTTGGCAAGGTGGCCCCTTATGTCCATCCAGTTCATTTTGAAACCAAAGTTTGGTTAAAAAAACCTATGCAACTACTCTGGCAAGGACTTCATGTGCTAGTGCTACATTTGAGCACAAATCAAACATGCCAAAAATATCCTATATACACAAGATGACCATCTTTCTTTTGGGTCCAAGCTAGTGATGAAACAATAGTATATCCCTTTGTGTATTATATTGAGCCTCCAACTGAACAAATTGTTGTTGTGTGAGAAAAGCATCAGTGGATACCTCCCCACAATAGCTGCCAATTTGCAAGTTTGCATGGTTGGTATCTTTTATCTTGGCATAGATGTCTCAATCATATCTAGGTTCCCTTCCACTAGGCTGTACAGGGAAGAAGAGTTCAGCTCCCAGTTTGGTCCTGGGATGCAGCTTTGGACAGGACCTTTGTTTCTCTAGCTTTTCCTGCCTAATCTAGTGCATAAAGGCATCCAACTTGCCACGCCATCTTTCATATGTCAGCTCAGGATACTTTTCTGCATAATAATACTGTATGCTTTTTCTGCATCTAGCTAAGCATGCATGTCCCTCTCCAAGTCTCCATGCTGCTTTTTGGGATCACTGAATAGGATCATGGATGCATCATCTCGAATATGCAACTGTCTTGATTACTTAGTCATATATATATTCTTTATGAACTCCACAAAACTGGTTTAGAGTGAAAAACAAAGGGCTAGATTCAGATTAGTGAAGCACCTGCCTGTTAAAATAAACTTCAAACCATGCCCATCCTAACCACTGTACTCAACCAAAGCTACAAAAGTTCTTACAAGCAGCGGATTTCAGATTTGCCTAGCAAATTTGCCTTTGAAACAGGAGAACCAAACAGAACCAGTTTAGGAACTGTAGATTTACGCGGTCCAAAGGGCACATCAAACATCAACACCTTTGCTCATCAGTACAGAACTTGCTCTTGCAAGGTGTCGGTGAGCAATACAGCTCTGTGCCTCTGTCACAGTAACTTTGGTTTGCTAACTGCTGGTGAAGATCTCCCTGATCATGGTGGCGGCACCGACACGCGCAATTTTGCTTGTCAGCAAGCAGATCGGTGCTCTGATCCCATGCCGACACGCGAAAGGTTGCTGTTTCTATCGATCATGGTGGCTGGATCTTTGCTGTGATCAAGGCTGGTCTAAACGTTCAGTATCAGTAGTGCCATCCTGCTCAACGCCATGGATGTCCTCGAGCTTACTGTCTCTGTCTCCGTCTCCTGCACAGTGCTCAGCCTGGCCGCCTCCATCGTCGGAGCTGCAGCCAGAGCCCTGGAACCGGACCTGCTCTTCGTCGGCCTGGAACGTGATCTCCTCGAACCGGCCGTGCATCTCCGCGCACCGGCAGCCACGCCGCGCCGCCGACATGTAGTCATCCAGTGACCCGCCCGAGGACGCGCTGGACCGGCAGTTCTTGCAACGGTCAGCAGCGCCTAACGTGTCCGGAGTACCGTCGCCGCCGCCGTCATAATCGTCGTCGTCGTGCATGCCAGGGCCCGGCCTCCAGTGCGGCAGCAGCGCGGCGACCGCGCCGTCGATCATCTCGGCGATGTGGGTTACCTCGTGGTCGGTGATGTCCAGCTCCGCCACCATCTCGGTGGCCACGCTCAGCGCCGTGTCCGCGTCCGCGTCGAACGGGAAGTAGATGTTCCGGACCCTCCCTGTACGTGGTACCACAAGAAATTGAAATTCCATACAACACACTTGTATAATAATGAACAAACAAGAAAATTAAGGTCTCGCGTTGAAAACAAGATCCTAAAAATTTCAACTTTCAATGCTCAGAGATGGAGTGTCATCACCTGTGCCATCTTTGTCGGCGATGCGCAGCCGGAGGAAGATGCTTCCGTCCTCCATCCGCTTGCTCTTGATGGTGATGTCGACGCCAGCGACGTGCAGCTCGTCGTCCTCGTGCTCGTTGAACAGCTGGTCGATGCCTTGGAACATGCTGCCATCGTCGTCGTCGTCCTCAGAGTCGTCCTCCCATCTGTCGCCGCCGACGCCATTGGACACCACACCGTTGCTCGCCGTGGAGCCGTTGCTGCCGGCGTTGTGGTGGTGGTCCAGGCACGCCGGCTGGTGCAGGTAGTTGTACATGGTGCTGTAGTCCGCGTCGTCGTCTCCGTACCAGAGGCCGTCGTCCTCCAGCTGCAGGAACGGGTCGTCTAGCAGCTCCGCCGCGCTCGGCCGCCGCGACGCCGGCGCCAGGCACTTGTCGATGAACCGCCTCACCTCGGGGTCCTTCACCTTGTACAGAGCCGCCGGCTTGATCCCCTGACCGATCAGAGACGCCGGCCGGCCACCATGATCAATCCATCGATGAAAAAAAGGGAAAAACAAATGGAAATGATGAAGCAAATTTCTTACTGAGGTGACTTTCTTGTAGATGTGCACGGGGTGGACGCACTCGCTGTAGGGGTACTCGAGCGTGACCATCTCGAGGACGCACATGCCGAAGGAGTAGACGTCGGCGCGCTCGTCGTAGTCCTCCGCGTACACCTCGGGCGCCATGAACTCCGGCGTGCCCACCACGCACCGCGCCGGGTCGCCGCGGCCGCGGCGCCGGACCACGGCGGCGAGGCCGAGGTCGCCGATCTTGACCTGGCCCTGGCTGCCGTTGACGAAGATGTTGTCGCACTTGAGGTCGCGGTGGATGATGCCGCGCGCGTGGAGGTAGGCGAGGCCCTCGAGGATCTGGTGGCACCAGCGCCTGACCGCGGCGGCGCTGGCCCGCGGGTGCCGCCGCCGGTACTGCCGCAGCGTGCCAGAGGTGAAGAGCTCCGTGACGAAGTTGATGGCGGCGCGGCGGGGGCGGGGCGCGGCCGCGGTCGCTTCGGCGGCGGCGTCGACCCAGGAGGCGTGGAGGCGCATGACGGCGCGGTGGCGGAGCGACTTGAGCAGGTGGATCTCGCCGTACAGCCGCTCCAGCTCCCCCGGCCCGCGCAGGAAGTCGTGCAGCTGTACCTGGTTCCACGCCACCTCCATGCCCCGGTGCTCGTCGAAGGCACGGTACCTGGTCGGTCGCCATGGCATGGACGCACGCACGCACGAAGAAACAGCAATCAGTCCCACGAAGCTAGCAGTGATAGACGACGACGACGACGCTTGTTACGGCTAGGATGATGGCGATGATCGATCTTACACTGTCTTTGAGGATCCCTTGCCGAGAATCTCGTTGTACTGCAGTTGGTGGTCGGAACAGAGGAGGGGAAGAAGATTTGTTAGTACCACGATCGGGCCACGAGGTCCACGACAGCATGGCGAAAGAAGAAGATGGCCAAGGAAGAAGAAGAAGAAGAAGAGGAGCAGCGAGCGATATGATCGACCTTACCCTGCCATACCTCCCGGTAGGATCAACCTCGACGTAGCCCGGGTCCGGGAAGAGCTCCTCAGCAGCGCCGTCGCCATTGCTCCTCTGCACCTGCAGAGCTCCCATCATCCTCTTCCTTCCTCTGCTAGCTAGCAAGCAACCAGCGATGCATGCATGCGCCTCATCAACAAAGCCCCGCTCCTGGCTTAGGCTAGTATATTTCTTCTTGTTGTTGTGCCGTACAGGTACTGGCGGGACCGAAGGCGCGCGGAGGAAGAAGACGACGTGGCATAGACGAGACGAGACGAGGAGGACTGGAGGAGGCAGAGGCACACTCCCCTGTCGTCTCTGCCGCTAGGCTTTTAAATAAAATGTATGTATGTATGTATGTATCCCGGGACCCGGGTAGGGTAGTGACGAGGAGGAGCAGTGATCCGCGGTGATGGCGACGAGGAGACCCAACACGAAGCTTTGGCTGCCACCGCCGGTAAGGTGGTCGGCTCACGGCGTGGAATCCCGGAGCCGAGCCAAGAAGAATCTACTAGCTTGGATTGGTTCGATGGGGGTACGCAATTGTTTTTACTGAGATCGGGTGTAGATCTCCATGGTCAGCTAGCTGCTCTGCAGTCCACTAGTTTATTCATTCCATTTATCAATTTTACAAGTACGTTGTAGGTACCAAAACTAACCCGATGTATCGTACCGTGGCCTGGACGGTAGGATGGTACGCATACAATACATACGCTAGGTCGCTACCTGCCTGCAGGTATAAGATATATTGAGATGAGACAAGAGGAAGGAAACTAAAGCAAGGCGTGTGAGCGACAATGCACTGACAGTTCCTTTCGTTGCTTTGCCTGCGTAAAGGTGGGAATGGTCCGAAAACCAAACCAAACCATTTCATAATTAGACGTTAGGCCGTTAGCCCACCCTGCCCCACTCTATTTTTTTCCTTCTCCAAAACCAAGCTAAAACAAGACCATGCGCATAACTGAAACCAAACAATCCAAACCATTTTAACATAGCAGAAACCAGGCCATGCGCACAACTGAGCATGTAAATACGGCTTGCAAACTATACTCCGCTCGTTCGGCATTAAGCTTGAGTGCTTGACTAATGCAAAAGGCAGAGCGACTAATCCTGGAGGCACGTACAAGGAAGTTGCAAAAGTGCTAACAAGAAGGATGCTTAAAACGGTCCCTTTTTTTTTTTGACGCCAATAGGCAACGCCAGCTTCAGCGCCGCGGGCGACGTTCATTGCGGACGCCGAGGCGTTCAACTGTGCAGCATGGCTCGCCGGCCGGAGACGCGGCGCGAGAGCCTGTTCGCTTTGCTGAAAAGTTATGGCTAAAAATATTGTTCGCTGATTCGTTGGGAGAGAAAAAACACTGTTTATTCGTTGAAATAGTACGTCGAGGCATGGGCGCCGAGGCGTTCAACTGCGCAGCATGGCGGCCAGCGAGCTGCCCGAGATGTTGGTTCTCTGGTACTCGCACAGTGCTTGGTGAGCTACGTCGCCGGCAGGTTGGTTCGACGTGCCGAACCCAAACCCAAACCAAACCAGTCCACTTAAAATGCAAATCCAGACCAAACCAGCCTACCAAGCTTCTCAGCCCGTTCACCACCAAATCAAATCAGAACCAAACCGTGCAACCCAGTTTTGCACCAAACCGTTACCAGCTTTACCCTTGCGGGCCTCAAAACGACAGTATGCACGTACTTCATGGAGGCGAGCAATAGCATGCTGCATGTACGGATGCTGTTGTTTAAGCGAACTCTCTCTGGAAATATTTCGAACTCGAAAATTTTCATGCTTTTCATTCAAATTAATTTCCATACCACATTTCAGAGACGACATACTAATTTTACTTAACGACAATCAATCGGTTTTATACCACCAACAACCCGCCATCATAGGTAATACATGTTTTCATTTGTCAAAAACAAACATTGACTACAGGGCACAGATATATATTATTTTCTTCGATCAATGCATAGCATGTATGGACACTTGCAAAATAAAGCTACATTTTCTAGCCTTGTCCAGCCACAGAGAGATTGGATTTACCATCTCTTGCCAACTGAACGCTGGGGCAAACGAAATGCATGCCAGTCGTTATGACAGATTTCGCGGTGGATGAACCAGCACTTCTTTAGTAATAAGATGGCTTATTTGGATAAGATGGATTAGGTCCTCATGCATTTTGCATATATTTGTTTAACTTCATCCGAAAATAAATGCACAAATAAAAAATGAACCTTGTTGTCGGGTTCATAAACCTGGGGTCCCTCGGGGACCGGCTTCCACGCCAAGGCTCGGCCCAAAAGAACGGCCTTTTCTTCTTCTGGACCGGCCCAAGAGTCTGAACTCAACAGACCGGAGCACTCGCTTCAAGCCCTGGGCGCCATCGGCCCATCTTTCCGACCGGAGCACCTCATGCTCATGCCAACTCCGAATGGCCTCTTCGATCGGAGCGCTGGCTTCAGGCTCCGGCCGCCTTCACACGGCCTCCGCTCGGAAAGCCTGACCCGAGGACCGCCTCCAACCTCGACCCCGTGTCTCTGACCGGGGTTCATAGAAAACCCTGCTCATCGCTATTCTCCGACTGGCGCGCCAGAACCGACTGGGGACCATCTGACCGGGGACGCACGCTCGGAAAGAACCAGAAGGCGTGCGGAGAAAGGCAAGGCATGGCTCACAAGTCAAAACCACTGTACCAGGGACCATACCCTGCACGGAACAGTGCTCTGCAGCCACCCTGACACAAAGTATTGTAGGGGCCGCTAGAAACTCCCATATGGTAAGCCCCCTCCGCGTGTCTCTGGACACCGATTGCGGTATGGGCTCCAGGTTTGCCATACCGGGTGAACATAGCGCAGCTCCTCACATGCCACTAGGCATCCAGAAGTATTTTGCAGGTACCGGCGTCATCCTTCCTGAAGAAGATAGCTCGACCTTTCGTACACATCTGACATCCTACAGCGACATCGACAGTATTGGGGGGCGTCAACCATTATCCAGTTTACATCATCGTAGGCAGCAAGGCTTAGAAATATCTGTACTCTCCCTCCCTCACCTGTAAAGCCATCCCCTTCATCTATAAAAGGGGATGCGCTCCCTCCAAGGAGGGGAGATCGACTTCTTCAAGCTCAGACTCACTAGATCGACATCTACGCTCCCAACCGCAGGACCACCCAGTTTCGACCGCGACCCTTCCGGTCGGAGCCGACCGAACCTCTTGTACACCCCCTTCTTCCTCCTTCTCGTTTGTACCCCCACTACAGACTTTGAGCACCTGGGCTCAGGAATAAAGTCACCGACCGACCCCGACTAGACGTAGGGCACGTTGCCTGAACCAGTATAAATCCTGTGTCATTGAGTGCTAGGCCACCTCCGATCATAACGTACAGCAAAACTACAAATATTTACTAGTTGGTCACTTTCTGTACCGACAGTTGGCGCCGTCCGTAGGGAGGACGCTGTACGTTCAACACTTTTTTAGTAATCGGATGGCCCATTTCTCCGCCACCCCCGCCGCGGCGGGCTAGAGCGATACGATTCGTTTCGGCTCGCTGGAGTTTCCCGCACTCTCGCCCGTCGGGATGCGGGTTCCACCCGTCTTCGAGCCATTCCAGGTCTTTCGCTTCAGGAGCCTGGACTTCATCGCCGACCGGCTCGGCGTACTCCACCTTCGCGAGGAGGCTCGCGACCCAGCACCCGTCGGAGGGACGTCCTGCATCGACTTCGGGACGCGCGACTTCGACGGCGCAGCATCTGCGCTTCATTCAGAGCAAACTCTCTGCTCAAACCCCGCTGTGAGTAATATACATGCTGTTATTTACTTACTGCGCTCTATCTTCCGCCAAATACCCGGTGGGTTACCGTTGTCTCCATCGCAGCCGCCATACGGCCGGTTCCCCTATGGCCTTGCGTCTTCCGCGGACCATACGCCCGGGGACTCCAAAAGGTGCTGGCACCACACCCTCTCACGTCTGAGTTCGTGGGGATGGCGAGCTATGCTCCCACCTATTTCCTCGACATCATGGATGACGACGTCTGGAGTGATGGCTCCAGCATCGGCGACGTGGCGCCTAGCCACCCTTGGACCCGGGAGTACGCTGCGGCGGACACCCCGGAACAGCCGCTAGGGGTAACGAAGTCCTTTCGGACCCACACCCCACCGGGCCCCCACGCGGGGACCCCCGAGCTCACACGTGAGCACGGGGAGGATCTACGACGATAGTGGCCGCATCAGCCACCAACTGCACCAACGCGCTCGGTGCACCACACTGCGCCCCGTGCGCATAGACCGGTGAGCGGCGCTTGGGGTCGCGCCCGTCAGCCCTAGCGCAACGCTCCGGTTCGGGGGACCAACCCCCCACAGTTCGCTCAGGCCAGTCAGAACGTTGCCACCGCGGCAATGCTCCTGCGTGACCTGCCCAAGCCGAACGACCCTCGTGGACGAGCAATCCACCAGAACCTCTGGGCACTGTTGGAGACCGTCGTCGTTCAGCAAGCGGAGTGCTCTGTATCGCGACGCCAACCCATGACCTTGCTCCCCATCCGGGGAACAGGGACGCAGCAGACGGGGCACTACACCCTGTCATCGCCACAACCACTGATTGCGGCACAAGAAGCCGCAACCACTCCTCGTCTTGACTTGACGACCGCCCCGTGCTGACCGCCCATCTACGCGCGGCTCGGGCCGAACCAAGACACGCGCAGCGTCGACCGGAGTCCCAGCCCTGACAGCCTGGAACCACGGACCTTTGTCCAACACCCCCAGCAAGCGCCTTTTCTGCCGCGCTTCAACAGGGGCCGCAACAAAGGTAAGGCCAGGTGCCAGGATCAAGACGAGGCCCCTCCACACAAAGGGGAAAAAAGAACAAAAAGGATCACCGCCAACCGGCTAACTTCGCGTCGGTCACCACGGCCGATCACGCGGGCACACAGCCCCGGCAAGACCCTCCGGGCCACTTTCACGAGCTCATGGAGAGCCCGTGCACCAACCACAACTATCTCGTCAACCATCTCTACAAGGACTGCCAGCTCCTCAAGCGCCTACTGAGGTAGGCTGGTAGGCCAAAGGAGGAAGAAGACGGGGAAGCAGCGACCGAAGAAGGGGGCGTAGTGGACAAGGACCAGACGACTGAAGTGATCCGACCGGAAGCCCACCGACTGAAGGACGACGACGACAACGCCCTCTCTGTGTACCTTGGAACAACTATGTCTTTTCTTCTTTTCCTAAGTTTCAGTCTTACCTTACTTAGCGAACGCTCCTATAAGAGCACCCCGACCCGAACACTTTTTGGCTCGGGGCGCTCGGGGGCTCCACTAGGGGGCTCTACTACCCCTTTGTTGTTGCTTTTACCTTAAGTACTCTTTTGCTTTTGTATGGAGAAATTCCTTCCTACCCTAATGAGGGGGTAGTTCGTTCCTTTGTTTTAACTTACGTAACTTTGCTTTAGAACATTCCGATTGATCGCACCCCGCCTTTTCCTACGGCTACGACCGGCCGAGCCTTGCGGGCCACGCCCCAGGCTCGCAAAGTTGTGATCTACGGAACAAACGGGCAGGTACGAGCTAGAAAGGTGGGGCCACGCCCCGGGCTCGCAAAGTTCCGACGATGGTGCAACCGACGAAGGCGCAGGCTGCTCACTTCCCGACGGCACGGCATCCGGCTCGGCCAAAGCTGGGGCAACATTCACCTCCGACCTAGGCCCTTCGCCATCCGAAAGCTTTGCAGCATCCTTTCCACGCATGCTTTTGGCCAGGTCTTCGCGGCGGACGTCCATCACCCACTCGGTGGAGACTTGATCTGCCACCAACCGCGCGTGCGGCAGCAAGCGCTCCCCGATCGACTGGATGTCCGCCATGCTCATGCCTTTAGCGTATCCGCTACATATGGTGGCGAAATCCAGGTGTGGATGGTGCGTCCCCACCGCGGTCAGCACCCCCGACGCTTCGTAGAATAGCCCGGATCTGATAAGATCCTAGACCTCCCCCAGGACCTCTGCCAGCTGGACGGCGGGTGCGCTAGTGCTCAGCGCTGACCCAAAGATCTCCGAAACGACGTGCTGGGCAACGTTGTGGATCTGGTAAAGATCCCCCTCAAGAGCACGATGCTCCTCACGGGACTTGGCCAGCTCCTCCGTACGCCGGCCAAGCGTCGCCTTGGTCGTCTCTAGGTCCCGCTCCGGAACCTCCGCTTTTCCGCCCAGCTCTGCGAGAAGAGCAACGAGCTCAGAAACAGGCTAAGGGAAAAGCCAACACAACAAAAAACAAAAAGGGTACATACCGACGTGAGAAGCCTCGAGGGTGGAGAGATCCTCCGCTTGCCGAGCCACCTGCTCGCACAGCTGGGCCACCTGCTCACGCAGCCGGGCACTCGCGTCCTCCGTCTCCATCACCCGGCCCCGGAGCGTGACCACCTCTCAATCCACTGAAAGCTCTAGTTTGGTTTTGGATAATTAATGAAACCCTAAGTGCTAACCTAGTTTATCAAGATGATTATGAGATAGGTAGCACTACTCCAAGTGATGAAGCAATGGCAAAGATCATGACAATGGTGATGGCATGGTGATGGTCAAATGCTTAAACTTGGAAAAGAAGAAAGAGAAAAACAAAAGGCTCAAGGCAAAGGTATAAAATGTAGGAGCCATTTTGTTTTAGTGATCAAGACACTTAGTGAGTGTGATCACATTTTGGATAGATAGCCGTATTATTAAGAGGAGTGAAACTCGTATCAAAATGCGGTTATCAAAGTGCCACTAGATGCTCTAACTCATTGCATATGCATTTAGGATCTAGTGGAGTGCTAACACCCTTGAAAACATTTATGAAAATATGCTAACACATGTGCACAAGGTGAAACACTTGGTGGTTGGCACATTGGAGCAAGGGTGAAGAAGTTAGAAATGAAAACGAGTTGGTCGTGAAGACGCTGGCGTCGGCCAACTAACCGGACGCTGGGTCTGAAAGCACCGGACGCTGGCAGCGTGTGTCCGGTCGAACTGGTCGGTCGGCACAGTACTTAGGGTATTGCACCGGATGCTGGTCTGGGTCCGGTCAAGGTGGACCGGATGTGTCCGGTCAAAGAAATACGCCTCGGGGAGCTTACTGGAAACGACCGAACGCTGGGGCTTCAGCGTCCGGTCAGTTTTGCCGGTGCGTCCGGTCAGTTTCATAGCCGTTGGAATCTGACGAACTATGTTTGAAGCAAGTGACGCGTGGCGTCCATCGAGAGACCGGACGATGAGTCCAGGGTCCGGTCAGAGCGTGTTTTGCCCAGTGAAGGGGTATACCGGCTCTATTTGATTGGGGCTCTATTTATAGCCCCATGGCCGGCTCAAGGGTTAACACTTGCACATTTTCATTGACATAACAACCTTGTGAGCTTAGCCAAAGCCCTCCCACTCATCTCCATCATTGATCCATCATCATTGTGAGATTGGGAGAGAATCCAAGTGCATTGCGTGAGTGATTGCATCTAGAGGCACTTGGTATTCCTGTTGCGCTGCGGATTTCGTATGTTTCTCTTGGTGGTTGCCACCACCTAGATGGTTGGAGCAGCGATGGAGGATCGGCACGAGTTGGTGATTGTTCGTGGCTGTTGCAGAACCACCCAAAATAGCATACTTAAGGAGGCGCTCGTCTTCCACCAGACACTAAGCACCCCGAAAGCAACTACCACGAGCGGTATCCGTCGGGCACACCCCGAGGGAGAACCCGAAAGATTCACATTTTTCCTAAGGATCCAATAATGAAAACGAGTTACAACACAAGTCCATCTCATACATTAGAGTTTCTTAAAAGTACATTATTATAATACCAAATACAGAGTTCGGAATGATAAACAGCGGAATATTAAAAGATAACATCTAGCGATAAGATAACGAGGATTCCGTCTGAGCCCACCAGATGGATCCTCCACACAAGAGACTCCTCAAGCGTCACCTACAACAGGGGTAAATAAACCCTGAGTACACAATGTACTCGCAAGACTTATCCGATAGGGGGAATACTTTCCCGACTCCAAGGAATATGCTAGGCTTTATGGTTGCTGGTTCTCTTTTAGCCAAAAGCAGTACTAATAGTGGGCCCTTATTTATACATTATTATCATTAGCCATATTAAGTTTTTATCTAGTCAATCTATATAAGCACATGTGCTACTTTCAAGCAAGAGTTGAGCAATCAATCCTGTTCCTTCTCCTTTTCTACTTCTAGTTCTTACTACGGTGCTAAACCGCAGACAAGTCGTACCGGATAACCCGGCGATTCATGAATCAATGTACCCAGCTGGGTGCCCCGAAGACACACGCCCCGCTTGTACCCCAGGCACAAGCAGGACTAACCCACCACTCTCCTGTCCCAGGTGTCTAGGTCCCCGTCTAAACTTGGACTCCAAGCCCCCGCCTCTAAATCTCGGACTCAGTGCGGTGCAAGGACCTACACCACCTCCTCTTCCCATCAGTCGGTCCGGAAAGAGCCGGATCCACGACAAGAGAGCAGCAAGTCTTCCCTATGCTCATACCCAAGTATGTGCTCGGGACAATAGTTTGTGACTTGCCTAGAGTCATATGCAACGACCGGTCCTTAATCGACACAGACAGGGAAAAAGTGTAACCGGGCTATGCCCTGTTGGCCGCAGGACACAACCCCTCACACCCACCAGTACCAAATCCACATCCCTGTCCGGTCACCATTTTTCCTTTCCATTATTTCATCATGGTATCATAGTTTAATCACCTATTTGCGAGTAACGGCGGGTTACTCATGCTACCGACATCCTGAGCATAGCAGCTACTCGACATGTAATAGTAGGACTCATGGTGGATATATTTATGCATGTAGTTTCCATAAAATGCCTGTAACGTAAATGCATATCATATAAATATATTCAGTGATCATTTAAAAAAAATAGGGGTTATGCATCGGGGCTTGCCTTGGGCAGGTGCCGGGTCAGCAAAGTCAGTACCAACAGGCTCCTGGGCTCCCTCCTGTGTGAAAAGCTCCTCCTCGTACTCCTCGATCACCTCATCGTACTCCGGATCACCGACGGGTACGAAGTCTACCTGTTCGTGATCTACATGAAATGACGATGCAATGATTACACTATGGCAACAGCAATTCTCAATGCAAAAGTACCTCTATTACATTACTAAGTGAGGTCTACCCACTAAAGTCTAAGCTACATACCAGTACTACTAACAAGTATGAACGTGTCCTACATTCTTACGATGACTATGGATATTCATACTCTTAATGCCAGTTTATGATAAAGCAAGGATAATAACTACACCATTAAACGACTCGTTCTATGGTTACCATTTTTACAGCAAGTATATAAATGCCTAAGGAACCTACTGTAACGATTTCAAAGCTAAAGCTATCGTCGGTTTACCACAACAAATCCTGCAATTAAAGATCGATATACCGCTAAGCTCTCTACTTCAAGCTTATGAGCCTACCATCCTAGCAGCTAATGGTGAACTAACTATACTAACAGGTAGATGACATTTTTGCGAACCTAACAAACTTAGTTTCGCTATTTTTGGACAACCATGCAATTTACTACGATTTATCGAAGTTGGATTCATAACAGGAAATAAATAAGCATTTCAAATTTCAGGAAATAATGAAAACCGAAACCTCCTTGGCCGGCCCACAACGCGCGGCCCGATCCAACGCGTCACCCCGCCCGCGCACGATAGAAGGCCAGCGCACGGCCCACGCGGAGGTGCGGCCCAGCCGGCCAGCGGCCTGCGACGGTGATGGCCTGTGCGCGGAGTCGATTATGCACGGGCACCCCTGAACTACAACGAAATCACAGCGAACCCTAAGCCACTATTGAATCGGTCAGTGCTTTTACAACAGCACCCTCCGAATTCTACGTCTTCACCACGGTGAAGTCCCTGACCATCCAGAGCACGCACCGGCACGACGGCACGGCACTGGACGTCTACGTCGGCCACCCCGACCCTCTCCTTACTAAAATAAAGAGCCGATACTCACCTACGTGCGAACGCAAACCACAGGGCGGAGACACACGCGCCGAGACATCGCAGCGAGCTCGGACCACGACGGTGGGCACCCTGCAAGAACAGCGATGCCATTCCGGTGAACATCAGCACTGCCGGGACAAAACAAGGAGTGGACGAGTACCAGCGACTCACCACGGAACTGGAAGACGCGAAGAAACGATCGGAGATGGCTCAAGCCAAGCCGGCCACGTGCGCGCGATGAGTGCAGCGGAGCACGGCAATGGCATGGCCGCGCCACAGGATGCACTACGGCGATAGGGTCTACGATGTGGCGAGCATGGTGACAACCGACGGAAGGGGAGGCTAGTGGCGCGAGGAATTTGACCGAGCTGCTTTGGTGGCGATGAAAGCTGACGGCGCAGGCACTCCGGGTCTTAATGGCCCAAAAGCTTGGCCCTTCAAAATTGGCGCATAGGACTGAGCTACAGGCGGCTATGAGGGGCAGGAAGGGCGACCGGCTGCCCAATGGAGCTGCGGGCAAGACCAATTGGAACGGGGTGCAACCACTATGGCGAATTGGAAGGAAACGTTACGGCTTCAAGGGCACAGCGGAGATAGAGGAGCTCACGGCATGGCATGGCTCGTCTGCGGGCGTCAATGCAAGGTACCGCCGTGCCTGGCCATGGGGAACCTCAGGGCGTGCTCCTAACAGCCGTCTGCACGGCCGCTGCAACAAATGACGAGACTTGGTATGGCACGTCTGTGGACAGCGCCAGGCAACAACACGGCGGACGCGATGCCGAGGTGACTGTGAAGCAGGCAGTCTTCTAACGCGCAAGCGACCAAAGGAGTCAATGGAGCGGTGCCGAGCGTAGCCGCTGGCGACGCGGACGCGGGACCCAGCCCGACCACGGCCACAGCGGGGCAGGGCAAGGTGCTGGCAGAGCATGGCCGGCGGTCAGGGCGCCACGCGTCGGTTGGCGTGGCGAGCAGCAGTGAGGCAGAGCGCGCAGGCGGGCAGCAGCGAGCAGGTGGCCAATACGCGTGGGTCGTGCGCGTGAACGGCGTCGTGAGCGTAGCCAGGCGTGGCAGTGGGCTCTGGCCCGTGCGGCAGAGCGCGCTGGCAAGCCAACCGGGGTGGTGACCGCGCCCAGAGCTCAGCCAGGTGGTGTGCACGATTATTAAAGCAGCTAGAAAATGCGTACGCCATGTTCCAAACGGTAAGCTAATTGCTCGATGCGAAAAGGGGTACACCGAGCCATCACCCACAGTCGCGACATTGCGCTACTCCTTAAGCCATTTGTTCTACAACTAATGCCAAAGATGGCTTCGTCGACCTCTTCAATGACTTACGCGGAGGACGTTGATTCGAATGGTTTCGCGACGAATCCCAAACTCGACCCCCGGGACATACTCGCTAGCCCTCCATGTCTTTGACCGCACCTTTTTATCGCCGTTCGCAAAACATTTTATAACATTTTGTTTTAACAAGAATTCAATTAAGATAATAAACGCGTTATGTGACATGAAACATAACCTTTTGCTTTCTCGTTTCGTAAAAATGTTTCAATGCCAAACATTGATTAAAGAGCCTAGCATACACAAATGCACATAAATCAGATGCTTACGAAATGTTTCAGCAAAACATTACAATGTAACACCAGGGTGTTACAGTGGCCGCCTTCGGTGATTGTGAGGGGAGTTGTACCTTCCCCGGCGGAGTGCCAAAAGGTAACTCTAGTAAATTGCTCATGTCATTGAGTTACCTCACTTGTGGGTTGGTTCTTGCGGTGTCCTATCATGTGGACGAGGTTTGTGAAACACCTCTTAGCCGCCGAACCACCAAGTGTTGGTCGACACAATGGGGACTAGCATGTTGGCAAACACGTGAACCTCGGGAGAAAAATCGATTGTCTCTTGTCATTTGTATTTTCCCGGTGATTGGCTTAATCTTCATCTTGTGATTGGTTCATTCCCTACACGGCGATATAATCACCCTACTCACTTATTTACATTCTTGCAAACTAGTTGATACAAGCTCTTTAGTGTAATTAGAATTAAGAGCTTGCTTTATTATTTACATTCATCTAGTTGAGCTCTTAGTGAGTAAGTTACATAGCAAGTTTGGGTGCCTAAGTAATCATTGCAACTAGAATTGTTGGATAGGTGGCTTGCAACCCTTGTAGAGCTAGAGCAAGTTTGCATTATGTTATTTGTCATACTAATCAAATTGCTCTAGTTGATTTGTAGATTTTTAAATGGGCTATTCACCCCCCCTCTAGCCATATTAGGACCTTTCAAGTGGTATCAGAGTCGTGGTCACCGTTTGATTAAAGGCTTAACAACCTCGGTGTCAAATTATGGCTCCAGTTGTGTTCAACCATGTGGGGGGCAAACCACCGTTCTTTGATGGCACATGCTATGGTTATTGGAAGAGAAAGATGAGGATGTATCTTGGTTCAATCAATGATCAAGTATGGGAAGTGACCGAGAATGACTATGCTATCATTGATCTCGATGATCCAACCAATCAAGATAAGATCAACAAGCAATGCAATACAATGGCTCTCAACACCATATACAATGCCATTGATTCCAAGGTGTTTGAGCAAATCAAGGATTGTGATAGAGCAAATGAGGTGTGGAAGAGATTGGAGGAAACATATGAGGGCACACCGGCGGTGAAGAGTGCCAAGTTGTATATCCTCAAGGATAAATTGACAAGCTTCAAGATGAAGGAAGATGAGAGCATTCTGGAGATGTTCCATCGATTGCAAGTCATTGTCAATGACTTGAAGGTATTGGGAGAAAAGATCAAGGATGATGATGTCTCCCATCGATTCTTGATGTGCTTACCTCCAAGATTTGAGATGTTAAGATTGCTCATCATAAGAGGAGGATTGAAGGACATTACCCCCAACCAAGTACTAGGTGATGTCATGACACAAGAGACGTACCGTGTGGAAAGGGAGGGGGATGACAAGGAGGACAAGAAGGAAGAAGAGGACAAGAAGAAGAAAAGCATAGCATTCAAGGCTAGTTCATCATTATACAAAAACAAGGGCAAGTCCAAGAAAGAATCAAGTGATGATGAAGATCTAAGTGATATTGATGATGAGGCTATGGCTCTCTTTGTGCGCAAGATAGGCAAGTTCATGAAGAAGAAGGGCTATGGTGCAAGAAAGAGAAGAGATCACACCAAGAAGAAAGAGTATGTGAGAAGATGCTACAATTGCAAGAGCCCCGATCATGTAGTAGCAAATTGTCCATACAATAGTGACAATGATGAGGATGAGAAGAAGAAGCACAAGGAGGATAAGAAAGAAAAGAAGGAGAAGAAGGAGAAGAGAATGACCTTCCAAAAGAATAAGAAGGGTGGAGGCTATGTAGTCACTTGGGATAGCGATGGCTCATCGGATAGTGATGACTCTAGTGATGATGGCAAGAAGTCTATCAAGAGAGCACTAGCAAGCATCGCCATCAACGACAAGCTCTCCATCTTCGACACTCCATCAACATGCCTCATGGCAAAGCCTACCAAGGTAAAATATGATGAGAGTGATGATGATGAATGTGAAAGTGACTCTTGTAGGAATGATAATGATGATGATGAGGAGTACTCCAAGGAGGAGCTCTTGGACATGTGTGAGCAAGTGCACGCTTGCAATGAGATGAAGAGAAAGGAGTGCAAAGAATTGTGCAAGAAAGTAAAATTTCTTGAGCAATCCTCTAATGAGCTCAATGCCACTCATGAGGGGCTAATGGATGCCCATGAGAAGCTTGGCAAAGCTCACTCTAAGCTTGAAAAGGCTCACTCCTCTCTCATTGAGCAAGTCAAGAAGGAGGAAGCCAAGAAGGAGCAAGTGATAGTAACATGTGATGTGGGACTAACATGTGATTTTATTGATGAATCTTTTCATGAACCCATTATTGTTGCTCCTACTAACACTTCTTGTAGCATAACCATTACCACTCCACCTATGAATGATACATCACTAATGGTGGAAAATGAAACCCTCAAGAAGGAGGTGAATAAGCTCACTCGTGCCTTAGGCAATGCCTATGGTGGAGATGCCCGCTTGCTAAAGTGCTTGGGTAGCCAAAGGTTTTCTCTCAACAAAGAGGGATTAGGCTATACCCCCAAGAAAGGCAAGGCAGCCTTTGTCACTCCCAAAGCTAGCTTTGTGAAGGGAAATGGTCGGTTTTGCAATAGATGCAAGCAAGTTGGGCATATAGAGCAAAATTGCAAGACTAACAAGAACAAGCTATCTAATGTATCCTCAATCAAATTTGATTCTTGTTACATGCTTTATAAGGGTGCTAATGGTGTGAAGGCTAAGTTCATTGGTACACCAATAGTGGGCCCAAAGAAGGCCATTTGGGTACCAAAGACCTTGGTGACTAACCTACAAGGACCCAAGCAAGTTTGGGTACCTAAAAAGAATTGATCTTCTTTTGTAGGTAAATTATAAAGCCAGAGGAAGGTATTGGGTGCTTGATAGTGGGTGCACACAACACATGACCGGTGATTCAAGAATGTTCAATTCAATCAATGAAAGCAAGAGCAATGGGATTGATAGTATCGCATTTGGTGACAATGGCAAAGGCAAGGTCAAAGGGCTTGGTAAGATTGCAATATCTAATGACTTGATCATTTCCAATGTGCTACTAGTAGAGAGCTTGAACTTCAACTTATTGTCGGTAGCTCAATTGTGTGATCTTGGTTTCAAGTGCATATTTGGTGTGGATGATGTAGAGATCATAAGTGTAGATGGCTCTAACTTGATATTCAAAGGATTTAGATATGAGAATCTATACTTGGTTGATTTCAATGCTAGAGAAGCTCAATTGTCAACATGTTTGATCACTAAGTCTAGCATGGGTTGGTTGTGGCATAGAAGGCTTGACCATGTTGGAATGAAACAATTGAACAAATTGATTAAGCATGACTTAGTTAGAGGCTTGAAAGATGTCACATTTGAGAAGGATAAGTTATGTAGTGCATGTCAAGCCAGAAATCAAGTTGGTAACACACATCCTAAAAAGAGCATGATGAGCACATCTAAGGCATTTGAGTTGATGCACATGGACTTATTTGGACCAACCACATATACTAGTATTGGTGGAAACAAATATAGATATGTGATTGTGGATGATTTCACTAGATACACATGGGTGTTCTTTCTTGCTGATAAGAGTGATGTGTTTCCAACATTCAAATCATTTGTCAAAGGCATTCACAATGAGTTTGAAACCACAATCAAGAAAGTTAGAAGTGACAATGGTAGTGAATTCAAGAACACTAGAGTTGATGAGTTGTGTGATGAATTTGGAATTAGACATCAATTCTCGGCCAAGTATACTCCTCAATCAAATGGGCTAGTTGAAAGAAAGAATAGAACCTTGATTGATATGGCAAGATCAATGTTGAGTGAGTACAATGTGAGTCATTCATTTTGGGCCGAAGCAATCAACACGGCTTGCTACTATAGCAAACGACTCTATTATCACCCCATGATGGAAAAGACACCTTATGAGCTATTGAATGGAAGAAAGCCCAACATAGCATACTTTCGGGTTTTTGGTTGTAAATGCTATATATTGAAGAAAGGCACTAGATTGAGCAAGTTTGAAAAGAAATGTGATGAAGGTTTCTTGCTTGGTTACTCCACTACTAGCAAGGCTTATAGAGTTTGGAATTTGGCTAGTGGTACTCTTGAGGAGGTTCATGATGTGGAGTTTGATGAAACAAATGGTTCCCAAGAGAAAGATGAGAATCTAGATGATGTAAGAGGCACTCAATTGGTCAATGCAATGAAGAACATGGACATTGGTGAGTTAAGGCCTAGAGAGGTGATTGATGTTGAAGATGACAAGAATCAAGTGCTCTCTAACTCAAATGTGCAAACTAGTGGTTCTCATGATCAAATCCAAGCAAGCACTAGTGATGGCAATGTGCAAGATCAACAAATGGCTAGTTCATCATCTCAACCAAGTGATCAATCAAATGCTAGCAATCAAGTGCAGGTGCTTCAACCAACCAATGTTTCAAGAGATCATCCATTGGACACTATCATTGGTGATATTTCAAGAGGTGTGCAAACAAGATCAAGATTGGCCTCATTTTGTGAGCATTTCTCATTTGTGTCATCCATTGAACCCAAGAAGATAGATGAAGCTTTGAGGGATGTTGATTGGATCAATGCTATGCATGAAGAGCTAAACAACTTCACAAGAAATCATGTATAGGATTTAGTTGAGAGGCCTAAGGGTCATAATGTGATTGGAACTAAGTGGGTCTTTCGAAACAAGCAAGATCAAGATGGGATAGTAATAAGGAACAAAGCAAGATTAGTGGCTCAAGGTTACACTCAAGTTGAAGGTCTTGACTTTGGAGAAACATATGCCCTGGTTGCAAGATTGGAAGCAATTAGGATCTTGCTAGCTTATGCTTGTGCCCACAACATCAAGTTGTACCAAATGGATGTGAAAAGTGCATTTCTCAATGGGTACATCAATGAGCTTGTGTATGTTGAGCAACCTCTCGGTTTTGAAGATGAAAAGAAACCCAACCATGTGTTCAAGTTGAGAAAGGCTTTGTATGGATTGAAACAAGCACCTAGAGCATGGTATGAGAGATTGAGGGATTTCCTACTCTCTAAGGGATTCAAGATGGGAAAAGTTGACACCACTCTCTTCACCAAGAAGCTTGGAAATGACTTGTTTGTAATGCAAATCTATGTTGATGATATCATCTTTGGATCAACAAATCATGAATTTTGTGAGGAGTTTGGCAAGATGATGGCAAATGAGTTTGAGATGTCTATGATTAGAGAACTTAGTTACTTCCTTGGTCTTCAAATCAAGCAAATAAAGAATGGCACATTTGTGAGTCAAGGCAAGTATATCAAGGACATGCTCAAGAAGTTTGAAATAGATGAGAGTAAAGCTATTAGTACACCAATGGGGACAAGTGGAAGCTTGGATAGTGATGCTAGTGGCAACATGGTGGATCAAAAGATGTATCAGTCTATGATTGGAAGTCTACTCTATGTGACCGCATCAAGACCGGATGTGATGTTTAGTGTATGCATGTGTGCAAGATTTCAAGCCTTACCAAGAGAAAGTCATTTAAAGGCAACAAAGAGAATATTGAGGTACTTGAAGCATACACAACATGTTGGATTATGATATCCTAAAGGAGCAAGATTTGAGTTGATTGGATATTTGGATTCCGATTATGCGGGATGCAAAGTTGAGAGAAAGAGTACATCGGGCACATGTCAACTATTGGGAAGATCACTTGTGTCTTGGTCATCAAGGAAGCAAAATAGTGTAGCACTTTCAACCACCGAAGCGGAGTACATTTCGGCCGGTAGTTGTTGTGCTCAATTACTTTGGATGAAGGCTACTTTGAGTGACTTTGGAATCAAGTTCAAGCAAGTGCCATTGCTATGTGACAATGAAAGTGCCGTGAAGCTCACCAACAATTCGGTTCAACACTCAAGAACAAAGCATATAGATGTCCATCATCACTTCATAAGAGATCACCAACAAAAGGGGGACATTTGCATAGAGAGTGTGGGTACCGAAGATCAACTTGCCGACATATTCACCAAGCCACTTGATGAGAAGAGGTTTTGCAAGCTAAGGAATGAATTGAGCATACTTGACTTCTCCAATATGTGTTGATGCACCCCCATTATATGACATGCCTCTCCTTCGAGCAAAGCAAGGTAAAGTTGATTGACATGTCATCCATCCATTACTAAGGACTTGTTTAGTGCATCTAGTCATTCCTATCATGTCCTAGGCTCATTCATAAAAATCAAATGAATTTGATGCTCATATGGTACCACTATTGCTTGTATGTTTGAAATGATCTAGTGGTAGCATATGACATATTTGCGGGCTTGTAAACCTAGTGTTTGATTTAGAAAATGAGCTATAAGTGTTTAACTCAACATGGTACAAGATAACCCTTATTTGGAGGTATGAAGAAGCTTGTCCTTGGATCAAACCGAGTTAAATATCTTTTGCAAGTAATCTAGATTGAACCAAATTGGGAAAATGATCCTTACTTCACATAGTTTCACCCCAACCTACTTATAATTTGAGCTCACCTTTTGTGCTAATTGTTGACAAAGGGGGAGAGAAACAAAGATATGAAAGTTAGTGGAGAGATATAATAAAGGAAAGGGATCAATTAAAATTTTGAGCACATAAGTAGGGGGAGCAAGCTCATAAACTTGTATGATGCATTTGAATGAACATTTCATATATTTGCTTGCATGTTACAAGTTCTTAATTTCAATATCCATGCTTGTGTGGTGTATGCTAGTTATAGGTTTGAATGATGAAATAAAAAACTAGCATGCATAGGCTAAAGTAACTAGACTCATGCTCACATTATGAAAACTAGACCCTTGCTTTTAATGTTGATCTCATGGGGTATTCTAGTGTTTGTGTATGTCTAGTTACTAATGGTGCTAAGGATGGTATATTGGTGCACTCCGATTGGTATCACGCTTCAAAGGTCCATCTCTTATACCTTAGCATCATTTGGTAGAAATTGACTCCTATATTTCCTATCAAAGCATATATGCAAAGCTACAATCCAAACTCTTAGCACATATGTAGGGGGAGCAATTACTACCATTTGGAGTTCATGAAACTTGCCCATATCATTTACACATGGTAAATATGCTTGGGCAAGCAACATGGATTCAAATGAACTTTAATTCATATCTTTGTATAAGGGTTGTCATCAATTACCAAAAAGGGGGAGATTGAAAGCTCTAGTTTGGTTTTGGATAATTGATGAAACCCTAAGTGCTAACCTAGTTTATCAAGATGATTATGAGATAGGTAGCACTACTCCAAGTGATGAAGCAATGGCAAAGATCATGACAATGGTGATGGCATGGTGATGGTCAAATACTTAAACTTGGAAAAGAAGAAAGAGAAAAACAAAAGGCTCAAGACAAAGGTATAAAATGTAGGAGCCATTTTGTTTTAGTAATCAAGACACTTAGTGAGTGTGATCACATTTTGGATAGATAGCCATACTATTAAGAGGAGTGAAACTCGTATCGAAATGCGGTTATCAAAGTGCCACTAGATGCTCTAACTCATTGCATATGCATTTAGGATCTAGTGGAGTGCTAACACCCTTGAAAACATTTATGAAAATATGCTAACACATGTGCACAAGATGAAACACTTGGTGGTTGGCACATTGGAGCAAGGGTAAAAAAGTTAGAAGTGAAAACGAGTTGGTCAGCGAAGACGCTGGCGTCGGCCAACTGACCGGATGCTGGGTCTGAAAAGCACCGGACGCTAGTAGCGTGCGTCTAGTCGAACTGGTCGGTCAGCATAGTACCTAGGGTAATGCACTGAACGCTGGTCTGGGTCCGGTCAAGGTGGACCGGACGTGTCCAGTCGAAGAAATACGCCTCGGGGAGCTTACTGGAAACGATCGGACGCTGGGGCTTCAGCGTCCGGTCAGTTTTGCCGGTGCGTCCGGTTAGTTTCATAGCCGTTGGAATCTGATGAACTGTGTTTGAAGCAAGTGACGTGTGGCGTCCATCGGGAGACCGGACGCTGAGTCCAGGGTCCGATCAGTATGACCGGAGCGTCTGGTTAGAGCGCGTTTTGCCCAGTGAAGGGCTATAACGGCTCTATTTGATTGGGGCTCTATTTATAGCCCCATGGCCAGCTCAAAGGTTAACACTTGCACATTTTCATTGACATAACAACCTTGTGAGCTTAGCCAAAGCCCTCCCACTCATCTCCATCATTGATCCATCATCATTGTGAGATTGGGAGAGAATCCAAGTGCATTGCGTGAGTGATTGCATCTAGAGGCACTTGGTATTCGTGTTGTGCTGCAGATTTCGCCTGTTTCTCTTGGTGGTTGCCACCACCTAGACAGTTGGAGTAGTGGTGGAGGATCGACATGAGTTGGTGATCATTCGTGGCCTCCTTCGGTGATTGTGAGGGGAGTTGTACCTTCCCCGGCGGAGTGCCAAAAGGTAACTCTAGTAAATTGCTCGTGTCATTGAGTTACCTCACTTGTGGGTCGGTTCTTGCGGTGTCCTATTGTGTGGATGAGGTTTGTGAAACACCTCTTAGCCGCCGAACCACCAAGTGTTGGTCGACACAATGGGGACTAGCGTGTTGGCAAACACGTGAACCTCGGGAGAAAAATCGATTGTCTCTTGTCATTTGCACTTTCCCGGTGATTGGCTTAATCTTCATCTTGTGATTGGTTCATTCCCTACATGGTGGTATAATCACCCTACTCACTTATTTACATTCTTGCAAACTAGTTGATACAAGCTCTTTAGTGTAATTAGAATTGAGAGCTTGCTTTATTATTTACATTCATCTAGTTGAGCTCTTAGTGAGTAAGTTACATAGCAAGTTTGGGTGCCTAAGTAATCATTGCAACTAGAATTGTTGGATAGGTGGCTTGCAACCCTTGTAGAGCTAGAGCAAGTTTGCATTACGCTATTTGTCATACTAATCAAATTGCTCTAGTTGATTTGTAGATTTTTAAATAGGCTATTCACCCCCCTCTAGCCATATTAGGACCTTTCATCCGCCTCCGATCGGGCCCTCCGCTCCACCTCCAGGGCCTTCTCTACCGACTCTAGGGTGGCACGCTCTGGATCAAGGGCTGCCAAGGCATCCTAAAGTGCCACCTCAGTGTTCGCCAGGGACGCCCGCAACTCCGCCTCAGTCTCCGCCTGGTGGGTCCTTGCCGCCTCGAGCCCTTGCTCGGCCACTAGCTACCCGCTCCTCCGCACGCATTTGAGTTAGATTATCTTCATCCAACACATGAGAAAAGCCTACATCTACCATCCACCACATTTGAGGGCAAATAAACTTAAAATTGCATATCATCCAATTTTTTCATCGTGTAAAGTGTGTGCCATCAAAAATGTGTGGACAATCAACATATAGCCCATAAGCCGCCATCCTCTCGGGTCGGTGAAGACCACAAATGAGAGACCGGTCTCTGATACCACTTGAAAGGTCGAGATGGTGGACTAGAGGGGGGTGAATAGTCTTTTCTAAAATTAATCACGTCGGCTAACCGAAACAAGTGCGGAATTATAACGATCGGTCTAGCCAAGACTACACCCCTCTATCTATGTTCTCTAGCACCTTCCAAAGATACTAATCAAGCAACAAAGGTGCTGGGCTAGCTAGAGCTCACCTAACCAATTCTAGGAGCAAGGTCACACAAACCTATGCCACTAGTACTTTAAGCAACAAGGGAGCTCCTACCCATGCTAGTAAGCAAAAGCACAAAGCCAACTAAGCTCACTAGCAATGCTCAATAACAAGGCAACCAATGCCAAATTAGAGAGCGCAAATACTTAGCTACACAAACTAAGTAATGTGACTAACAAGGTTACACAAACCAAATTAGCCACGTAAGGGAGCTACTTCTATGCTACACAAGCAAGAAAGTAATTAGCAAGCTACACAAGCTATCTAATTACAAGAGTAACTACACAAGCTTAATATGTATAAAAGTAATTGCAAGCTTGTGTAATAGGGATGCAAACTAACAGGAAGAACAAGGTTGACACAATGATTTTTCTCCCGAGGTTCACGTGTTTGCCAACATGCTAGTCCCTGTTGTGTCGACCGCTCACTTGGTGGTTCGGTGGCTAATTAGCATCACCCGCTAAGCCTGCACGTCGAGCGCCGCAAGAACCTACCCCTTGAGTGAGGGTAGCTCAATGACACGCTTTACTAAAGTTGCTCTTCGCAACTCCCGCGGGGCGAGCACAAGTGCCCCTCACAAGCACTTCTCCAGAGCACCGCACAAGCTTCTTGCGGGCTTCCACGGAGACCACCACCAAGCCGTCTAGGAGGTGGCAACCTCCAAGAGTAACAAGCACCTACCGGCTTACAACTCGATCACCTAGTGCCACTCGATGCAACCTCACGATGCAATCGCACTAGAATCGCTCACTCACACAATCGAATGATCACTATCAAGTATGTGTGAGATGGAGGGCTCCTAAGCACTCTCAAGCATGGACACAAAGTCCCCCAAGGTGCTCAGCACCAGCCATGGTCGAAGGCCACTTCTATTTATAGCCCCAAGGGCTAAACTAGCCGTTACCCCATCACTAGGCAACTGTCGGGTCGACCGGATGCTCCAGTAGTGTTGACCGGACGCTGGTCCTCAGCGTCCGGTCGCCCGATAACAGCCACGTGTCACCTATGTTCAACAGCATTCTTCCTGATCTCAACGGTCATCTTCTGACCGGACGCAGCAGCATCAACTGACCAGATGCTGGACCTCAGCGTCCAGTCGTTTACAGTAAGGTACCGACCTTGACCGGACAGCGTCCGGTCGCACGTGATCGGACACAACCCAGCGTCTGGTCACACTCCAGCTCCTGCAGTCACCATGCATCAGCCTGACCAGACGTGCCCTGCCAGCATCCGGTCACTTCCAGTGCCAGCGTCCGATGCACTCTGTAAGACCCTATCTTTTCTGTGTAGGGCGCCGGTGGCACCGTCGGACTGTCCGCACTCTACGGGCGGACACTCCACCGGTAGAGTTTCTTCACCAAGTTGATCCACATCAACTCCAACTCCATCTCCTTTATAAATGTGCCAACACCACCAAGTGTACACCACCATGTGTATGTGTGTTAGCTTTTCATAAACATTTCCCAAAGGATGTTAGCCACTCAACTTGCCACGCCACTCGATCCTAGCGACGATGCAAAGTTAGATCACTCGAGTGGCACTAGATGACCGATATACAAACAAGTTTGCTCCTCTTGATAGTACGGCCATCTATCCTAAACCCGGTCATAAACTTCTCTACACACCTACGACCGGTGAAATGAAATGCCCTAGGTTATACCTTTGCCTTGCGCATTCCATTCCATCTCCTCCAACGTCAATGCAACACATGCACCAACACGATCAACAATGATATGATCCACTTCATATCATCATGTGATCATATTGGTTCATCGATCTTGACTTTACTTGCTCTTCACCGTTGCCATCGTCCATCGGCGCCAAGTCTTGCTCAAGCTTCACCACCACGCGGTCCATCACTCCAAAGCCTTCGACTTGCCCTTCACGCTTGCAACCGGTCCATCAAGCCAAGTCTTGTCTTGATCTTCTCCACCTTGATCACATGACTCAATGTCATGTCTCATGTGCATTTAAGCTCCTTCATCATCACATGTGTGAGCTTTGCAACATCTCCAAGCCATTTTCACCTTCATGGCATATGTTGCTCACACATATGTACCTGTGGACTAATCACCTATGTATCTCACATAAACACAATTAGTCCACCTAAGTTGTCACTCAATTACCAAAACCAAACAAGGACCTTTCATCAGGGCAGGGCCATTCCAGGTCACCCTTCGGCACTTCGCTGGAGGGCCCAGCCTCCAACCGTGCCACCGCCAAGTCCCACGGTAACATCACTGGCCCGCCAGAGGTCCCAACCATCGACTAGACCACCGCTAGGCTCCACGACTTCACCAACGGCTCCATCGTGACATCACCGGTGGGTTGCTACAACGGCACCGATGGCTCCTGCTGGGACATCCACCTCATCGTCAAATGGGATCTCCACCACCTCGTCGACCTGGGCCGCCGCTGACCCTGGCCCAAGCCACGTCTTCCCTCGGTGCCTTTGGCTCCAATGGCAAGGGAGAGCCGCGCGACCCTCTACCTGGCAAGGCAGGAAGCTCGCTTTCCCTTGCCTCTGTTGCGAGAGTCACCTCCGATGCCACCGCTGCCATCAGCACCGGGATCGCCGCTAACACCGACACCACAACCGCCGCCTCCTCAACAGCCGAACCGGAGGGCACCATCCAAGGAACGGAAGGTCTTGCCGCCGTGACACACTGTAGAATGGGCTTCTAGGTCTCCTACACGGCAGTCAGGGCAATACTCATCCCCGGCATCCCCGAGCCACTGACGGAAGGTATGGGTCAGTCACACTCCAACAAAAAGCACAGCCAGTGAAAAACCAAAAGAAAATGGAGAAAGACATACTGGGTGGCGAGCGGCACAACTCTGAAGGCCGACCCCGACCTCGACACGCCTGCGCATCGAGGACCACTCCCGGACCGTGAACCATGCTCCTTTACTTCGGCAGGGGGCAAAGTCATCTCTACCGGCTCCTACCCGACCTGCGAGTCATCCTGACCCCCGGCTCGGGAATCCTCGACCGGAGCAACAAGCGCAGTATCCTCCGACTGCGACTCACACGACACACATGCCCCGATCCGCCCCTTAGATCACCCGGCATGCTCGACTACACCCGCAGTAGGCAGGTCCTCCTCCCGCCACGAGTCATGCATCGGTGCCGGTCCGAGCGATGCATGAGTGTCAGTCCGCCCCTCAGCAGACCACCCTCCTTGCTCCACCACGTCCACAACAGGTGGGAGCAGGGCCGGTGACGCTGTCAAGGGGCGTGGTGACCGTGTCCGCTTCGACGCTCGCTCACCAACGACGTCCGCGCCCATTGCACGTTTCCTCGATGAGGGATCCACCGCACGACGCGCGACCACCAGCTCGTCACTAGCTGGACGACGCCGCTGGTGTCACGACGCTCCGCCGAGGTCGCAACGACCCCCCACTCTCCTCCTCGTCGGAGAAGACCATATCATCCAGATCTATAGGATCGTCTGACGCGAGTTCCAACTCGACGTCACTCCTACGTTCCCCAGCCCTCGTGCGCCGGACAATCTCCTGCTCTTTCTCCTGCTTCCGTAGGATCTCCTTATTCTTCTTCTTCTTCCGAGCCTCGGCCGCCTTCTTCTGAGCGGTCTGCTGAGCCACGCCCTTCGGTCCCTTGGGAAGGTGCGGTCGGGACTTATACCTCCCAAGCCCCTACGGAACGAACAAACCAGATCAAAGAGATAGGAAAGAGCAGAGAAGAAGCACGGACAAAAACAAGGGAACGCACCAACGTGGACGCGATCGAGGCGTTGAGCGGTATGGGTTTTCCCACAACCGTCTCCCCAGGCCTCAGCTGCAACACCCGGCCGACGTGACTCTAGACCTCGTCATCCGGCAACTCCTCCGACGACGCAGCGGTTTGGGTCCGACCAGCCGCCGTACTCCCACATCGGCTGTATCCTCTCCACCAACGGCATAATCCGGCGGCGGTAGAGGGTGTAGAACACCCGCACTCCGTCAAGGCCACGCCTCATGAGCTTCCAGAGATCCTCTTCGATGGCCTCCACCTTGTGCCTCCCTTTACGACCGCAACCCCACGACCAGCTTTCCCGCTCCTCCGGCCTCCTACCGGTAAACGCTGGGAACGGCGCCGCCTCTGGGGTCCTGATGTAGAACCACTCCCTGTGCCACCCTCGGTTGGAACTACAGGGGGTGTATGCGGGGTACGAACCTCCTTGTGCTTGGCTTCCTCTGAAGGGCGAAACCCCCCATCCGGTGCGGACCTCAACCGAGCTCCCCACCGTCAAGGTCCTCCCTGAGAAGAATCGCTGGAAGAGATCCATGTGTGGCTCCATCCCGAGGAAAGCCTCGCAGGCAGGTGACGAAACCAGCTATATGCAACACCCCCGTCGGGTTGAGGTGTTGCAGCTCCAAATCCCACTCATTAAGGAGCCCGTGCAGGAACCAGTGCGCGGGGTATCCTAGCCCTCGCTCATGAAAGGTAAGGAAGGACACTACATCGCCAGGACGAGGTCACGGGAACTCCTCTCCCCCAGGGACCCTCTAGTGCGCCACCTCCGGTGGTGGCAGAAAACCCTTCTTGACGAAAGACTCCAGCACCGACTTCCTCACGGTGGACGACCTCTAGTCCGACATCTCACTCCGGCTTGCAAAAAGGATCAGTGAGTTCTCCTCTTCTCCCTCGTTCTCTCCCCCTTCCTTTCCTAGAAACCTCCACAGCTCTCAGGAACACTCTCGACGAGGAGGAAAAAGAAAGGCGGCGGCGGCGGACGACGAACAGGCAAAAGAACGAGGCGAAAACCCTCTCTCTTCTCCTACTTAAAGGAAGGGGGCAGTGGTTAGGAAAGGATGTGCCGATCAAGAAGGCGAAGCGGCAGGGCGAGAAACTCTCTCTCTTTCCATTTAATCAGATGGCACACCCCCTGATTGACGAGACGTGCCCAGCACGACAAAACAACTCCTGATTAGACAGGGACACGACCAGGACATGGCCCACCACTACCGCACGACCAGCCACTACCGCACACCGGGCACAAAAACTGAAGCGTCACCACACGCGGATAGCTCCCCGTCTCCCCAGGTGTGACCTAGAGAGATCCAACAACGAAGTCTCCGCCGGGAGGGACCAACCGGCCTCCTGAGTCGATCGATTCACTCAGGATAAACACCTAAGATACAGGTCCCGGTCGGACGGCTCCGACTGGAGCTCTTCGAACCCCGTCTCTCAGGTCACCAAGGTGAGCATGTGTTCATTAATACATACAGTTCACACAAGGGCTAACCCACGATTGACGAGCGTAGGTACCGGCCGGATGTCTCCGACTAGAGCTCTCCGAACTCCATCACTCTAGTCGTATAGGCACCACCACACGAAATCTCCACCGAGGGACCAACCGGCCTCCTGAGTCGATCGATTCACTCAGGATAAGCACCTGAGATATAGGAAGGAAGTGAAGGGGTGCCCCATGCGGGCCATGCTGACTCCGTCTCGAATGACGAGCATGGGTCCCGGTCTGACATTTCTGACTAAAGCTCTCCAAACCCCGTCTCTCAGGTCATCAAGGTCCCGAACGGACGTTTCCGACTGGAGCCCGACGAACCCCGTCTCTCCAGTCTTCAAGGTAAAACGCTATCAAAGCCCCTCTATTTCAATTTAAAATATTCATACATCCATACGCGCATTTCATTCCATACGCCTGAATCCCCCGGATGGTTAGGGCATGAACCGCCCGGGGGCTCGGGAAATAAGGATTGCACGTGCAGCGAAAGGCACCAGAACGCTTCGTGTTGCGCCATGAAGCGGTGGCTTGCCTCATTCGACATGAGCAACCAAACAGAGCCTAGGGGAGAAAACCGTAGATGAGCACTGTGCGGCCTTCGCTCGGTCTGGCAAACCGGGTCATCTCAACCTTCTCGTTCGATCCTGAACCTATCGCCAAACCCACAGAATCTTTATCGAGGGGAGGCCGTCAGGCCACCTGGGTCGCTCTATGGAACTGACCTAGGCATCTGTCGGGCTACAGGTAAAGGAGTAGTGGAATGCCACAAGAGGGCTATGCCAACCCCGTCACAAATGACGGACCCAGATTCTGCTCGATCACACCCATTAGCGAGCTCACCAAGCTAGTCTTCGAGCCCGAGCGATCGGGACAGGCAACGAAACTTAGCCCCCCCCCCCCGGTTGTGAGGAACCGGATGGGGTAGCACAAAAACAACTCACAACCCCCACGAAGGCCAGACAGGGCTCGGGGGTTTAAATGCCATGGGACCGCGACTCCGAACTCGCGTCGACGGGATAGGCGACATCCGGCTATGGCTCTTAGGGACCATGACTCCTGAACTCGCATCGACGGGATAGGCGACATCCGGCTATGGCTCTTGGGACCGCGACTCCTGAACTCGCATCGACGAGATAGGCGACATCTGGCTACGGCTCCTGGGACCGTGGCTCCTAAACTCGCGTAACGGCTTCCTGAACTAACTAAACTAACTCTCTCAGTCCACGGCAAGCACCGACGCCTAGGACTACTTGCGACTCCACCTTTCCCGATCCCACGGCGTGCACCGACGCCAAAGATCGAACTCTGTTGCATCCAAAACTAAGTTATTTCTGTTCACGGCGCGCACCAATGCTAGGGCTTGTTTCAAAACTAAAGACTTCCTCGTCCGATCCCCGGCGCGCACCGACGCCGGGATCATTAAGTTCTGTCTCAATCCAATCCCCGCGCTTAAAAACACCTCGGCTGCACAACGACGCCGTGGTTAAACAAAATTCCGTCTCAAACTAAAAAACATGCATACACGCCTACTTGAGACAACACCCCCAACCAGTTCAGCCTGAACCGCCTGGGGCTCGGGGGCTACACCCCGTGGGTGCTCTCACGCGCACCCGCCGGCAAGACAAAAATCCCCTAGACGATTCTGTCCGAATCGCCTGGGGGCTCGGGGGATCCTGTCGGGTTCATAAACCCTAGGGTGCCTCGGGGACCAGCTTCCACGCCAAGGCTCGGCCCAAAAGAACGACCTTTTCTTCTTCTGGACCGGCCCAAGAGTCTGAACTCAACAGACCGGAGCACTCGCTTCAGGCCCTAGCCACCATCGGCCCATCTTTCCAACCAGAGCACCTCAGGCTCATGCCAACTCCGAATGGCCTCATCGATCAGAGCGCTGGCTTCAGGCTCCGACCGCCTTCACACGGCCTCCGCTCGGAAAGCTTGACCCGAGGACCGCCTCCAACCTCGACCCCATGTCTCTGACCGGGGTTCATAGAAAACCCTGCTCATCGCTATTCTTCGACTGGCGCGCCAGAACCGACATGGGGACCATCCGACCGGGGACACCCCGCTCGGAAAGAACCAGAAGGCGTGTGGAGAAAGGCAAGGCATGGCTCACAAGTCAAAACCACTGTACCAGGGACCATACCCTGCACGGAATAGTGCTCTGCAGCCACCCTGACATAAAGTTTTGTTGGGGCCGCTAGAAACTCCCATATGGTAAGCCCCCTCTGGGTGTCTCTGGACACCGATTGCGGTATGGGCTCCAGGATTTGCCATACCGGGTGAACATAGCGCAGCTCCTCATATGCCACTAGGCATCCAGAAGTATTTTGCAGGTACCGGCATCATCCTTCCTGAAGAAGATAGCTCGACCTTCCGTACACATCTGACATCCTACAGCGACATCGACAGTATTGGGGCGTCAACCATTATCCAGTTTACATCATCGTAGGCAGCAAGGCTTAGAAATATATGTACTCTCCCTCCCTCACATGTAAAGCCATCCTCTTCATCTATAAAAGGGGATGCGCTCCCTCCAAGGAGGGAGAGATCGACTTCTTCAAGCTTAGACTCACTAGATCGACATCTACGCTCCCAACCGCAGGACCACCCAGTTCCGACCGCGACCCTTCCGGTCGGAGCCGACCGAACCTCTTGTACACCCCCTTCTTCCTCCTTCTCGTTTGTACCCCCACTACAGACTTTGAGCACCTAGGCTCAGGAATAAAGTCACCGACCGACCCCGACTGGACGTAGGGCACGTTGCCTGAACTAGTATAAATCATGTGTCATTGAGTGCTAGGCCACCTCCGATCATAACGTACAGCAAAACTACAAATATTTACTAGTTGGTCACTTTCTGTACCGACACTTGTTAAATTTAATTATAGAATTGATAAAACACCAACTTTTATGTTAAAAAAGGAAGGGCATCTTTAGTAAATTCACCCAATAACGATATTGGCCCAATAAAGTGACTCATAAATTTCATTAAAAACATTAATATATGCAAAAAAAATGATTAAAAATAAGATAAATGAAAACATGGGCTTCTAACTATGTCTACGATATGTCTATGAGAAGTAATAATTTAATATAGTAATGACAATATCCCAATAAGGAACTCACATAATTAATTAACCCAACAACTTAACTAAATGAAACATTGCTATATGAAATAGTTTTTTGAAATAAGATGAACAAAATCTTGGGCTTCTAATAATGACAACAATATGTCTATGACAAATGATAAATTGAGATGGCTATAACAAACTCATATATTACTTGATTAATTGAGAAAATTATAATTTAACTAAATACAAACATTAGTATACGGAAAATTATTTTATAAGATGGACAAAAACTTAGGCTTCTAATAATTATAATATATGTCCATATCAATTTATGACAAAAATAAAATGAATTCATATTATTTTTCTCTCTTTGCAAATCCAGATCTAGCACTAGCTAGATCAAAAAAAGAACCCCATTATTCACAACGAACCTCGTGTAAACAAAAAAACAACAGATTGAAGTTATGTAATGGGAGAATGAATATGCTCAAATAAAATATAACCACACATAAAGTTTTAGATAATTTGATGGCTAAACAGTCGTAAAAAATACCATGGCCGCTCTGGTTCATAAACACTAACTAATTAGCCATAAATTTTGATGCAAACTCTACAAAGAACATAAGAATGTCATATTCTTACTATCTAGAGACAATGCGAAGATCAAACAAACACCCCCTCCCCCTCCTTTGTATGTTTGCGGGTTTTTTCGGCCATCAAAGAAGCTGGTCCTTCAGACATCCCTTGTCTGAATGGAATAACTTGGGGAAGATGGTGATGTTATAGTCGGCCTCATGTTCAGATACGAGCAACTTAAGTGGTCATTTTTTTTAAAATCATTTACAGAATCAGTTGGTGTAATCGGTCACCCTCTTGAAATAGGTATTTTCAGAGGCGGTCATTTAGCCACTTGCCTTTGGAATACTCACGACAATTTTTAGATGTGGGTCATGGCCTAGGTCCACTTGGCATACTTAGTCAGAGCCCATTTGTTCGAAAAAGATGGGACGTCTAGAAAAATCTATTTTTGACAATAGTGGGCTAGTGGTACCTCTTGAAGTCTACTCGCTCCGCCCTAGAAAAACCGCAACTCTGGAATTCAAAAATTGTCCCAAAAAACTGCACCTTATAGAGATGAGGTGGGGCCCACTTGATTGAAAAAAATCAGCTCAAAGCTCACGTCCATCTATCTCACCTGTACACGACCACAGACTACTGCACGCATGCATAAAAAAATCAATTGCACAGATCCTATCTTGAGCTCCGTTCATGCACGACCATGTAGCAGCTTTTATAGGGGTATTTTTGTAACTCTACACTGTTATTGGTTTCCATGTCTAGTCTTTGGATTACATTCTTTGCGGTATGGAGGGAGTAGGGAGTAGGGAGTAGGGACAATGATAGCTCGAATTGGACAAACTGACAAACATAGGCCTTGGTTAACCTGAGTGATTTTTGTTTGTTTATTTATTACTTTCTGTTTGAACTATAGTGTTCCACGTAGTTAGGGAGCAAGTGGGTATCCAGTGGTGGTTCTCAATCACCACACCGCCACCTTAGCTCAATTTAGTTCTATTTTTCATGCTTATTTGATCTAATCTGATCTAATGGATAAGTTTTGGCTCAGCTTAATAGCCTAGAGATATCGAAACTTGCATCATAACCCAACAAGGCGGAAATCAATATAATTCATCGCTACTGACTGGTGCAGCCGCTTTTTGTTGGTCTATATGGCTATAAAGAAATGACATAATTTTTTATAAATCTCAGCCTAAAACATTTTTACAAGTTCTATTCAGGGGACACATTGGCTACGCTTCTGGGCACAATTACAGCGTCAGCATGAGAAAAAAAAAACTGCATTGTACATGCCTGTCGCGAGCTGGAGTCTATAGTGATGAGTTTTTTTTTTTTTTGTGCTTCTCATGGATGGCCCTTTACCGTTAGACTTGAGTTTTAATCTTTTTTCTAGTCTTCTCAGTTATGTGAGACTGTTTTAAGTGGTGAACTTTGTAATAATTGGGGTCTAATTCCTCCTTTGAGAGGATGAAGCCGGATGTTTTTCCATTATCTAAAAAAATGCAAGTGTAGTGGAAGTGGAACACGAAAATGATATCCATGTTCCAATTATGTAAGGCTATCACGCTGTTTTTCAAACCTGCCATTGACGTGCTTTGTGGTATCCAAGTCACTGTTATTTTCTAAAGGAAGCAGCAACAGTTAGGCAATGCGGATAGCTTAGTCTACATTCTAAATTATAAAATATTTTGTCTTTTTAGATATATTGCTTTTCTAATGTATCTAGAGTGCATAGCAACACCTAAGTATTTAAAAAAGCCAAAACGTCTTATAATTTCGAATGGAGATGGTATAATCCATGTGAGCAAACAAATTAGATGTTCCTCGACGCACAATGATTCCGAGTATTACCCTTACCTCGACCGTTAGCGAATGTGAACAACGACGGCAACTAGTGAGTGTGAGGTTGATTGCTGACAAATACAACAGTGCGGAGGGAACAATAGACAGTGTTGTACAGCGGCAGCGAGAGCAACAACAACACCATCATTACGAAAAGATTAACCAAACAATTGACAACAGTGCGATAGGTTCTTTTCAAAGTACATACCTCCTTTTCTAAATCCAAACTTCCACCATGACAAAGCCTCCTTTGAAATGCTGAGTTTTTTTTTCTTTCTAATCGTGTGGAGAATGGGGATTCGGTACTGATTATTGTGCGATTAATTCCTGTATTCCGAGGGAGACAGGGAATTACAAAGTCATCACCCACTACACTGTCACATAAAGGAAGAATTTTCTCATGTACAAAAAAATTTGAGCACTGCAAAATCTTTAATTGATACTATAAGCTAGCAGTTCATTGATACCACGGAATCTGCTATGGTGACAGATACGTGCACTACCACTGCCAGTGACTGATGATATGACTGTCTTTGTGGTTGCCTAAAGAGAGGATAATTAATCATCGGCGCTCTCTGGACGTAGAACTCAGAGCTGCTACAGCCTGTTCGGTTGGCTGGTTCGTATCGTTGCTGATTCGTGAAAAAGTACTGCTGACTGGTTTGTGTAGGAAAAAAATACTGTTCCAGCTGGAAATTTACGATTATTTACGACAAGCCACGGCCAAACGAACATGCTGGGGCAACAAGATCCAACTTCGATCGGTTCGGTTGTAGTGTAGATGAGAATTTACTGGTGAATTAATTTCCAGCTGCACCAAGGGTAATTTAGTCAACCTTTGTTACATCCCGTTAGTTGGTTTGGGGTCTACCATCAAGGCGCTCTCTCTCTCTCTCTCTCTCTCTCTGAGTATTCAGAGCCTATTCCAGTAAGAAACAAAAAAGCACTGGCTGTTCTTTTTTTTTCCTAGTCGAGTAGTATGGTTCAGCAACCAAGGTAACGCAAAATTTCAGACATGCGTTGGCTTCCTGATCTTGTGTCTGGTACTGCCGGACACATCTTAATCGCGGTGACCTGGCCTAGGGCTTGGGATGGCACGCTAGCTGAGTCTGAGGATGCTTCCTTTTCTTGCTTCGTACAAGGGATGAGACAAAGAGAAACAAAGCCCACGATGCACCAAAGATTTCCTTGTCCCATATGTTTACCCTTTTGCAAGCTTTAGAAAATTACCCATGCAATCTGCATAGTAATCAAAGCTCTAATCTTTGTTCAGGTACTCCCTCCTCTCACTTTTAGGCTACTTTTGGTTATATAAATATTAAATTAGTGAGTATTGATCAAGTGTTAGTAAAATTATATGCACATTTGGTGTACAAAGTTGTAGCAACTGATACTATATTGTAATAGGAATTAAAGTCCAAAATTTATTCTTGAAGTCTTTTTTCATATGAAAACAAGCCTAACATAAGTGCACACTAAAATGTTTTTTTTGTTAAGATCTACTCTCATCCTAAATATAAATCTACTAGGATAACAATATGGTTTTCCAATATAAAATTTTAAAGAAGTACATATATAAAGATTGTTCCAAATCAAACTAGTTATATATTATGAAAGGTTCTTTTTTAAATGGATGCAGTCAAATTGTTAGTCATTCGTTGTGTCTTGGGAATCTGATCAATAATAATAAATAATAATAATAAACAGTTAGATCCAGCTTGCTAATACTTACTTCATCCTAAAATATAAGGGATCTCAATTTGTCCTACATCAAACAATGCTAAGTTTAACCAAGTATATATAGGAAAAAAGAATAGTATTTATGACATCAAATTAGCATCGTTGGACTACTACAATGGGAGTAACAGTGCCTCTGTTATATAGAGGTGGATGTTTGTCTAGGGGCCTGGTCATTCATATAGGCGGCACATAAAAGTACCTGTCTCCGTTAAACAGGAGGTCTATCTCCTAAAATCAAACACCCTGTTCCGCTGGTGGAAAAGCCGGCTGATTTCAGCTAATTCAATAGTGTTCTGTGAGAGAGAATAAGCTAAAACAAGCTGAGACTAATCTTTTGTTAGTAGTGCTAGGTACATTATGAAATATATTTTCATAATCTACACCTTTGATGTGATGATGTTAATACTTTTGTTTATAAATCCAATGAAACTTAGCATAGTTTATAAGTTAAGACAAACTCGGATCCTTCATATTTCAAGACAGAGGAGTAACAACCAAGAATAAGAAAGAGACAATCAAAACAGACATATGCTAAGTTCTAGCAAAAATTAGCAATGTAGAGATTGCTTTGCTAAAACTTAGCATGCTAATTTTAATGGACCCAAACAAGGCTACTACTTGCCATATTCCCTACTATTTGATGTTACCCGTAACAACAGGGCGTCAGTTGAACGTCAACAATGATGGCACCAGTGAAGTTGATTGCTTGCAGTATGCGAGGATGTAAAAGAGTTGGTGCACGCGTATGGACCACTGTAAATGTGGATTCGCAAACAGTCTCCTTAAAACAACCTACTCTATAGGCTGGTTTATGGACCAACAATGTACTTGCATCCTTATTAAGTACTTGATCGAGTAGGCAAAGGATAAATAGGCAGCCTAGTTAGTGCTGGATATCAAACCAGCTTGACTCGTACGAGATTGAAATTAAAAAACAAAGTTTGTTAATCTTCAATCCAAGCAAATGGCAGCATAAATCCATGTCTAGGCTCACCGTTGCCAGCGCAAGGAGCGTCGCCCGTGTGCTGGCGCCAGAGATCGTCCTGTTTTTTTTTTTTTTAAGAGAGAGAGATCGTCCAGGTGGGAGACAAACAAACGGAGTCACCGAGTCGGGGACTCAGGCCGACTGAAATTGGACTGTGGCGCTAGACCAAGTGGAGTTGGGCTCCCGGCCTGCTGATTGCCCTGGCTCGTTCGGCCCGCCAGCTAGTTGTCTCTTAACAGCTAAGGCCTTGTTTAGTTCCACCCCAACTTCCAAAAAGTTACTACAGTATCTGTCACATCGAATGTTTACGGCCTGTGCATGGAGCATTAAATGTAGACGAAAAGAAAAACTAATTGCACAGTTTGGTGGGAAATTGCGAGACGAACGTTTTAAGCCTAATTAGTCCATTTTTGAACACTATTTACCAAATAAAAACGAACGTGCTACAGTAGCCCCAAAATCCAAATTCCTCCAACTAAACAAGGCCTAAATAAAACTTCTAACTTGGCTTGTTCAGAAAATACAACGAGCCGAGCTGAGCTAGCCAGCGGATTCCTGATACAGCGGAATCTGTTATGCTAACAAAGTAACAAGCATGCTAATATCTACTGTGTAAGAGCACGACCTAAAATTACGCATTGCAATTATCTGTCAGACCCCACCTATTTTCTCGTCATGTTCGCCTGCACGGTTGCAGCTGCAGCCTGTGTGAATGCCTTCTTCTGCAGAGGCTGGAAGGTTGCTCCTCACATAGTCACATCACTTCTTTGCCTGCCTTCTCGCTGCTCCAAGCAACAGGACCTTGCCCACCAGTCCGGTGTTGAGCACACAAACCGCAGCCACCGCACCACCAACCACCACCCACTTCCAGTCGAAACCATGCTGAACTGCTTGGGACCTGTCATCCTCGTCACTGGTTTCATCTGTGACAGAGAGGTCATGATCCAGCGGACCATTTGAATCCGTGATGGATATCTTGGTGGTCACTCGAGCCATGATGGTGCTGTGTGACAGGGTGTTTTCTGTGCCTCTCATTTGCTGATACGCTCTGAATCCAGACTGAAGTTTCTTCACAGCACCCCACATGCCGTGACGGACAGCAACCCTCGCAACATCTTTTGGTATGCCCATGTCCTCATAGTGAACCAAAGTTACTTCACACGCAGATTGCTGACCCACATGTTTAGGCGACTGAACTGCATTTCACACACAAACAATATGATTATAGCGTCAAAGGTCTAAGCATTTGTGTCCATGCCTGACTGCAAACCTTTCATGTTTAGAAAAAACACAGCTCAAGACACCACAATGATACTAAGAAAAAGAGTTACCAGCTCTAATACGCCAACTTGAGAAGTACAGCTCCACACGCCTCGGTTTTTCTTTCTTGGGCAATGATGGATATGGAACAGCCTGCCAAATGGAGGTTGCTGAGCGCTCAGATATATGCACAACTTACGTAGGATGTAGGCAAACACTTTCTACAGACAGCAATATTAATGTATTGAAATCCCTGTGAAACTTATCCATATTTCGCAAACATGCCAGACAAGGCAGCATGTTGCTCTAAACCTGAGTTTGATTTCTCAGCAAGATGTGTGTGAGAGTTTAACAATAGTAGCTAGAAAAAATGTTTGCAGTATGTTGGTTCAATCTTTACTCTCATCAGTTAAATCCATCTTCAAATACTAAGATGTGCTTCAATCAGCTAATATCAATAGTAAATGACCCAGTGTAATGTTCTCTTCATGTGATACAAGTCCATAGAAACATAGCTATTAATCTAGGAGTATGTTCATCTCCTCCTAGACCTAGAAACCTCATAACCTGATATCCCATAAAACTTAAAGATGCTGATGAGTATGTTCATCTCCTCCTAGACCTAGAAACCTCATAACCTGATATCCCATGAAACTTAAAAGATGCTGATGAAATTATGCAAGCAGTTCAATTTTAAAAGACACCGATAGGTAACTTCAACACATCATGCAGGCAGATAATAAAACGGTTTACTATCTGAGTAGTCGATACTTTTATGTTGCTGTTTTGTGGATGGCAAAATAACCTTGAAAATTATCACTCTTTTGGAAAACAAGCATTTATATTAGTCCAGGTCAATTACAACCCCGCTTCTGAAAAATTTCTGCAGACTAAGTTCAAACAGCAGAGAAGTGCGAAACAAGAATGCTATATTAAATAAAAAGTAAGCAACAGCTTGGAGAAAAAAAGGGGTAGAAAAGGAACATAAATTTCAGTAGGTACAAGGCCAAAAGTAAAGCGTAACCATTGAGCAGGAAAATGGAAAGGGGACAAAATGTTTCATCTTCGTCAGGTATAAAATTATATGAATCTTTTTTTGCAGATAATGGAGGGAGCATAACATTATAAGAGTAAAAGTATCTGTCAATAAAATACTATGTACACATACCTTTGTAACACAATAGTAAGTCTTCCCGGATTCCCATATGCGTCCTCCAAAGATGTATTCACGGTCACTGCAAAAGAATGGGAACTGGAAAACAAATAACATGTTGGAATGGAGAGTTTAACTTGAAGATACACACGGAACAACAGAAGATGGACACTTTTTTATCCAGTGGACAATTGTTGCTCCATTCTGAGGGAACTCATCCAAAGTTATGGAGTATGCAAGCATGGGATCCCACTTGAGACGAAAATCACCATCCCAGAAGAAATCTCTAACCAGTTCAGGAGTAGCATCCTCAAAAATAGTGCGGCTACAGTACATTATAGGTCCCTCCTAATAAATACATTTAAGATAAACTCAGGACACGTATACAAAGATATTATGGTAAAACATTTAGTTGTGATACAAAACTTACTGCAATTTTCTACTTGTTCATGCCAATTTATGTAGATTAATTAACAAAAAAAAGGTAATCAAACAATAGAGTCTCAGGATTCCTGTTTCAGTTGAAAAGGATAATATTACCACCTCTCATTTCTATTTCTTAGTCTGTTTAATTTCAGATTATGTAGATTCAGTAAAGAAAATGCTAGAATCTAACAAAGAGTACAGTAAACACTTCAACGGACACATCGTGTGTAATCCACTGGCCAACGAAATGATAGTATACCACCATGAGGGGAACTGACAAGAATGGACTTTCAAAAATCAAAATTCTAGTCCTTTGCCATTTTAATTTAACACCCAGAATTGCATTCAGACATTAATATGTTATACACCACCTCTCAATCGTGGTAGCAGTACCATTTATAATATCCTATATGATACGGCGTTGCCGCCGTGGAGTACGCAGAGGAGATTGGAGGAGTAGGCTGGACTGAGAATTGGAACGGAGGGGATAGCGAGGCAAAGGTGCAGTGGTATAATTCCTCCTGATTTATTGCTTTCTAAAACAGATAGAGGCGCCTCAGCCACTAGTGGCGCGCCTGGCTTTGCGCCGATACTGTCTGCCTATGAAGGAGTCCACAACATTTCCCTCCTCCCCAACAAACAGCTCGTCCTCGAGCTGAAATGTAGGATAGCGCTCCTTGAAATCGGCGATAGGCTCCCAGGTAGCATCAGCGGCAGGAAGTCCCTCCCATTGCACCAGGAGTTCCCAGCGGCCGCGGTTGAGACGAGCCCGAACCACTTTAGTCGGGGTTGGAACCACACGGCCCCTGAAGATGGCAGGCAGAGGCATGGGTGCGGCTGGAGGAACTCCCACGAATTTCTTCAGCAGAGCCACATGAAAGACATCATGGATGCGGGCCTTCGGGGGTAGCTGCAGGCGGTAAGCAACCGCGCCCAGTCGCTCGACCACCTGATATGGACCAAAATAGCGGGCCGCAAGCTTGGAAGGAGATGCCGCTGTAATTCCCACCGCAGTGCGCTGATGAAGGCGGAGCAGAACCCATTCGCCAACAGCAAACTCCACATCGCGACGCTTCTTGTTGTGGTGCTCCCGCATGGTGTCCTGAGCAAGGATGAGGCGCTCCCTGATCTCGGTCAAGAACGTGTCACGGTCCTGGAGCTGGCGACCCACAGCCGCGACACGAGCTGTTCCTGGAGTGTAGGACATCAAAGTTGGTGGTGCCCGGCCATAGACCACCTCAAACGGCGTGGACCGAAGGGCGGACTGGTAGGAGGTGTTGAAGCAGAATTCCGCCCAGGGCAGCCACTGAAGCCACGAGCGAGGACGATCCCCCGCTAAGCACCGCAGGTACATGACGATGATCCGGTTAGTGACCTCTGATTGGCCATCCGTCTGAGGATGGAAGGCCGAGCTGCGCAGGAGCTTGACACCAGCCAACTTGAACAATTCCTCCCAGAAGTGGCTGGTGAAGACCGTGTCACGGTCACTAACGATTGAGCACGGGAAGCCGTACAGCCGGACGATGTTGTCGAAGAAAGCCCGGGCAACGGACTGTGCAGAGTACGGATGGCTCAAGGCGACGAAATGAGCCATCTTGGAGAAGCGATCAACAATGGTCAAGATGACCGACTTGCCGCCAACCCTTGGGAAGCCTTCGACGAAGTCCATTGCGATGTCGCTCCAGATAGAGGTGGGCACGGGAAGGGGCTGCAGCAGACCAGCCGGATGGAGATGCTCCGTCTTGTTGCGCTGACAGACGGGGCAGCCCCGGACGAAGTTCCGGACCATCTGATGGAGCCGGCTGTGGTAGAAGGAGGCACGCAGACGGTGGAGAGTCTTTTGTGCACCTTCATGTCCAGCCTCATGGGCATTACGAAGGAGTTGTGGCCACAGGCTGGAGCCCTCTGGAACGAAGACACGGCTGTTGTACAGCAGCAGCCCGTCCACCAGCTGCCACCCTTCCGGCGCTGTGCCAGCAGCCAGCTGGTGGCACAAGTCTTTAGCCGCAGCGTCCTCCCGCAGTTCCTGCCGCAGGGTGTCATAGTCGGTGAAGAGCGGTCCGGACAGGGTCAGCAGCGCCGCCCCCTCGTCACGGCGGGACAACGCGTCGGCGACGGTGTTGAGCCTCCCTGCGCGGTATTCGACCGTGAGGTCGTACCCGAACAGCTTGGAGACCCATGTATGCTGAGGAATCGTCGTCAGGCGCTGGTCGAGGAGGAACTTGAGGCTCCAGTGGTCAGTGCGGACGGTGAACGCGCGACCCCAGAGGTAAGGCCGCCAATGACGGACTGCCTTGACCAGCCCTATGAGTTCACGTTCATAGGCTGGTAGCTTGGCATGATGAGGAGCAACCGGGCGGCTGAAGAAGGCGATGGCACCGTCTCCTTGGTGCAGCACAGCGCCAAAGCTAGCACCTGACGCATCGCAGTCCACCACGAACCGCTTGGTGAAGTCGGGCAGCTGAAGGAGGGGTGCCGTGACCAGCGCCGACTTGAGAGTGAGGAAGGCCGCCTCAGCCTCAGCTGTCCAGGTGAAGGCCTCGCGCTTGAGGAGGGCGGTCAGCGGTGCTGCCACACCGCCGTACCCGGCGATGAACTTCCGGTAGTAACCGGTAAGGCCGAGAAACCCGCGCAGTGCTCGAACCGAGCGGGGTGTTGGCCATGCCTCCACCGCAGCAACCTTGTCAGTATCCATGGCGACTCCCTCGGCGTTGATAATGTGACCGAGGTAGGCCACTGAAGGCTCGCCGAAGGAGCATTTAGAGCGCTTGGCGTAGAGATGATGGTCACGCAGCTGCTGCAGCGCAAGCTTGACATGTTGTAAGTGCTCAGCCCATGAGTGGCTGTAGATCAAAATATCATCAAAAAATACAAGCACAAAGCGGCGGATATATGGCTTCAAGATGTCATTCATGAGTGCTTGAAAAGTAGCAGGCGCGTTGGTGAGGCCGAAGGGCATGACGAGGAACTCAAAATGCCCACGGTGTGTCCGGAAGGCTGTCTTGGCGATGTCATCCGGATGCATGCGCACCTGGTGGTACCCGCTGCGAAGGTCGATCTTGGTGAAGAAGCGGGCACCCTTCAGCTCATCCAGGAGCTCATCGACCACCGGGATCGGGTACTTGTCCTTGACGGTGGCGTCGTTGAGGGCTCGGTAGTCGACGCAGAAACGCCAAGTGTCGTCGTGCTTGCGGACCAGAAGCACCGGGGAGGAGAATGGTGAAGTCGACTCCCTGATGATCCCTTGGCCGAGCATGTCCTCGCACTGCCGTTCGATCTCATCCTTCAAGAGCTGCGGGTATCGATACGGCCGCACCGCCACCGGTGGAGTGTTGGGCAAGAGGTGGATCCTGTGGTCATGGCGGCGCTGCGGGGGCAGACCACGAGGCTCCTCGAAGATGTCATTGTAGGACTGGAGGAGGTCCTCCAGGACAGCACGGGGATCAGCTATGGCGCGAGCGGCCAATCCCCGGCTGTGGACACCGGTCCAGTGGTGGGAGCGACCGTTGTACCAGAAGGACATCGCGAGGGCGTTGAAGTCCCAAACGATGGGTCCCAGCGTCCGGAGCCACTGGACGCCAAGGACCAGGTCGAAGCCGCCCAAGTCGAGGGCGAAGCAGTCGATGGAGAACGCCTCGCCGCTGATGGTGACCGGAGTAGCCAGGCAGACGCCGGGGCTGCGTACTCGATCACCATTGGCCACCATGACGTTGAGGCCAGCTCTCGGCGTGACGGTGAGTCCCAGGCGCTGTGCAAGCGCGGAGTGGATGAACGTGTGCGTGGAGCCCGTGTCCACCAGCGCCCGCAGCTGTGCCCCGCCCACTGTGACCTGCAACAACATTGATTCCGCGGCCTTGAGGCCAGTCAGGGCGTGGAGAGAGATCTCCAGGTCGTTGATGTCGCTGAGGGGGGTCTTCGTCGTCATCCGCCAAGTCCATGAGGAAGACGCCCTTGGCGGCGCACTGGTGCTCCTTGCTATAGGGTTCCGGGCAGAAGTAGCACTGCCCGTTTCGGCGTTTCTCCTGCATCTCCGCCGGTGTAAGACGGCGGAAGCGTGACCGAGGGCCCTCCGGCTTGCCCTCTGGCGGAGGGCCACCCGGGGCGACGTTGGAGGAGGCCGACGCGATCGTGCGGCGGCCGGAGCCCTTCGGTGCCGTCGAACTGTTGACAGCAGAGGACTCCACGTGACGCTGCTCAAACGCCCGCGCGAGGCTCATGGCCTTCTGGAGGTCGACGGGGTACTGCATCTCGACGTCGTGCGCGAGCGGTTGACCCAACCCTCCAGTGTAAAGGTCGATCACCGTCCACGGGGCGAGGTCGGTGCAGCGCGCGAGCAGGGCCTGGAACTGGCGCGAGTATGCCTCCACAGTACCCGTGCGGACCAGCGCCTTGATCTCAGCCATCGAATTGGTGCGGATTGGTGGCCCGAAGCGGAGGTTGACGAAGTCGACGAAGCGTGGCCACGGCACCAAGCCGAAGTCACGCTCCATCTGGTAGTACCAGTCCGCCGCGGTGCCGTTGAGGTACAACGATGCCATCCACACCTTCTCATCTTCGGGAACCTGATGGCCACGGAAGAAGTTGTCGCATTTGTTGAGCCAGGTCAGCGGATCAGACTCACCGTCGAAGGTGGGGAATGGAATTTTGGGCGGACGGTGAGGTTCGCGGTGACGGTCGATGAAACGGTCGTAGTCCCGATCGTAGTCGCGCCCGCCGCGTCCATAACCGCGGCCCGCGCGTCCTGACTCGCGGCCGCCGCCGCCGAATCGACCGAAGCCGCGGAAATCGCGCTCGTCGTAGGCGCGGTTGTCGGTGTAGCGGCGTCCGGCTCGATCGTCGTACCCGCGGTCCTCGGAGTACCCGCGCCCGCCGCGGTCTGCATACCCGCGGTCGCCAGGGCCGTCGGAAAAACGGCCGCCGCGGCCGCCGAAGTCGTGTGCGTCCCGGTCATCGAAGCCGCGCCCACCTCGGCCGTAGAAGTCGTGGTCGAAGGTGCGGCCGCTCGGACCGAAGGGGTCGCAATCGCGGAGGGCGCGCTCGCGGAAGTCCGCCCAGGCGCGGTCACGGTGGAGCTCCTGGTCCGTGTCGTCCGCGTCGGCATCCTCCCCGTCGACGCCCTTCCCAGAAGCAGCGGCTTTGCCGCCCTCCATGCGCGCAAGACGGGAGTCATGGGAGTTGAGTCGATTGGTGATGGTGGTGAGTTGACCCAAGATGCGATCCAGCTTCTCGTCCATGGCCGCAGGAACAGAGGAGGTGCCGGACGGAGAGGTCGATGCACCGTAGATGGTCTCCGATACCAAATTGATACGGCGTTGCCGCCGTGGAGTACGCAGAGGAGATTGGAGGAGTAGGCTGGACTGAGAATTGGAACGGAGGGGATAGCGAGGCAAAGGTGCAGTGGGGATGTCGCCGGCGGCAGCGGCAGAAGCGCGCGCAGCCACCGTCGAAGAGGAACCCCACCTGCACGGTAGAGTTCTATTCTTCTTCGATGCCAATTGCATTATTCCTCAGCGACCTTTATAGTTCAGGTGCTTCCCTAACAAACCTTCCCTAACAAACCAAGACCCCGATCCTATAATTCCTCCTGATTTATTGCTTTCTAAAACAGATAGAGGCGCCTCAGCCACTAGTGGCGCGCCTGGCCTTGCGCCGATACTGTCTGCCTATGAAGGAGTCCACAACATATATTATTAGCATTTAATTCTCTTTTCACAATCCACTGGAAAGACTAACCTCAGGTTCACGCCACCAGGCCTTGTAGGTCATGTTGGAGGTTGTACGCTCCATCAAATTCTGCCAAGCCGTATCCCAGCTTTCCTTGTTATCTAAAAGTTGCAGCAGATGTTCTAGGTCCTTCTCAGTGACAGTATCATGCTTGCCCTCAAAAATTGTCCTGCCGGTCAGAAATATTGAACTAAGTTTCACTGCAGAAAGAATATAGGAAAATTGTGGTGCACTCTTGTGTCTAAAAGATTAATAGGCCCTGTTCGCTTCGCTGAAAAGCCATGGCTGAAAGTACTGTTTGCTGATTTGTTGTAAGAGAAAAACCATGTTCCTTCGCTGAAACAGTACGGCTCGTAAGACGAGCGAACAGGGCCTAAGTGGTGCATCTACTGCCACAAGTTCCTAACGTCACGGCTCGTAAGACGAGCGAACAGGGCCTAAGTGGTGCATCTACTGCCACAAGTTCCTAACGTCACTCTATGTCACCAATTCAAAACACAAACGCGCAAACCCTATGGACATGTGTCAGTTCATCAAGTCAGCTGAAATAGAGTAATTTTCATGAGTCGGGGAAAAAAAAATCAAATCTCCTAAACCGCCTTCAGCACAAGGACAGGGTCACCCCTGATGAATCTCAAGATCACCAATTCAATTCCGAACTGAAAGACACCTAGTCTCCAAGAGAGACACTTTGGCAAGACTGACAGGCGCTGCATTTCTGCCACCTACCCCGGCCAACCCCGCCAGCCACAACAGAAAATAGATTGAACCCCTAGACGCAGACGCTGACCTGCCGTCGGCGCAACCTCCGCCGTCCGGGGCCGCGGAGGCACGATCCTCGTGGGAGGCCTTGTCCTGGTGCTTGCCTCTGTGGCGGCGGCGGCAGAATGCGGAGGAGAGGAGCCTGGGCGCGACGGAGCAGGCGGAGAGCGCGGTGAAGGCGAGCCAGAGCCTCCGGGCCCCGAGGCCCGGCGGCACCCAGATCCAGAGGATGCGGAGGCGGCTGCGGAGGCCGAGGAAGAGCAGCCCCGTCCAGCGCGGGCGCCAGGACCAGCCGACGACGAGACCGATCATGATGGCGGCCCAGATCGGCACCGCGCAGAGCAGCACGTCGACGGCCATCTCCGCCAACGCGGGGCGCCGCAGCAGCAGCGCCACCGCCTCCTCGCACCACCCCGCCATTGCTGCTGCGAGGGCTGGAACCTGGAAGCTTCCGCGCCCCCTGATCCTTTCTCCAATCTCCAGAGGAGGCAGACGAGCTGGGAGGGGGGAGTTGATTTTGGAGGAGGTTCTCTCCTGCCTGCGCCCGCGTGTGACGTGTCAAAAGCGGCGGAAGAGGACAGTTGGCAGGCGGACCCACGTGTCGGTGGCACCGCGCGTCCAGCCGTGTTTTTCTTTATCCCCTATGGCTCCTTTGGACGTAGGGTCTCCAAAACCACGTGGATTTGAGTCGTCTAGGGAATTCTCCACTGCACCTGCCCCCCGGGAGACGGAATTCCCATGGGGAAAAATTATCGGCCACCATTTGAGAACCAACGGATACAAATCCTGGCCAGGCAAACGATATTCAAAAATCAGAAAAAAATGAAGATTTCAAAAATGCGATTGAAAAATTGAAAATCAGTGCCATGGATAATTTTTCAATAGTATGATACACGAATTGGATAAAAGAAGATCAATTACACTAATTCAAAGCACACATTATTCATCTCATAAGGTAAACAAACAGATGAACTTCGATCTTACACAAGAGTCCACAGGTTTATGACAAAAGTGCATATTACATTATTCTTACTGCATAATCAGAGAGAATTAACAACTGTCTCGGCATGACTGCACTACAATCTATCCCTCACAACTAGCATCAACAAGCTAGAGCATATAGAATCAGCCCTGCAATTGGATGGAGAAAAATCACTATTAGTCGATGCAATGTAATATTTATAAAATAGTGCAATGTAAACCTAGACTGAAGCTAATTTAGATGCTCGTTTTTATTGGCAAGTTTCATGCCTCGAGAACAAGGATTTGCAAAGGATAACTTTTTTATCATATAGTCAAAAGTATCATTCTTCTACATGCACACTAGATTAGAAACTTTGCTTGTACAACCAAATTAATGAAAAGCTTCCTGCTTTACAGAATACTATAAAATTAGGCATTTGGGTTTTCAGTTTTAGTCAAAGGCACTATAAAACTCACAGAAACTCTAACAGTCAATTGCAGCACTAGGCACTAGCAGAAGATCAGATTTCATAAATAAATTCTACAAGACCATGTACTTCTCAGAGTACCGTAAACTTCTTACCAAGGTGTAGTACTAGTAAGGTAGGTAGTCACAAGAACAGTAAACTCACCTTTGGAGCTATCTCACCCTTAATCCACAATAGGCGAACTCTCGGGTTTGTGAAGTTGATAAAAATTTCTCTGTTCACCACACACTTCATGACGCTTATTGCTTGCGCCTTCTCTTCATCTGAGAGCTCTTCCATGGATTCCAGAAGATCCATACACTTCTTGATAGAATAGTCACATTTACTTGTTTCATCTAGTGATTCCACAAAAGTTTTGCTTTGCTTTATCTTGTGGTCCAAATAGCCTTGTAGAACTTCAGCAATGCTTCTCTTTTTCCCACTTCCCGATCCCTTTTGTCCCGAACAAGCAGAGGAAGCTGGTTCTGCTCCAGTGAGGTCTATAGGTTCACTTGATGCCCTATGATCATCCATACTTGCAGAGAAAGGGTTCATGCTGCTATCTGGAGCATCTATGTCAGTGGCGTTGACATGTTGAGTGGAAGACGGTGGGTGCAACTCAAGTGGCTCTGTTGATGTCAAATTTAATTCACCTGTTGCAATGCTTCTTGTTTCATGTGGATAAATAAACTCAAGTCACATGAATGTCCCAAAAATATTAGTAGAAAAGGATAGTAGTAGCAGGAAAGCTACTACTATACAGAACACATATTGAAATAAAAAGTTTATTTCAATAGTTCAAAAAAACTATCTGCAGGACAGTTGCACAGCTGCAGTAGTCTAACAAAAAGCTATCTTAAAACACATGCTAGTAGCTCAAAAATCTAAATACTGAACACTATTGTAGGACAGGTAAAAAAGCTATCTGCATTAGTAGCTGAATAAAAAGTTTACCTTCATATACTTTCTCACACTCGTGATACAAAGGAAATGCTTTTGCTTGAAACTTCTTAAGCCTTGAATGATCCTGGCAAATGCAAACTAAAGTTAGCAGCATAGTAACAAGCTAAATTATCTAGCAAGTGAAATGATCTTACAACATACATCAATAAGTTTCTTCCATTTGTCTGGTAAAGCATTGATCATGCACAAAGAATCATTCCAGCCAACCCCACTTATCTTAATCCCTGCCCCGAATGGCCTTGTAGTTTCCTTTAATGTCCTTCTCCTTGTCTTGAATCCGTGCCTTCAAAAATCAAGCGGATGGAAACTTCTTATTGAAATGCTTTATGATACTTCTCCATCCTTTAGGTGACCAACCATTTTGGCCCTTAAACCTTTCATGATTGTATTCTTGAAGTACATCAAGAAGTCCTTTCTCATAATTAAAGCTTCATGATGCTCTTGAGCTTTGTCCTTTAGTCATAGCTAGAGTTTACAAAAAATAACATTCAAACACAACTGTAATAGTTTGGCGACATATAACATAACTCACATAGATAGGAAGTCATAAACATAAATATCTTATACAATAGCATATTGGCATGTTCAACATTTATTACATAACACACTACAAAATAATCTTCATGCTCTACGACTTGACTGCTACTTCCTAAGCACGATTTTGATTGTAGCGTTCCCACATTTGCATGGCAATCTGATCTCTTAGCATGTTTGCAGCATGGTCTTGTAAATTCAACGACTGCACATCATTTTGATGATTATCATCTCCTCGTGGCAGATCAACATGATCAGATTCTGGTATATAAGTAGGTTGGTGATCTAGCCAATTCTCGTCACCATTTAGACATCTAATTATGTTATGAAATACAACGACTGCTGTTGGAATTTTTATTTGAGATTCTATGGGATGATGTGTTCCCACTTTTAGAATTTGAAACCTTTTCTTAAGAATCCCAATAGCCCTCTTAATATGGTTTCTAAGAAGTGCATGACGATGATTGAAAAGCTCTTTGTGATCAGCATATTCTCTTCTTCGAGATGAGCATCGCCGAAACTCAGCAATGTGATATCTAACTCCTCGATAAGGCGCAAGGAATTGTGGTGCATTTGCATACCCACCATCCACAAGATAAAACTTTCCCTTAAGAACTTGGAAACCCTTGGAAATAGCTGATCGAAGAACTCTAGCATCTGAAGCAGACCCTTCCCACCCACAAGAGATAAATGTGAAGTTCAAGTTGAAGTCACATGCTACCATGACATTCTGAGATAGTGTGCCTTTCCTATTCCTATATGGGAGGGCTTTCTCTTCTGCAATCATGATAGGCACATGTGTGCCATCGATAGTACCAATACAATTCTGTAAAAAAATGAAACTTAAAAGCAGAGCAAAATGTTGAAGAGACAGTAAGGTCTAATGTTATGCCTCACCTGAAAAAAGGGCCAAAATCTAGGATCCATAGAGATCTTGGGGTGAGTTTGGTTGGAAGTAGGAAGCTTCAGAAATCTATAGGTGGGAGTGGGAATGATATTGAAAATTGCCCTTATGTGCCTGTGGATAGTTTCACCACTATGCTGAAATGCTTTCTTCAGTCTATCATTGCTAGCATTGTGTGAAATCATATACATAAACATGCCTAGCTGCTTCTCAACGGTAACACCTCGTGTGTCACGCAATAGACCCTCACACCTAAGATAGTTACATGTCTCCTTAAATATTCATGTCTCCATACGAAACTCAAATTTACACCAATTCTCGTGCCCCTCCAGAACTTCCTTCACCTTCTTAGCACCAGTATACTCGGAGGTATACTCTAGCCTCTTCTCTTCATTCAGCCATTCAAGTATTGCAGGAACAATTCATCATCATCATCTTCTTCCATCTGTATGAATTTTCTAATTTTCTCCTTCCTAGAGCCCATTATCTAGAAGTTGCAAATAGAAACGAGCTAAGATATTAGCTTACTTATGTATTTATAATAAAGTACATGTTAGTACTTTATTTTTCTCTCTGAATCGAACAAGACCACAGGTAGCAGTATTAATTCTGCAAGCATGGGTGAATTAATAACAGAGGTATGTCCACATTGAAAGCATCTAGGCCCCTAGTTGGATTTCGGTGATTAATGTCAATACAAGATTACTATGACTAACGTGTGTTTTGCAGAGACAATTAAGTTAGGTCATGGTAATAGAGATCGATTGGGCAATCGAGGTTGTCATGCCCCTATGATGGAAATCATTTCGGTTTTCAAAGGTTGGACGACAAGGTTAAGGATAACTAGTTCTAAGTGTCAATTGGAGTTGGAGAGACACTTAGAGTAGTTTAGGACTTTGTTTTTTCCTTTGGCCGTATTATGAAGAGGGGTATGAACAGGTAGCTTGACCTAGTTAAGTCTAGTGAGTTAGGTGTGGTGCACACTTGTTAAAACTAGCTCTAGGTAGCTCCTATAAATGCCTAAGATCTTTTGGAGCAAACTTCATTCACATATGTTCGAAAGTTGGAAGTGAATGGAGGGTCAAACACTGACCGGACGCTGGCTCCGGTGCGACCGGACGCTGGCCATAGGGTCCGGTCAGTTCATTTGACCAAGGGGATCAAGTCTGGTGTGACCGGACGCTGGGAGGTCATGTGACCGGACGCTGAGGGCCAGCGTCCGGTCGACTCCAGTAAGGGTCCAGACTTGGAAAAGAGTGACCGGACCCGTCTGGTCAGTGTGACCGGACCCTGTGTATCCAGTGTCCGGTCGTTTACAGTAAGCATCTAAGAGCGACCGGACGCGTCCGGTCAGTACTGACCGGACCCTAACAGCGTCCGGTCATCACTTGAAAACTGGTTTGCGGGTTGAACTGACCGGAGCGTCTGGTCATCACGACCGGAGCGTCCGGTCATCCCGCAGAAGCTCATAACGGTTCGTTTTTCAGGCTGGCTTATAAATAGAAGCTCCACTCATGAGTGGAGCATCTTTTGCTCATTCCAACAGCTGAGAAACACGTTTGTGAGTGCCAAGAAGAGCAAGGTCCTAGTGAGGTGTTTGTGATTTAAGAATCCAAGAGAGTAGCCTCACTAGCAAATCAAGAGTAGCAAAGTGTGCATCCATCTTCTCATTAGGCTTCGCGTGGTCAAGTGAGAGTTCGTGCTTGTTACTCTTAGTGATCGCCATCACCTAGACGGCTTGGTGGTGATTGGGAGTTTGGTGTTCACCCGGCGGAGCTTGTGGGTGACCCAACTCAAGTTGTGAGCGGCTTTGGGTGATTCGCCGCGACGGAGTGTCGAAGAATCAACCCGTAGAGAGCACTTGATCCTTGCGCGGATCAAGGGGGAGCTACACCCTTGCGCGGGTGCTCCAACGAGGACTAGTGGGGAGTGGCGACTCTCCGATACCTCGGCAAAACATCGCCGCGTTCTTTTCTCTCTCTACTTTGAGCATTTACCTTGAGCAATTCAATACTTGTTTTTACTTCCATAAGAATTGCTTGCTAGAGTAAGTTTGGAACTTAGGTTGAGAGGTTGTTGTGCATTAGTTTGATATAAACACTTTTCTAGGCACAAGGGGTTAATTGGGCTATCCGTAGGATTTGATTATTGCAAGAAAATTTAGAATTAGCCCAATTCACCCCCCCTCTTGGGCATCTTGATCCTTTCAATTGGTATCAGAGCCTCGTGCTCACGTTTTTAAGCTTAATCGCTTAGAGCAAGATGTCTCACGGGGATGGTCCTCCTCCTATCTTTGAGGGAGATGATTTTCCATATTGGAAAATCCGCATGGAGACTTACTTAGAAGCTCTAGATGTTAGAATTCTTAGAGCCGCCTCTCAAGGGTTCCCAGCACCTAGGAATGCCGCACAACTTCAAGGCGATGAAGTGAATTATGAAAAATGGAATGCAAAGGCTCGCAACACCATCTTTAGAGGCCTTTGCAAAGATGTGTTTAATCGTGTAAGGAACCACAAAGACGCCCATGCACTATGGTCGGACGTTTGTGCACTCCATGAGGGAACCAAGAGTGAGCGTGAGGAACGCTATCATCTTGTGATTAAAAAGCTAAATTCCTTTGAGATGTTTCCCAAAGAAAGTGCTAATGAGATGTATTCTCGATTAAATGTTCTTGTAGAGGAAGTCAATGGGCTTGGACTCACTCAAATGTCACCATCCGACGCTGTGAGAAAAATCTTGAGTGTCCTCCCCATTGAGAAATATGGGCACATTGTGACCGTGCTACATCAAGGTGATCTTTCCGCCGCTACACCGACACAAATCTTGGGAAAGATCAATGCTCATGAGATGTACATGCACATCACACCACAAGATGGCTCATCCTCTACAAAGAAGAAAGAGAAAGACTTAGCATTCAAAGCTAGCCAAGACAAGGGCAAAGCAAGACTTGAGTATGAGAGCTCAAGTGATGAAGATGATGAAGAAAGCCTTGCCCTCATGGTGAAAAAGACCACCAAGATGCTAAAAAGGCTAAACAAGAGTGGCATCAAATTTGATGGCAAAAAGAAGAAGTTCTTCACTAGCTCAAGAAGAAAGCCAATCTCCAAGATGGATTGCTACAATTGTGGCAAACTTGGTCATCTAGCTCATCAATGCACAAAGCCCAAGAAAGACAAGTTCAAGAATAAGGGCAAGAAAGATGATTCAAGTGATGAAGATGAAAAGAAGAAGAACAAGCCATACAAGAAGAGAGATGGCAAAAAGAGGGAGTTCTACAAGAAGAAGAAGAGTGGCAAGGCCTATATTATTGGTGATTGGCTCACGGACATTGATTCATCAAGTGGATCATCCGATGATGATAGTGATGATGAAAAGGTGGCCGCCATTGCTATTGACCTTGCATCTTCACCACCACCATCGCCATCATCCTCTACACACCTATGCCTTATGGCCAAAGGTGAACGCAAGGTAACTAAGAGTGATGATAGTAGTGATGATAAACATGCTAGTGATGATAGTGATAGCGATGATGATGACTCACCTACTTATGATGATCTTATCAAAATACTTAGAAAATATACTAAGATCATTAGAAAGAGTAGAGCTACAAATGAAAAGCTTGATGCTAAAAATGATTCACTCTTAGCTAAGTGTGATACATTAGAAAAGGCTAATGATGAGCTCAAGGAAACAAATGATTCTATATCATCCAAACTCAAGGAGCTCAAATCTTCTAAGAAAGAGCTTAAAGATAAAATGATAAACTTGAGTGGGTACACAATGAGCTTATCACTAGTCACAATAAGCTAAAAGATGAATATGCAACTCTAAAGATCAATTATGATACCCTTATTATTGCACAAAAATTCTTACCAAATGAGCCACATGATGCTACTAACCATGTTGTTAAGATTGATATAGCTACCTCATGTGATGATTTAATTGATGAAAGCATTGAGCATGGATCTAGTAGCAAGGGCAAGCAAGTGGTTGAATGCAATAACTATAATGAGTATGTCAAGCTCAAGAGTAACAATGAGAAGCTCATGAAAGATCTTGAAGAGATGAAAAGTCACAACACCATTGTGCTAGAAACTCTTGATCATGACAAAGAGGTGATCCTTGAGAATGAGAAGTTAAAAGAAGAAATCAAGAAACTCAAGGAGGAGAAGAACAATGATATTCTCAAGGAAGAGAACAAGAAGCTCAAGATGGAGAAAAAGCATCTCAAGGTGGGATTGAGCAAGTTTGCTAGAGGCAAGCATCTCCAAAGTGAGCTACTCATGAATACCGTCATGAAGATGGATAGAAGTGGCATTGGATATATGGCAAGTGTAGAGAAGAAGAAGGCTCAAGCTCAACACCAACAATCAAAGCCAAAGCCAAAGAGATGTTTTGAATGTGGACAAGAAGGCCATTTTGCTCATGAGTGTCAAACTCCACCACCACAACCCTTGCCCAAGCATGCTAGACCCTTTGCTTTCAATGCTCACTACATGCTTAGAAAAGATTCGAGTGGAAAGATGAAAGTCATGTTCTTAGGTCCCCCCAACAAGAGTAGGCCTAAGAAAATTTGGGTGGCTAAGTCACTTGTTGAGAAGGTGAAGGGCTCTCAACAAGCTTGGATCCCTAAAGCTTGAATCTCTTGTGTGTAGGTGAACTACAAGACCGGTGGAAGTCATTGGGTTATTGATAGTGGTTGCACTCAACATATGACCGGTGATCCTCGTATGTTCACCTCACTAGATAAAGAGGTAGATGGACAAGAGAAAATAACATTTGGAGATAATTCAAAGGGCAAGGTCAAAGGATTGGGCAAAGTGGCAATATCAAATGATCATTCCATCTCAAATGTGCTCTATGTTGCTTCATTGAGTTTCAACTTGCTATCCGTTGGTCAATTGTGTGATCTTGGCTTCCAATGCTTGTTCACCGAGAAGGAGGTGGTTGTATCTAAGGTAGATGACAATCAAGTGATATTCAATGGATTTAGATACAACAACTTATATCTAGTTGACTTCACCTCCGAAGATGCAAATTTGAAGACTTGCCTATTCACCAAAACAACACTTGGGTGGCTATGGCATAGAAGACTTGCTCATGTTGGGATGAGCTCACTCAAGAAGCTTATGAAGAATGATTTGGTGAGAGGGTTGAAGGATGTGAAGTTTGAGAAGGACAAGCTTTGTAGTGCATGTCAAGCCGGCAAGCAAGTTGTAAACACTCATCCAACCAAAGCTTTCATGTCAACCACAAGAGTGCTAGAACTCCTACACATGGATTTATTCGGACCAACAACATACAAGAGTTTGGGAGGAAATCTCTATTGTTTTGTGATTGTGGATGACTATTCAAGATATACATGGGTGTTCTTCCTTCATGACAAATCCGAAGTTGCATCTTGTTTCAAGAAGTTTGCCAAGAGAGCACAAAATGAATTTGAAGTGAAGCTCAAGAAGATAAGAAGTGACAATGGCAAAGAGTTTGACAACACAAACATAGAAGCTTATTGTGATGAAGTTGGAATCAAACATGAAGTCTCCGCAACCTATACTCCTCAACAAAATGGTATAGTTGAGAGGAAGAACCGGACTTTGATCACTCTTGCAAGGACAATGCTAGATGAGTACAACACCCCCGAAGCTCTATGGGCGGAAGCAATCAACACCGCATGTTATGCATCCAACCGCCTATTTCTTCAAAAGTTCCTTGTCAAGACACCATATGAGTTGCTCAATGGGAAGAAGCCGGACGTCTCCTTCTTTAGGGTGTTTGGTTGCAAGTGCTACATCTACAAGAAGCGGCAACACCTAGGGAAGTTTCAAAGGCGTTGTGATATAGGTTTTCTTGTTGGTTACTCATTGAAGTCCAAAGCATATAGAGTATTTAATCATGCCACCGGCTTGGTTGAAGAAACATATGATGTGGAATTTGATGAATCTAACGGCTCCCAAGGAGCACATGAGAATCTTGATGATGTAGGTGATGAACCATTGAGGAAGGCTATGAAGAATATTCTGGTGGGAGACATCAAGCCAAAAGATGATGAAGATGATGTACAAGTCATTAACCAACCCTCTTCATCAAATGTACCACAAGATGGTGATAAAGTTGGGAGAGTAGAAAATGAAGATACTCACATCTCCCATGAGCAAATGGTGATACAAGCACAAGATGTTGATGCTCCACAACCTCCTCCTCAAGTGGTCAATAGAAGAAATACACCTCTCCTACAAGATCATCCACAAGATCACATCATAGGGAGTCCAACAAAGGGGGTGATGACTAGATCTCAAAAACTTACCTCATTTATTGCTCATCACTCTTTTGTCTCTTGCTATGAGCCTACCAAGGTAGAAGAAGCTCTAAAAGATCTGGATTGGATCAATGCCATGCATGAAGAGTTGAACAACTTCACTCGGAATGAAGTATGGAATCTTGAAGAGCAACCAAAAGATGCAAGAGTGATTGGAACAAAGTGGGTGTTCCGCAACAAGCAAGATGATCAAGGTGTTATTGTGAGGAACAAGGCAAGACTAGTGGCAAAGGGGTTCTCTCAAGTTGAAGGTTTAGATTTTAGAGAAACCTTTGCACCGGTTGCAAGATTAGAAGCCATCCGTATCCTTCTTGCATATGCATCACATCATGAAATGAAACTATATCAAATAGATGTGAAAAGTGCATTCTTAAATGGCTTTATTAATGAACTAGTCTATGTTGATCAACCTCCCGGGTTTGAAGACCCTAGATATCCTAATCATGTTTTTAGGTTGTCCAAGGCACTATATGGGCTTAAGCAAGCCCCAAGAGCTTGGTATGAGCGCCTTCGGGATTTCCTTATTGAGAAGGGCTTCACCATTGGGAAGGTCGACACCACACTATTCACCAAGAAGCTTGATGGGCATATCTTCATTTGTCAAGTATATGTTGATGACATTATCTTTGGATCATCAAATGAAGACTCATGCAAAGAATTTGGTGAATTGATGTCTAAGGAGTTCGAGATGTCAATGATTGGTGAGCTTACATTCTTTCTTGGTTTTCAAGTCAAGCAAATGAAAGAAGGCATCTTCATCTCTCAAGAGAAATACACAAAAGACCTTCTCAAGAGATTCAAGATGGATGAATGTAAGCCAATCAAGACCCCAATGCCTACCAATGGACATCTCGACCTAGATGAGGGAGGTAACTCGGTTGATCAAACTCTCTACCGTTCTATGATTGGTAGCTTGTTATATTTAACCGCATCTAGGCCCGACATCATGTTTAGTGTGTGTATGTGTGCTAGGTTTCAAGCTAGTCCTAAGGAAACACATTTAATTGCCGTAAAAAGAATCCTTAGGTATCTTAAGCACACGCTAAGCATTGGCCTTTGGTATCCCAAAGGAGATTTATTTGAATTAATTGGCTATTCTAACTCGGATTACGCCAGATGCAAAGTTGATAGAAAGAGCACATCCGGAGGGTGCCATTTGCTTGGTAGATCACTTGTGTCTTGGTCCTCCAAGAAACAAAATAGTGTGGCTTTGTCCACCGCCGAAGCGGAATACATTGCCGCGGGTGCTTGTTGTGCATAAATATTATACATGAAACAAACTTTACTAGACTATGGAGTAGTTCTAGAGAAAGTACCTCTTTTATGTGACAATGAAAGTGCGGTAAAACTTGCAAATAATCCGGTTCAACACTCTCGCACCAAGCATATAGATATCCGCCATCACTTTCTAAGAGATCATGTAGCTAAAATGATATATCACTAGAAGGTGTAAGATCCGAAGATCAATTAGCGGATATCTTCACTAAACCGCTAGATGAGGCTACATTTTGTAGATTGCGGAACGAGCTCAATGTACTTGATTTTAGTAACTTCACAAAAAATTGAGCTTGTGTTGTCTCTTGCATTCATTGTAATATACAACATGTTTAATTTGTGGAAATGCATATAGGGCTTGTCTAACATGGTTAAGATAACCGCCGAAAAGCATGTGAAGAAGCTTAACCTTGGATCAAACTTGACAAGCAACTAGATTTACTTACAAGCATTACATATGCATGAATGTTGTTTTGTCGTTTTGTTCCATTTGCCCTCTTGTTGCCTATTTTCTTAAAAAGAATTATAGCCTAAGGCAAAATATTTTGAAAAACATGAGGGTTTGAGAGAGGTCACTCACATCAGTCCCAATTGGTGTTTATTTGGATCTTATTTAAGTTGGGACTTGATTGGGAACAGACAGCGCGAAGGAAGGTTGAAGGTTTGCTTGAAAAGGTGCACCGGACGCTGCACCGGACGCTGCTGTTCAGCGTCCGGTCAGTTCACAGGAGGTGAACTGCTGTTGAAGGAGTGACCGGACGCTGCGTCTGTGCGTCCGGTCAGAAAGAGTTCAGCGTCCGGTCGATTGGAGGAAGATCAAATTGTACTGACCGGACCCTGCCTGCGTCCGGTCATGGACCACCGGACGCGTCCGGTCCCGATTCCAGAGGATTTGGACCTCTCTGGAATCGACCGGACGCTGGGTGGTAGCGTTCGGTCGCTACCACCGGAGCGTCCGGTCAGTGGATCTCGCGCGTCTTAAGGACTCTTTTCCCGTTTCCTTTTCTGTCGCGTTTTGGGGGTTATTTATCCGAATCTTTTCTTCTTCCTTGACCTAAGCCCGAGCCGCCGCCGTGCCCTAGCCCAAGCCACCAAGCCGCACCGCCGCTGCCTCGCCGAGTCGCCGCCGTCCTTTGCGCCACCGTGCTCGGCCCCCTTGCCAGCCACGCGCCGCCGCAACCTAGCCGCGCGCCACCTGCTCCGGTCAGCTTGCGCCCGCGCCTCCGTGCGCCTGCCTAGCCGCGCCGTTGTGCCTTCGCCTCGCCACGCCTCCGCGCTCGGCCCCCGCTCGCCAGTTGCGCTCCAGCCGAGCCCGTAGCTGAGCCACTGCGCCAGCTCGCCTCTGCAGCACCGCGCCGGCCACCTCGCGCCGAAGCTCGCCGCTCCACCGTTGCCAGGCTGCCCGTCTTCACGTCAAGTGCTCTTGCCCTACCCTCCCATTGATTGGTAAGGGCGTTTGACCTAACCCTAGCCCGGTTCTGAGGATCCCCCGCGTGACATCTTATCTCTTCTCGGTTCGCTAATTGTCAGCGAGTCGGTTCCGTTGTGTTTCGTCCGGCAGTTGGCAGTTAACTCGGAGCCAAGCTCGCGAGTAAGGATCGAGGCCAAGCCTCGTAAGCGGCAGTTTGATAGTTGATCTTCATCAGCGGCAGTTCACCATCTTGTCAGATGGCTCGCACCAAGAATGTTGGTGGTGGCCCAGGTGATGATGATAGGAGGCCCCCGCCTCGCCAGCCAGCCGGATCTAAAGGCAAGTCAACCAAGCAGGTAACATCCAAGAAGTGGAAGTACCCCGACGTAGAGACAGCTAGAGCAGCAGCTGTTATAGAGGCCGCAGAGCGTGCCGAGAGAGGTGGCACCCGCAGTGGAGTTGTCATTGCAGATCAGCCAGTTTCACCCGCAGTCAGAGCTGCGATTGAGGAGGTTTGAGCGTCGTCATGGTAGTCTAGCTGGGACTGCCACGCTTGCAGGACGACGGGTTGCCATTGAGGAGGGTCCGTTAGCACAGCATCAGCCTCCACCAGCAGAGCCTCAGCCAGCCCAGGAGACTCAGGAGAGTCAGGAGACCGAGCCGGCACCTCAGCTACGCCGCTCGAGTCGTACCAGTGCTGCCAGTTACACCGAGGCCAGCTACACAGCGCAGGGGTTCACGCCCTCCGCCCAGACCACAGGGTCCGCCTCCAGTGGTTCACCTCGACTTGAGGGCCGCTACAGCCAAGCAGGTTCAGCAGCTGCGGTTTGTTGAGTTTGAGGTTTGGTTTCCTCCGAGGAGGGATGAGAGAGCAGCTGAGGGGTTCTACACGCCACTGCAGGAGGATTTCTACAATGCATATCTCAACAGTGGGGCAGTGTTCAGATCACAGAGGGTCTGTCAGATAGAGTCCATTGTGGCAGTAGCCGGAGAGGGGATTCGGCAATATTTGTCATATTTGCCAGGACTGTCAGATCTGATTGGACGGATAGGGATATATGTACCTTCTTGGGTTCGTCAGTTTTATGCCTCGCTCTACATCGATCCTCATCACAGATTCATTCACTTTGCCTTCAATGGCAAAGACTATAGAGTGACGAGTAGCAGGGCCAGAGAGATACTGAGACTACAGGAGCAGCTTGTAAGGATGCATGAGGTTTGCTATGGACATCAGGAGCCTCCCAGGCGTCCTCATGGAGGGCAAGTGCCCCCCTACAGATTTAGTGCGGCATTGCTTCAAGGAGCCTTTTGGTGAGGGGTCGAGCAGGAACCCCAGTGACTTGACTCCTACAGCGAGGATACTAGAGGCCATCATCAGGAGGACACTGCTTCCTAGGTTGGGATACAGGGAGGGCCTGACTCGCTTACAGCTCTGGCTTCTCAATGCCATCATGCAGATGAAAGTGTTTGACATCTAGGACCTCCTTCTTTTAGAGATGGAGGATACTATAGCTGAGGGATTCAAGGGTCGCAGGCAGGCTTCCCTATGCTCACTGGATCACGTTCCTTATCCGTAGAGTTGTGATTGATAAGCCCCCTGGCATGATGGATGAGTATACAGGTGCCACTACAGAGTTTCCAGCTTACAACCTGTCATAGAGGATCAGACACGCCACTCCTCCGGCACCCAGACAGCCTAGCCGTCGTCCCGACATGCCAGAGTCCGCAGCTCAGCAGGACGAGATCATCAGAGGGATTGCAGCCACTGAGGAGGAGGAGCTAGAGGCACAGCAGGAGGTGAGTGAGTACAGTGACAGCTCCGACGACGACTACTAGCCTATACCTCAGATGCCTCCACGCAGACACGATGCAGAGGCAGGTAGCTCCAGTTCTGCTCCACCTGCTCCACAGACAGACCCCGCTCTCATTGCTATTCTTGAGCGGATGCAGCAGGATCAGACACGACAGGCACAGGAGACAGCTACAAACTTCGCACAGTTTCAGGCTCGTCAGGACGAGTTTCAGCGGCAGCAGCAGCTCCTTCAGCACCAGCAGTTACTCATGCAGCAGTAGCTCATGGGATTCATGCAGCATGTAGTGACAGCCATTGGGATCCCCCTGCCACAGACTTCGCCCCAGCTTGCACAGCCTCCTACCACTTTGACGACTCCAGCAGTACAGCCTATCGGGCTTCAGAGTCAGGGACAAGCCTCCAGCTCAGTTTCCGTCACCTCCTGTACAGGTGTCCCAGTGGTTAGCTTCACCTGGTGTAGCCCCGCAGTTCACTCCTTATCACACGGGTTTCTCACCAGAGCAGACGTCCTCACTATTCGTGCCTGAGTCGTCAGTCTCCAGGAGTCTTGGAGCATCATTCAGTGAGTTGACCGGCATGCCTACTCCGCCTCACATGCATACTGCCGGTCCGTTTATAGCAGCTCCAGCTATCATGACTACTCAGAGGCTCCCCTCGTCTGTCGCCTCGTCAGATCCTACGACAGACATACTTGCAGCTTCACAGGCAGCACCAGCTCAGACCCAGACCGCTTCAGCGACACTTTCTGCTTCAGAGGGTCAGTCAGTTCAGAGCTTAGGGTCAGATGATGATGGCGCCCAGTTCCACCTTGCTCCACGTACTTCAGCGCCTGACTCGTCCGCTGCAGCCCCACCGTCCGACCCCTAGGTTTTGGTGTTTGACGCCACAGGGGGAGAGGGTTTGAGTATGTAGACTTAGGGGGAGTGAGTTTCAGGGGGAGCTAGTTATCTAGTATTAGCTTATTATATACTTTTAGAGTTTTATTTGTGTGATACACTATTACTTATGCATTCGTGTGTTTACTTTCATGCATACTCTTATTTATATGTGATAGTGCTATCTACGTGGTTGTGATATTTGACATGTGTAACTTCTACTTTGCTTTATCTATATGTCATATCACCTGTGTAATGCTCATTTGTTTTTGCTTTCGCGTTTACACTTCGAAGCAAATGAGCTTTGTTATTTGTACTCATGCTTAATTCATATTCTTTGAGTACATTGTGTTGGCTTGGGTCATATAAGCGTGACTAACTCTTTTGTTCTTATTGACAAAAGCTTATATGAACCAAGCCCGTCAAAAACCTCACTCCATAACATACTCGAGGTGGTATTGTCATCAATCACCAAAAAGGGGGAGATTGAAAGCATCTAGGCCCCTAGTTGGATTTCGGTGATTAATGTCAATACAAGATTACTATGACTAACGTGTGTTTTGCAGAGACAATTAAGTTAGGTCATGGTAATAGAGATCGATTGGGCAATCGAGGTTGTCATGCCCCTACAATGGAAATCGTTTCGGTTTTCAAAGGTTGGACGACAAGGTTAAGGATAACTAGTTCTAAGTGTCAATTGGAGTTGGAGAGACACTTAGAGTAGTTTAGGACTTTGTTTTTTCCTTTGGCCGTACTATGAAGGGGGGTATGAACGGGTAGCTTGACCTAGTTAAGTCTAGTGAGTTAGGTGTGGTGCACACTTGTTAAAACTAGCTCTAGGTAGCTCCTATGAATGCCTAAGATCTTTTGGAGCAAACTTCATTCACATATGTTCGGAAGTTGGAAGTGAATGGAGGGTCAAACACTGACCGGACGCTGGCTCCGGTGCAACCGGACGCTGGCCGCAGGGTCCGGTCAGTTCATTTAACCAAGGGGATCAAGTCTGGTGTGACCGGACGCTGGGAGGTCATGTGACCGGACGCTGAGGGCCAGCGTCCGGTCGACTCCAGTAAGGGTCCAGACTTGGAAAAGAGTGACCGGACGCGTCCGGTCAGTGTGACCGGACCCTGTGTATCCAGCGTCCGGTCGTTTACAGTAAGCATCCAAGAGCGACCGGACGCGTCCGGTCGGTACTGACCGGACCCTAACAGCGTCCGGTCATCACTTGAAAACTGGTTCGCGGGTTGAACTGACCGGAGCGTCCGGTCATCACGACCGGAGCGTCCGGTCATCCCGCAGAAGCTCATAACGGTTCGTTTTTCAGGCTGGCTTATAAATAGAAGCTCCACTCGTGAGTGGAGCATCTTTTGCTCATTCCAACAGCTGAGAAACACGTTTGTGAGTGCCAAGAAGAGCAAGGTCCTAGTGAGGTGTTTGTGATTTGAGAATCCAAGAGAGTAGCCTCACTAGCAAATCAAGAGTAGCAAAGTGTGCATCCATCTTCTCATTAGGCTTCGCGTGGTCAAGTGAGAGTTCGTGCTTGTTACTCTTGGTGATCGCCATCACCTAGACGGCTTGGTGGTGATTGGGGGTTTGGTGTTCACCCGGCGGAGCTTGTGGGTGACCCAACTCAAGTTGTGAGTGACTTTGGGTGATTCGCCGCGACGGAGTGTCGAAGAATCAACCCGTAGAGAGCACTTGATCCTTGCGCGGATCAAGGGGGAGCTACATCCTTGCGCGGGTGCTCCAACGAGGACTAGTGGGGAGTGGCGACTCTCCAATACCTCGGCAAAACATCGCCGCGTTCCTTTCTCTCTCTACTTACTTTGAGCATTTACCTTGAGCAATTCAATACTTGTTTTTACTTCCATAAGAATTGCTTGCTAGAGTAAGTTTGGAACTTAGGTTGAGAGGTTGTTGTGCATTAGTTTGATATAAACACTTTTCTAGGCACAAGGGGTTAATTGGGCTATCCGTAGGATTTGATTATTGCAAGAAAATTTAGAATTAGCCCAATTCACCCCCCCTCTTGGGTATCTTGATCCTTTCACACATATTCATAGTGTGACCCTTATATCTGACATTAGCATCAGCTCTATACCATTTGAGATATTGGCCTACTTATGTATTTATAATTGAAGTCTATGTTCCAAAATTACCCAACGCGTCCCTCTTCTAATTGTCAAAGTCACATATGCCAACTTGTGACATACTGACCTTACGAACAACTAGTACTTGCTTAAAATATCACGGAAGCAAACGAAAGAAATGAGTAAACATAATTAATCTAATAAAAAGTGTTATGCTAACTGACTATCCAAACAAATCAAAAAGCATTCACTGAACTGAACTGTGAATACTATTCTCAAAAGCCTGAATATTCAGAAGCTGCACATGAAGCACTTAAGAGCTAAGACAGCTAGCAACCGATGGAAAACAAACAACTACTACAAAGAAATCTCTGAACTGACTGAAACACGAAGTCTGCAGCTAAGCTTTACCTGAACTCTCCAATGGTCAGTTACTACTGACACTCTAAAATGCAGCTGCAGTGCACTATCTGAAAAACAAAAACAGAGGATTATAGGTGGCGGCGGCAGCAGCGTGACGAGGGCAGGAACGATCCAAGAGTGGCGGCGGCGGCGTGACGAGGGGCTGGACAACAACGGCTGACGCGAGCGATGGAGACGGCGGCGCTCAAACCGTAGCAGCCATGCTTTCCTGGGCGAGGCGAACGGGAGCAGCGAGGAAGGACCGAGCGAGCGCCGAGTAGACGGGGAAAGAAATAAACGGGTGCGGAGGAGTTTTTTCTGTCCCCCATCGATTGAGAAGGATAGGGTCTAGAAAGTCATGCGCTTTTTCCAGCTCTCATGACTTCAAACGGGTGCCGGGGTTAGACGGGGAAGCAAACTCATGGGGAGTTTCTCCATCCGCGGACCGGCGGCGATACCGGCGGGTTTTCGCGTATCCAAAAGAGCCCCTAGGGAAGTTGAGAAGCTACCTACAAGTATACTTCGCCGTTTTACATTTTTTTTTTAATAAAACGGTTAATTAGATCAAGCCATGATAACGCCATAATTTAGGTATTTAGTGTATTTTTATTAGCAAAGTTTGGACTTAGGAATTTCCAGGCTTCTAAACTGAATGCGTTGAAAATTACTCCCTCCGTTTCAAAAATAATTATAAATCTTAAAGATTCTTAATTTTGACCAGATATATATAAAATGTACTTATATTCATGGTACATATAAATATCATTTAGATTAATCATGAAATATGTTTTCACAGTAAACTTAATTAGAGATCTAAATATAGATAATTTTTTCTTTAAACTGAGTTAAAATTAAGATCCTTTGACTTCTCGGGATGTGAGATTTACGTTTTTTTAGACAGGAGTCAGCCTGTTCGTTTGGCTGTGGCTTGTCATAAACGATTGTAAATTTCCAGCCAGAATAGTATTTTTCTCTCACATAAACCAGCCAGCAATATTTCTTCACGAACCAGCAACAATACGAACCAACCAACCGAACAGACTGAGTATAACCATGGCCCGTAGTCAACATGGCCCAACTGAATGTGTTGAAAATCGTAGCCGTAGCCAATATGGTTCTTTGGGGCCAGTCAAAAAACCACAGTTGTGACCTCTGATTCCAAGGGACGCCAGAGAAATCAAGTTAGGCGGCTGCCTGCGTTTCATAGCGGTAACAGCCAGATCACTCTTGGTTTCTTTTTCATTTTAATTTCTCAAAATTATCCACAGTAGGCCCAGGAAGACAACAGCTAACAGCATGCTTTATAAAATGGATGCGGCTGTTCGACGTTACTCAGCCAAAGCTGTACCGTGAGTGATCATGTGATTCAATCACGCCTCAACTCTCAACTACATCATGTGATTCAAGAACACCACATTTATTAATGTCAAAAGGAAGATCAGACTCAGACACCTCATGAAACGGGAAAAAAAACACGTGAAAAGATACGGCAAAAACTTTCCATGCATACCGATACCTACTACTTGCACCAAGAGGCAGGCAGCAGGCTCTTTGGTTGCAAAGCCTGGGAAAGACTTGTCCGGACGGTCCGTGAAGGAGATGGGATCATGGAACTGATAAGCCGACAGATTCCAGGCTAGTAAATATGCAAAAGCAACGCGAATTTACACTAAAATTCAATGCCATGGATTTAACCGGTTCTGGTTCCGGTTCCGAGCCTTTGCTCCCAAAACTGAACGGAAGTAAGCTTCCCACAACAGAAGTCATTAACCAAATGGTACAGAGAGTATCCATCAGGTACAGTCAAACAACATAATTGTCAATTCCCTTCAGAAACGCGAGTCCCCTTCATTCTTTAGGCTCTGCGAGGATGGTAGGAATCAATGATCGATAAGATAATGAGCCTGTTCGCTGGTTGGTTTCTGGGCTGATAAGCCCGGCTGGTGCTGGTTTGTTATGAGGAAAACACTGTTGGCTGGTTGATAAGTCCTGGCTGAAACCAACAAGCGAACAGGCTGAATATATGCATAAATGATAGCTATTTGCATGAAGTACAAACCAGTCTTTTGAAAGATCCACCGTGTACCAACTTCTTCAACTTCTCTGCATCGGACTTCGCTCGGTCCAACGCCTGCAGTACAAAGCACATCAAGAAAACATTGCATGTTGCAGTAGCAAATAGCAATCAGGATTTCAATTAGTTTCTAAATTATTTCCTAGCCATTTTGTTTCATTGTATCCATCCATTAGATGATACTGAATTTATGCTATCCCTTACAACTCCTTCCCTATGGGTAGCTTCCATCAAACCACCGTCATATGCTTACACTGCTGCTAAAACAACTCATCCTGAAAGGATACTAAGAGTTACGATTTATAAATGAACTATGTGAGGTTAGTGGAGAACTGGAGATATTGAATTCCTCCAATCACAATATAAGTCTACATAAGTTTGTCCTAGGTCAAACTTTTTTTTTAACTTCGACTAGAAACATTTATAAAATATATTCCTCCCTCTGTCCTGAAACCACAATATCTCTCTACAATTAAAGGAGGGTTACATGTGTCATTTACTTCATCTCACAAGTTGTCCTAAAATTCCTAGGATACCTTATATTTCAAGAGGCAGGGAGTATCTTAAATGGAAAGAGTTATATATTATGACAACCATAATGAATCTATTATGTTCAACCTTGTGTTATCACTCTTTATAGAATTTAGATATTGATGGTCAAAGCTAAAAGACAAGCCTAGATGCACTTATAATTATGACCATAGGAAGTACAAGATCTCTAGAATGGCCTAATCCAATAAAAGAATGTTTTTATTCTACCTGGATCAGCGACTCAACCCTGCGCCTCATCCTGGTATGCATGAATCCTTCAGAACACTGGTACAGGAAACCATAGCAATTGAGAACTTGCAAAATTATGAGTAACAGTTTAGTGTAAATCTAACAACAAAAGATCATAGAAGATTAATAGTTACTGTGAGCAGAAATTGCTTCCAAAAGGAAATAGAATCAAAAGAGAGAACAATGAAGGTATGGGTTTGTTTATATTAAAATAATATAAGTACAGTTTGACACATGATAATGTATGCTCCTCTGCATCTCAGTAATAGTGCAAGATGGGGTTGTTAGCGCCCCCCCCCCCCACACACACACACACAGTTTTCCTTCTTAACAAAATGACACGCACCTCTTCTACGTGTTCGAGAGAGAGAAAAAAACTAGAACATCCAGCCTTGATTCTAGATGGACATGGAAACACTTAATATGAGCCAATGGTAGTCAAGATGCAGAGTATTGAATGCTTACTGGTAAGCAGCCAACAACCAACACAATGCACAAGCAGCACGAATATCAAATGTTACCAAATATAGTGCTGTTCAAACATTGTGACTGCTAGGTATGCTTAAGGAAACTATTCCCAATTGCTCCCAAGAAGAGTCCTTTGGTTCTGCAATTACAGAATGATCCAGAAGTAGGTTGTATCACCACTCAAGCCAGATGGTAATATGGGAGCAAAGAAGAGTCCTTTGGTTCTATTGTTCTGACTCAGAAGCTGAAGTGTACGCTGTGAACTGCCCCCCAAAATTTCCTTTCTCTGCCCCCATCTGTAACAATTTTTTTAGATGATTTACCCAAATCCCAGGACTTCTTTCAAAATTTGTATTTTTATATATGGCGCAATCATGATCAAGAGACAGTGGTGTGTGTTTCTTTGGGTAAATTAGAGGCATGGAAAGAAGAGTGTCACATATTACTTGGAATAGGCCACAATGATGTCATTTGAAGAAAACAAATCAATTCAGTTCCTGTCAGTCAAATCCAGCCATTCATATGAAATGATCCAATTCACCATGACTAGTAAATTCCCAAATATTCAAGGGAAGCTGCTGGTAGTAACTCAGTAATTCTATATAAATAAATGACACCAGATTGAAGGGCCTTACCTTTACATGATAGCTTACATAAGCATGAAATGTCAACAAATTCCAAACTGTTCTATCTAGCTTTTTACCTTCAACATGGCGAGGGTAAACAACTGCACAAATCAAAAGTCTGTGAGGCAAAATTAGTTTCATGGAGGAACAAGGGATACTAGGAAAAGTGTAAATTACCGAAAGTAACAAAGCCAGCATTTGCATTCAGTGCATCAGCAGATACTCCTTTTAACTCAAGAGGTGGTGCTGGAGACCACATACAAGAAGGAACATTATTAAGTGCAGCAGTTCGTCTTGCCTCCACAAATTCCTAAATTTAAACAACAGCAAGAAAAAAGAGTAAGCAAGATGCTCCCATAGACTGTGTCATAACGAAAGGGCCTTTGGCAGGATAGTAATGCCAAGGCTTGAACAGGGTAGCTATGCCAACAAAAAGTTTTTTTTTCTCGAACACACAGGAGAACTGCGTTTCATTTCATTAATAAAAATGCCCGAACACTACGCACTCCCCACCCCCACCCCCACCCCACACAAACCACTACACCACGAACTTTAAAAGATCAGAATAGAATCACCATTGCAGATAAGACATGACCACGACACTCAAAAGTACGGAGGCCTAAACCAGTGCTATGACCAAGTTCTTGAGGTCCACAGCCTCAGCAGTGCACCAGGTGCTAGCAATGGGATTGCGCCGGCCTGCACAGGTGAGCAATCAGCTCACTCTCACTCAGTCTCACAACTCACGGCTAGAGGTAGAAGATGAACTGAACTTGAGAACACTCAACACACGTGAATGGGGCTGCTGAACTGCAGCTGGCTGGTGTATTCACCTCTTATTTATAGCCGAATAGGAGTACAGAAACCAGCCCTAGTGGCTTTGTTACAACCTAAGAAAAAGACTTGACTTGTAGTCAACTCTACTGTCCTACTTGGCTGCTAAGCCTTTGCTAGGAAATTGCTATGCAGTTGCAAGGAATTTGAACTGCAGTAGCAAGAAACTTGGTCTGCAATTGCTTGCAGACTTCTCTGGACAGCAACAGATTATCTTACACCAGGCAGCCCCTTTATCAATCACCATCCTGACCACCATATCTACAGGAGTACCATTGCTGAACAGTGAACACACAATCATTGCAATGCTTCCATAGCTCCCAAGCAACAAGGATGATGAGGGTGTTGTGTCCTTTCCTAGATTGTTTGTCAACTCTTTAATCGCTTTGCACCACCAGTTAGAGAAGGGGAGAGAGTCTAACAGAGGGATCAAAGCCTGCAGCCCAAGTTTCTGAGTAAAAGATGAACTACACTTGTCTTGCAACAACGCATGAAGTTAAGAGATGCTGGATGGTTTCCTCAGCCTGGTCACAAAAGGGGCAGGAACTAGGGTGTGGCAAGACTCTTTTCTCGAGCCTATTTCCAGTCTAACATCGGTTGAGGTCTGCTACACATATGAAGAACTTACCATGGTGCAGAGCCCAATACTTGCAAATGCACTTCCAAGGCACAAATCTGATAGAACCCATGAAGTAAACATTGCCGGCTGACCTACTGGAATAATTGCCCGATTTTCATGAGTTTCCAAGAGTGTTGGTCCTGCCAACCATCTTGTAGATGAAAATTTTCCAAAAGACCCCATAGTTTCAGATACTCATCAATGGTGCGAACTGAGAAAACCCTTGACATCCCCTATCCATCGCCTATTTTCCAAAGCTTAGCTCATTGTTCTATGGTTCTGTGCACGACAAAGGACAAGGAGGATGAGATTGGGAGCTATTTCAGCCATCATTTTTCCTTGCACCCAACGATCTGTCCAGAATTTGGTCGTTGTCCCATCCCAGAGCCATATCAAACAAAGCTTTCGCATTTGGTCATTTGGATGAATCTGCACATTGAGCCCTGCCCAAGGCTGACTAGGATTGGTCTTTTGGAGCTACAACCAACAGATACAGAAGTGCCCACAGAAAGTAAGAGTTCTATTTGGGCTTGGAAAACTCCTTAATTGATGTGTTGCTGCATATATACATTGCAGCATGAATTGTAGCATTATGATAGGTTAAATTGGTCTTTAGTGTCAAATGTACTTGATACGATAAACATAAAAGACAAAAGACCATGAAGAACACTAGGCCAGGAAGCTGATCAAAGAAAAAAAAAAGGAAGCATCCAAAATACCTGCAGGAAGGAAGTTGCTAAAACAATATCAATGGAGTCCTGGAATCTCATTGGGTACATGATAGTAACTTTATCTGCCTGAAAAACTAACAGTGAATCCCATTTGTTGCAAACGAATAAAATTAGTACAGCACACTTAAGTGATAATGTGATATTGTTCTTCCTAAAGTTATACCTGGGGAGCAAGGAAAAAGGATTCATTAGGGCGGTGAACAAGAGCAACAAGTTTGTCAACATTAGGTGCAACTGCCCTTGAGGCTAAATGTTTCAGCAGGAGCTTCAGTGGTGCACCCAGCACAACCTCTCTAATAGATGCAATTTGTGTCAAAATAGCATTCCTTTGCTCTGGAATATAGTAAAGAAACAAATGGTTAGAAGCTACCAATACAGAGAACATGACTTAAATAGAAAAATGATCACATTTCAGAAGATGTCATTGGCTTTGGCAGGCTTATCATAAACGGATACACCACAGATAAGGTACCCACTGACCGAATTCTACATACTGAAGATAAATACAAGGGCCTAAATGTAAATGTGATGGATGAAAAATAGAAATATGAAAACTCCCACATCATCATCAAATAAATGTAACGAAATAGACATCGATGAAACCAATTATGATGGCCCGAAAAAACACCACAACATTTTAGCAGTGCAAAGCCACTTTTATTCCAATAAACAGAAAAATATTTTAGTTTAACTGCAATAATAAATTAAGAATAACAATTGATGAACAAAAAGTGTTTAGATAATTGGATGGCATTGTGTAACAAATCCAAAGATGCAATTAACTTTAAATAAAACAAGCATCTATATCTATAAATAAAATGTAAAGAACAAACTGAATAGATCTATCTGGAGCTCTTTGTTACCTTTTTTCCTTTGAGGTAACAGTGACTTAATCTAGTCAAAGGACCCTTGAATCAATGCAAACCTTAGACAACTAACCACATCGTACATTCGCATGACATAAGAAGCATCTACTCATATACAGAGGAAGATGTTTCCAACTAACTAATAATGAAATTTTGCTGATGAATGGCATCTAAAGATACACAAACGATCAGCAAGTTTGAACATGTTGTTCAGCAATACAGCTATAACCCTGGAAATGTTACAGTAAATTGAAATTTACTATCGGAGACACTTAAAGATACAAAGAAGCATCAACCAATTTGATCATGCAGCACAACAAGACAATTAATAACCTTGAGAAGGAAACTCTAGAACCTTCATCTGGCGGAAGTTTTGTCAAATTTATCTTCATTGTGAGATCAAACCCATCCTTTGGAGGATCAAGAATCTGCACAACTGGCCCATAAGCTGCTTTTATAGCTTCAATGGCACCAAGTGGAAGCCCATCATACAGAATCGCTTCAGGAGGTGGCAGAGGCAAAGCAACTGACAACACCATTACCTTTGGATTCCTCATAGAAAACTGAAACCAAAGCCCAGATTCATTAGAATTGTGATGTTGAGCATGAGACAGGTGATAATCCTAATGTCCTAGGTGTACATGACAGAGTGATGTCCATATTCATTTCAGAAAATAAGAAAATGCAGCTTCCACACCCAAGAACTTGAAAATTGGATGAAAACCTGCTTAAACTAGAACAATACCAACCTATAAACTTGAACACACTTTCAGCTGAAATAGTAATGCTCAAACACTAGCAAGTCCATATTTGTTTTTTTTTTTCTCGAAAACGCAGGAGAGCTGCGCCTCATTATATTAAGAAGAGAGTAAAGGGCAAGAGCCCAAACAACACCACACACACACACATGCACGCACTCACACCCCAGCAGTTTCAAGGTTTACATTAGCGCCCGTGACATAACTACACAATACAAAACACAGAAGAAACTTTTACTTGCACCATTAACTAAGTGCTTGTGACTAATTACATGGTTAGTATGTAGTGTTATGGCAACCATTCAGTATATGAAAGAACTCAAGAAGTAAGAAGGTGACAGCATCTTATTCATTGCTCTTGTGAACAAATAGGTAATTTGAGGTTAAAAGGGAAATGCTATCAAATGGCACGTACCAAACTGGGAAGAATAGACCCAATTAACTACTGACTATTGTTATATTCTGTAGGATTAACACCGCAAACTTGTCATTAGTGATATGGTCTTAAATGTAATTAGTGCGTATACCCCCCAAGTAGGCCATGATGAGAGTGCTAAGCAGCTTTTCTGGGAAGACTTAGATCACTTGGTTAGAGCTGTCCCTAGTAGCGAGAAGCTCTTTATAGGAGGTGATCTTAATGGCCATGTAGGTACATCAAGTGCAGGTTTCGAGGCGGTTCATGGGGGTTTCAGATATGGTAGTAGGAACCAGGAGGGAGAGGAAGTCTTAGACTTCGCCATAGCTTTTCATCTGATGATAGCTAACACTTTCTTCCGTAAGAGACAGTCCCAGTGACCTTTAGTAGCGGTCAGTACTCTAGTCAAATCGACTTTGTCCTTACAAGAAAGAGGGATAAACGAACATGCGTGGACTGTAAGGTGATACCTAGAGATTGTGTGGTCGCTCAACACAAGCTGGTGGTGGCTGACTTCCGCTTTCTGGTGCAAGCGCGTGGGAACAAACAAGCTAGGGTTGCTAAAACGAAGTGGTGGAAATTAGAAGGGGAGGCATCAAAGGTCTTTAAGGAAAATGTCATTGAAGAGGGCCCTTGGAATGATGAAGGCGATGCAAACAGCATGTGGGAGAAGATGGCAACATGCGTTCGGAAGGTCGCTTCAGAGGTGCTTGGAGTGACCAAAGGGAGTGGATGCGACTCGAAAGACACTTGGTGGTGGAATGAAGATGTGCAAAAGGCTATTAAGGAAAAGTAGTGCTATAAGTGCTTGTATCATGACAGGTGTGCAAACAACATAGAGAAGTACAAGGTGGCAAAGAAGACTGCAAAACGAGCGGTGAGGCAAAGGGGCGGGCCTATGAGGACCTTTACCGACGTTTGAGTACGAAGGAAGGAGAGAAGGACATTTACAGGATGGCTAGGGCTCGCGATAGGAAGACAAGGGACTTCAACCAAGTAAAGTGCATAAAGGATGAGAGGGAGCAGCTCTTGGTGAAGGAGGATGAGATCAGACATAGATGGCAAGAGTATTTTGATAAATTGTTCAATGGTGAGAACGAGAACACCACCGTTCAGCTGGACAACTCGTTTGATGACACTCACAGGCGCTTTGTGTGGAGGATTCAAGAATCGGAGGTCAGAGAAGCCTTGAAAAGGATGAAAGGGGGCAAAGCGATGGGTCCTGATGGTATCCCAATCAAGGTGTGGAGATGTCTCGGGGATATAGCTATAGTATGGCTAACCAAGATGTTCAACGATATCTTTCGATCGAACAAGATGTCTGAGGAGTGAAGAAGAAGCATATTGGTACCAATCTACAAGAACAATGGAGACATCCAAAGTTGTACTAATTATCGGGGAATTAAGTTGATGAACCACACTATGAAGTTATGGGAGAGAGTCATCGAGCAGCGCCTGCGAGGAACGACGCAGATATCAACAAACCAATTTGGTTTCATGCCCAGAAGGTCAACCACAGAAGCAATCTTCTTAATAAGACAGGTTATGGAGCGGTTTAGAGAGCAGAAGAAGGACCTCCATTTGGTTTTCATTGACTTGGAGAAGGCTTATGACAAAATACCAAGAAATGTTATATGGTGGTCTTTGGAGAAACGTAAAGTCCCATCAAAGTACGTGACCCTCATCAAGGACATGTACAACAATGTTGTGACTAGTGTTCGAACAAACGATGGTAACACAGATTACTTCCCAATTAAAATTGGACTTCATCAAGGGTCAGCCTTAAGCCTATATCTCTTTGCTTTGGTAATAGATGATGTTACCAGGAACATACAAGGGGATATCCCTTGGTGTATGTTGTTCGCTTATGATGTAGTGTTAGTGGACGAAAGCCAGGCAGGAGTAAATAGGAAACTAGAGTTATGGCGGCAGACCCTCGAGTCTAAAGGTTTTAGATTGAGCAGAACTAAAACCGAACACATGAGATTTGACTTTGGCTGAGTTGTACAGGAGGAGGGAGATGTGAGTTTGGAAGGTCAAGTAGTGCCTAAGAAGGATACCTTTCGGTATCTGGGATCGATGCTACAGAGGGATGGAGATATTGATGCGGACATTAGCCATAGAATCAAAATATGGTGGATCAAGTGGCGACAAGCTTCTGGCATTCTCTGTGACAAGAGGATATCACAAAAGCTAAAAGGCAAGTTCTATAGAACGGCGATTAGACCGGCTATGTTATATGGAGCAGAATGTTGGCCTACAAAGATTCGACATATTCAACAACTGAGTGTTGCAGAAATGCGTATGTTGCGATGGATTTACGGTCAAACAAGAATGGATCAAGTTCAGAACGATAATATATGTGATCGCCTAGAGATAGCACCAATTGAAGAAAAGCTTGTCCAACATCGGTTGAGGTGGTTTGGCCATGTCTAAAGGAGCTCCAAAGAGGCACCAGTGCATTGTGGAGTCCTAAGTCAAGCTAATAATATGAGGAAAGGTAGAGGAAGACCGAAATTGACACGGGGGAGACAATAAAAAGAGATTTGAAAGCTTAGGATATACCTAAAGATCTATGTTTAAATAGTAGTACTTGGAAGGCACCTATTGAAGTGCTTGAACCGTGACTTGGAGCTCTTGGTGGGTTTCAACTCTACCCTACCCTAACTTAGGACTGAAAGGCTATGTTCTTGTTGTTGTATTAACACTGCAAACTGTATATATTTTTTTGGACTGAAACACCGAGTAGATAGCCACCTTAGGATCAACTGTTCAATTTGCACCAAAACCAACCTCGCCAAAAGTTACTACCCTAAGAATCTGACACTGATTAGGATTGATGCCAAAATCTGTCAAGCCATTGCCACCATGGTGGTATACGTATCACCATCCATTTGTTGCCAAGACTTGGCACAATGGCCCCTGCTTTTGACGCAAATCCATGCGACAATATAGAACTCACCTGGATATGATACCGGACATCGTCGAACTCTACCGTGTGACAGTCGATGTCCATGCCC